>NC_088612.1:21815000-22115000 GCF_036013475.1 Columba livia
CATTATCTGAGGTCTCCATCCCAATCACTCCTTTTCTCATGCTTCCTTAGCTTATTATTTCAGCGTGAAAACAGGAAACAAGCAGAGAACTTTCAAACTGATATAACTATATAAGACCTTGAGCACGTAGGCTGAAGGTAATTTATGCACATATGAAAATACTTCCAGTCTGATCTTTGAACAAGCTCCTTTGGAAACATTAGATTTGATAATATTACAGCCTTATCAACATTTTAGTGTGTCACCTGCACTGCAAGAGTTAGAGATGCCATTCTCTGTGCAATAACAATGCTTCAGTTTCTTCCATGGGATTTGCCACCTTTAGGCTCCAAAGCCCTCCTCATTGAAATGCATCTGCAGAAAGACAGCATTTCATTCAGGTGTGTTCCACTACTTCCTCTGGTTCTGCCTGTTTTTCTCAGCCAACCACAGGTGATCTAATCCCTTTCCTCTCTTCCTTCTGAACATCTTTTTTTTTCATCTCCTTCTACTAATTCCCTTTTGTTTCACAGGTGCTGACTAATATATAATCGAAGTAACTGATGAACACATCCATACAAATAGTTCTCCCAATCTGCTTCTTTCTTTTATTAATTTTTTTTTATTACTTTAGGACTCTACGTTAAACACAAATGCAAAGACAAGATTTTTCATGCTGAAGCTTGCCTATTTTTCCAACTATTTATCTGATTACTCATAAAAAAACCATGAATTCTGCACAAACCTCATTGTCAATCACCACTTTTGTCATTGTAGTAGGGCTCTCTGATTGAGAGTTAGAAAGCAAAGATGAAGATAAATCAGAATATTTTGCAGAGTTAAGAGACCGAGAATTTCTGCTCTCCTTTTTTCTGTGGTATCTCCTTGACATTCTTGTAGCTGAGAGATCAATGCTGCAGCTGTGATGACAATGACTACTATGAGTTCTCAAGGGCTTGTAGTTATTCAGGTAGGATGCATGGAGGAAGCTTTGCAAATGGTACTAGAAATCTCTGGTGATCTCGTTAGAGGAAGAATAAAGATTTTCCTTCATGTCCAGAACGTGCAAAATATCAACAAACTCATGCGGGAATTAAATTTCCTATTGCTTTGATCAGTCTCCTGAGATGAGATTTCTGAATCAATGGGGAATTGAACAGCAACATAGTGTTGCCTGAAGAAAGTGCGTAGATGAGCACCCGTAAAACAGAAAAAATAAAGTGAAACAGTCCACAAAAAACAAACAACCAATCTACCTCTCCTCCTCAACACCCCTCCCCCCTAAAAGATCTAACACAAAGATCTCCATCTCGGTGCACAGAGTGTACGGCTGGAATTCCTCCTGAGTTGTGCAACCCCAGCTGACCTGAAGCAGTGTTTGGGCAACATTTCCTAAATCTCTTTCAAATATTAGAATTAGAATTAGTATTTGTGAAACCTCACATTTGTTCCATCCATTGTGCTCTCTTTGGATTTCTGATGTTTTATTTTCGTTGTGGTTTCACAGATAAGGATGAGATTCTGGCGTCTTTGTAGCAAAATACTTGCCAAATTTGCATCTCAATGTCAGGAGTCAGCCCAAGGGCTCCTGGTTTCCTTTCGGAAGCAAAACAGCCATCCATTAAAAATTGTGGGATCCATACCAAGGTCTGGCTGCCCTACATACCACTCCAATAGTAAGACAGTTTTGGATATTCCTGGTTTAGAATCCCACACCCAGGTCCCACCAGCAGCAGGGAGGAGATTGAAAATAAGAACCTATAAGATGATAGGACAGACTGCAGAGATGAGGTGCAGGGCTCACCAGGTGAGTGCATTGACTGGCCCTGTTTTCATGGGACCAGTCCATTTTATACACTTTCCTGGTTACCCTGCCTGTTTCTCCCTGTTTACCTTCATGGAGTCATTGATTGATAAGGTTTGGTTCTTCTCAATGCCTCCCTTATCGTTTGTCCCTTATTACCATGTCAAGGGACTCAGTTTATTCTGCAATTTTCTGCATCTGCGTAAGCATCGTACCTCTCACACTCCCCTCTCTTGTGGGGAGAAAATTAAAAGGAAGTGGAAAGAGTTGTGGATCAAGGTAATGACGGTTTAATAAGGAGAGAACAAGCTGTGTACACAAGCAAAAATTGACTTAATTCACAACTTCACATCATCAGGCAGGTGTCCAGCCACTTCCTAGGAAGCAGGGACTCAGCATGCCTAAGTGTGGCTTGAGAAAACAAACACCTTAACTGTGAACATGCTCTCATCCTCCTCCATTCCTTGAGCTTTTCTTGCTGTGCGAAACCTCATATGGTATGGAATATCCCCTTGGGCAGTTTGGGCCAGCTGTCCTGGCTGTGTTCCCTCCCAGTCACCATCTTATCCCAAGACTTCTGGTCTTTGTGGAGAGACAGACTTGACTCTGAACAAGCACTGCTCAGCAATAGCCAAAATATTGGTGTTTTTTCAACACTCTTTAAGCCAAAAATACAAAGCACACACCACACAGCACTCACTAGGAAGAAGGCTGACTCCATGCCAGCTCAACACAGTACAATCTCCTCCCCTCATTCCATGCCATCTGCATCATGCTGAGGTCCAGCATTCTCTGAAACATTGAAGTATCCTCTGACCATCCCATTCACACATTGTGTTAATTCTATAACCGACTGAAACCTTTCCACTTGCCTAAGCCACAATGCATTAAAATCTTTTATCCTTCTACCCCATACAGTATCACAGTATCACAGTATCACAGTATCACAGTATCACAGTATCACAGTATCACAGTATCACAGTATGTTTGGGATTGGAAGGGACCTCAAAAGATCATCTAGTCCAATCCCCCTGCTGGAGCAGGAACGCCTAGGTGAGGTCGCACAGGAACATGTCCAGGCGGGTTTTGAATGTCTCCAGAGAAGGAGACTCCACAACCTCCCTGGGCAGCCTGTTCCAGTGCTCTGTTACCCTCACTGAGAAGAAGTTTTTTCTCAAATTTAAGCGGAACCTCTTGTGTTCCAGCTTGATCCCATTACCCCTTGTCCTATCATTGTTGGCCACCGAGAAGAGCCTGGCTCCATCCTCATGGCACTCACCCTTTATATATTTATAAACATTAATGAGGTCCCCCCTTAGTCTCCTCTTCTCCAAACTAAAGAGCCCCAGCTCCCTCAGCCTTTCTTCATAAGGGAGGTGCTCCACTCCCTTAATCATCTTGGTTGCCCTACGCTGGACCCTCTCCAGCAGTTCCCTGTCCTTCTTGAACTGAGGGGCCCAGAACTGGACACAATATTCCAGATGTGGTCTCACCAGGGCGGAGTAGAGGGGAAGGAGAACCTCTCTCGATCTACTAGCCACTCCCCTTCTAATACACCGCAGGATGCCATTGGCCTTCCTGGCCACAAGGGCCCAGTGCTGGCTCATGGTCATCCTGTTGTCCACCAGGACCCCCAGGTCCCTTTCCCCTACACTGCTCTCTAATATGTAATTTCCCAACCTATACTGGAACCTGGGGTTGTTCCTGCCCAGATGCAGGTCTCTACACTTTCCCTTGTTAAATTTCATCAGGTTATTCCCCGCCCAACTCTCCAGCCTGTCCAGGTCCCGCTGGATGGCAGCACAGCCTTCTGGTGTGTCAGCCACACCTCCCAGCTTAGTGTCATCAGCAAACTTGCTGATAGTACACTCTATTCCCTCGTCTAAATCGTTAATGAATATATTGAATAATATTGGCCCCAGTACTGACCCCTGAGGCACTCCACTAGATACTGGCCTCCAACTAGACTCCGCACCATTGACTACCACTCTCTGGCTTCTCTCCTTAAGCCAGTTTGCAACCCACCTCACTACTCTATTGTCTACACCACACCTCCTCAACTTAGCTGTGAGGATGCTGTGGGAGACTGTGTCAAAGGCTTTACTGAAGTCAAGGTAGACCACATCCACCGTTCTGCCATCATCCATCCACCTTGTTACATTCTCCTAAAAGGCTATGAGGTTGGTCAAGCATGACTTACCCTTGGTAAACCCATGCTGACTGCCCTTAATAACCCTCTTATCCTTGATATGCCTTGAGATGGCACCAAGGATTAGCTGTTCCATTACTTTCCCAGGGACAGAGGTGAGGCTGACCGGTCTATAATTACCCGGGTCCTCCTTCTTGCCCTTTTTGAAGACTGGAGTGACATTTGCTTTCCTCCAATCCTTGGGCACCTCCCCCGTTTCCCAAGACTTGGCAAAGATGATGGAGAGCAGTCCAACAATGACTTCAGCCAGCTCCCTCAGCACCCGCAGATGCATCCCATCTGGACCCATGGATTTATGGATGTCCAGACTATTTAATTGCTCCCTAACCCAGTCCTCATCAACTAAAGCAAACTCCTCCATTGACCTGGCTACATCCGGGGTCTCAGGGGTACAGGGCTCCCCAGGACAGCCTCCGGCAGAGTAGACTGAGACAAAGAACGCATTCAGTAATTCTGCCTTCTCTGTATCTTCTGCCACCAGGGCACCCACCCCGTTCATTAGTGGGCCTACATTGCCTCTGGTATTAGTTTTATCAGCTATGTATTTGTAAAAGTTCTTTTTGCTGTCCTTGACCCCTCTCGCCAGCTGTAATTCTAAGGAGGCCTTGGCTATCCTAGCTGCCTTCCTACATCCTCTAACAGCAGCCTTATATTCTTCCCAAGTGGCCAGCCCCTGCTTCCATGACCTGTAAACTCTCCTTTTCTGCTTGAGCATACCCAACAGATCCCTATTCAACCACGCAGGCCTCCTGGCTCCCTTCCTTGACTTCCTTCGTGTGGGGATGCTCTGGTCCTGAGCGTGGAAGAAGCAATCTCTGAATGCAATCCAGCTATCTTGGGCCCCTTTTCCTTCAAACAGTCTTGCCCATGGGATTTCCCCCAGCAATTGCTTGAAAAGGCCAAAGTTAGCCCTGCTAAAGTCCAGGGTTGCAATTCTACTTGCTATTCTGTTCCTGCCACACAAGATGCTGAACTCCACCATCTCGTGGTCACTGCAACCCAGGCAGCCCTCAACCTTTACTGCTTCGACCAGACCCTCCTTGTTAGTGAGGATGAGATCCAGCAGTGCACCTCTCCTAGTCGGTTCCTCCACCATCTGCATGAGGAAGTTATCATCAATGCACTGGAGGAACCTCCTGGACTGTGGCTGGCTGGCTGAATGGTCCTTCCAGCAAACATCAGGGAAATTAAAATCCCCCACAACAACCAGGGCCTGTGACTGTGAGGCCACTCTCAACTGCCTTTATTTTCATTTCCTATTTTATCCGTTTTTTATTCCCAAAATCCACTCTTAGCAGCACTTGTTACATTTACTACTGTAGTGGATTGGGCTGCAGCTGGACTCCCACCCAGCTGTTCTCTCATGTCCCCTCCTCAATAGAACAGGACAGGAGGATAAAATAAGATGAGAAATCTCTTCAGATAAGTATGCGAAGATCATTGACTGATTACCATCAAAGGCAAAACAGGCCAACTTGGGGAAAATTGATCTATTTTTTGCCAATTAAAATACATTGGACGGTAAGAAACAAACAAACAAAAACACCTGCCCCCACCTCTCCTTATATTTCCCAGGCTAAACTTAACTCCTTCATTCCCCGATCTCCTACAGTGATGTGATTTAGGTAATAATGACACAAAGTGGAAGAGAAAATACTGCTTGGGTATAAGCAATTCTAGAATTGGGACTGAAATTAGATCGAAATAAGCTGAGAGAAAATAGAAGCATGAGCTCCATTTCACTTTGATGAACACTCCCTCTGGCAAGCCAGAGAAAGAATCAGACAGAAAGTACCAGGTTCAATGAGTTATGGATCCATCCCATCCCTTAGCTTTCCCTCAGTCTGTATGAGAAGGGAACTAACTAAAACAAAGCTACCACAGCGAGCTGGCGCTGTTTCAGCTTACCCTTTCTGTCCTGAACTGGACAAGTTACTAGCTAGTTTGGGAAAGAGATCTTTGTTCTGAGTGCAAAAAAATCAGATCAAGTCCAGACTAGAACCCAGTCTCTCCCACCAGTAGCAGGGACACTTGCAGGAGACACAGCTCCTCCCCTCCAATCATGAGCTACTAACTTGATTCTCAACGCGTTATTGAGGGTCCTTTCTTGAGGGGGAAACAATCCAGGCTATAATTTTTGCATTGATGCAGAGGAAAACAAACATCTGTTTGCCAAGCCAGAGAGTTTGCCTGCTTAATGGACATGGAGGTAGAGGGGGTTGGGGGGATAAGAATTTTGTAATCTACTTTGTAATATTCCTGCTATGACCTGGGTTCACTTCTTTGTTTGCAAGGCCTGAGGTACAACAACTATAATTTATTCCAATACGCCAAGTAAAAAAGGCCAGATATTTCAAGGACATTGTATGGAACTGAACTGTATAGGCCTCTGAGGCCTACGTGTCCAGCAAGAGAGCAAGAGTCGAGCAGCCTACGTGCCTGACATGACTTTGTGCAGGCTTGAGTGAAAACAAAAGAAAGAGTGTCCAGTGAAGAAAAGAGTCAGCAAGTCAGCAATTTTATAAATACTTTTTGCTTAACACTAGAGCTTGTGCAGATTTGTTAAATCCAATCACTTGTTAGTTTGTGAACAGTAGTTATTATCCAATTACCTGCAGTATTCTGATGGGTGGGTAGGTCAAAAAGATAATGAGGGAGAATTGTAACAAACAATAAATGTCTTCACTTCAATTCACATTGGATGTGTGGAGCCTGCGGTTTTCGCCCTTGCAAGTGGTGACCCCAACGTGATCCGCAAGAAGTTACGGAGGGTGGACCACTGCTATGAGGAACGAGCCTCAGCTGGAGATGGCGCAGCTGGACCGTGACTGGGGCACAGTCTGCGGGCTGTGTCTCTCCTGTTTGCTGCAGTAGGAAGGAAGGAAGTAATATCATTGCAATGGACAACTGAAGAGGTGAGCAGCTGGAGGCGAGAGGAGGTGGGGCAGAATATATCTAATGAAGAAGGGGCAATACTGCAGCTCCTCTTGCATATCCTCTCTAGGAGAGGAGTGAAGTATGAGGAGAATAACCTAAAAAGACAGGGACAATGGGTTTCCTACCAATCCGTCAGGAGCTTTTCAAATAGAGACTTGGGAAAAAGTGGGAAATACGTTGTGGGAAGCAATCAGCCACAGTGAAAAAGGTATTAACAACCTTGCAACCACCTGGTGGCTGATAATTTCTACATTGAAACAGTTAAAAGCTGAAAAAAATGTTACACAGAGCGCCTTCGTGGCTTTGAGTCCAACTTGCAACAGTTAAAGGACAAAAGGACTGTTATGAGCCTCAGTGATTTGAAACAGGCTTTTCCAGTTCAATTGCAAGTGCTTGCTCCTGATCCAGCAAAGTATTCACTCCCAGAAGAAAAGACAACAGAGGAATAGTCTGCGCCTTTTCTGAGGGAAGAATTGCCAAAAAACCAGGACGAGTCTACTGACGATATGGACATTGATCCAAATGCACCCTCTGATTCAACGAAGAAGAAACAGTTTTTTCCTCCTTTGCCACTGTCTACACTGCCTACTCCTGAACCCCCGATTCATCCTGGGATTCCGATGAAGCCTAAATGGGCCCAAAAGCTTATTCGGAAGGTAGAAGATTTGGAGAGACAGCAACAGATTCAACAAGCTCAACTAGAAGACCAAGAATGCAGAGACGACATTACAATGCATAAACTGGAACAGAACACCTCTGATAGGCATTCTGGGGAGGGAAAGGGAGGAGATGCAGGTGGCAATCCTACCATGAGGTGGCAAGGTATTACAAAAAATGCATTACTTGAGGGCGAAGTTTTAACGTCTGTGTATCCGGTAATGCTGGGAGGTACAGGGAATGATGGGAGAAAGAACTCTAGTTACTGGGCTCCTTTTCCCTGGGAAGTAGTCAAGGAGGCAAGGAAATCACTAAAAGAACACGGGTTACAGTCACCTTATACTCAGGCATTTATTGATAATACTTTTACTACTTAATCTTATGAATCCATTGGATTAATGAACGTCGATGCAAATGATATTAACAACAATTCAGCAGCTACTCTGGTGGACACGCTGGTATGATATGGTACAACAAGCAGTAACGCAGAATTTAGAAAGGGATGACAGAGATCCATTAAGAACAGTGGCATTTGATATGCTCACAGGCCAGGGAGAGTTTGCTGATGTACAAAGACAAGCTAGGCTCTGCTTGTGCCGATATTGCATTTGTCAATGCACTTAGCTAGGGAAGCATTGAAAACTCTGCCTGAGGATGAGAAAACTATAACACCATATACTAGTGTTAAGCAAGGTCAAAATGAGTATTACATGGCCCTGGGGGTCCCAGAGAACCATGCAGCAGCCAGAAATGAGCTGATGGGTCAGGCTCAAAGGGTTCCAGTAAACAGGTTTGTGTTGGGCTGATGAGTAGCCACTGCGGAGTTCTGCAGGCATCCATCTTAGGGCCAGATATCTTCATAAACAACTTAAATGCAGGACTTAATGGAATGTTAAGTAAGTTCACCAATGACACAAAACTGGGAGAAGATGTTTTTTGGCTTTTTTGGAAGGAGGGCTGCGGGTGGGTTGGTTGGCTTGGTTAGTTTTGGGAAGGATTTGTTATTATCTAGTCTCTGTGGGCTGCTTTATTTTCACTCTTCTACTTTGCAGGTGCTCATCTACACACTACGTTGCTGTGCAATTCACCATTGATTCAGAAAATTCATCTCAGGAGACTGATCAAAGCAATAGGAAATTCAATTGCTGTTGATATTTTGCACATTCTAGACATGAAGAAAAAACTTTCCCCACCTCTAATTTGGTTACTAGAAATTTCTGGTAGCATTTGCAAAGTCTGCTCCTTGCATCCTACCCAAATAGCTACAAGCCCCTGAGAACTCACAGTAGTCATTGTCATCACAGCTGCAGTACTGATCTCTCAGATACAAGAATGACAAGGAGATACCACAGAAATAAGGAGAGTAGAAACACTCTTAACTCCACAAAATACATCATCTCGTCCTCAGCTTTGCTTTCTGGCTCTCAGTCAAAGGGCCCTACTGCAATGAGAAAAGTGCTGATTGACAGTGAGGTGAGGATTGAGCAGAACTATTTTTTTATATTATGTAATTTATATAGTTGGAAAAATAGGAAAACCTCAGCATGAAAAATCTTGTATTTACATTTGTGTTTAGTTAGAAGGAAACTAAAATAAAAATAACAATAAAATTGAAAATAAAAGAGAATAAGTTTGGGAAAACTATTTTCTTTTGACTGCATGTGCTGATCAGTTTATCACAGAAAATATTAGTCAGCATCGGGGAAACAGAAGGGAAGTGTTAGAAACAGAAGAAAAAAAGATGTTCAGAAGGAAGAGAGGAAAGGGATTAGATCACCTGTGGTTGGCTGAGAAAAACAGGCAGAACCAGAGGAGGTAGTGGAACACACCTGAATGAAATGCTCTCTTTCTGCAGATGCATTTCAATGAGGAGGGCTTTGGAGCCTAAAGGTGGCAAATCCCATGGAAGAAACTGAAGCATTGGTATTGCACAGAGAATGGCATCTCTAACTCTGGCAGTGCAGGTGATACACTAAAATATTGATAAGGCTGTAATATTATCAAACCTAATGTTTCCAATGGAGCTTGTTCAATGATCAGACTAAAAGCATTTTCAGAGAAATATGGTCAGTGTTCAAGAGTGGACGCATGTGTGCAACATGCTCATGTTCTTTTATGGTGAAATTAGTTTGGAAGCTCCCTGTTTGTTCCCTGTTTTCATGCTGAAAAACTTAGCTAAGGAAGCATGAGAAAAGGAGTGATTGGGCTGGAGACCTCTCTGAATGGCTTTCAAAAATAATTTGTTTTAAGTATATAGCACAGCAGAATGGATGAGAAAGACTGTGAAATGTACCTATATATGTTTTAACCTCTTTAAAAGATGTATTTTGAAAGTCATTATTTCTTCATTAATTGGATTGATCAATTTTAGTCATCACTGCATTGAATGTACAGAGAAAACTACTCATCTTGTAAGATTTGCAGTCTCTGTTGTAAGCCAGAAATACCTGTGCCTGCCTGCTCTACTAAAATAATCTCAGGATTTTGTTCTTTATTCTGGATGGTTGGGAATCACCCAGAGACAAACAATGGTGACAGAACTGACCGTGTTGTCTCAGTGGGCAGTATGACTGACTTTCAGTGGGATGAGCCCGTTCATCTGGAACTTGCACCAGGTAACTCGTCTCCTGCAAGTTCAGTCTTGCTCCATCACAGTATTGCGGGAGATGAGATCTTGGCTTTTGTCCCATTCGTCTGCTGCTGAGCAACCAAGAGACATTCTTTAGGCAAAGTATACATTCCAATAGCAAAACCAGTTTGTGATCATAAGCTCAGGCAGCCTCTTCCTTTATTCTCATCAACATCCAAAATAAATGTTGATGACTGTATGGTACTTTAGAGCACCTTCTGCTGGCTGCTGATACAAAATTGGAAATTGTGCAGTTTTTGAGATGGAAGAATTGTCTGAAAGAGACGGCAACCATTAGAATGTGAAAGTTGAAATTGGCTTAATGAAATGTAGGGACAATAGTGGAAAGAAAGGATCGGGAGTGAATCACTTGAGGAGTTAAAAGCTTTATTGATGAGTTCAGGGGTTGCAGCAGGAAGTTACAGATGAGGACACTTGAAATACCAATGTGAGGAAGTAGTCCTGTTTCACGTCTTATTTATTCTGCTGTTATGCATAGGAGGAAGGCTTTATTTGAAGAGTTTCTTGGTTCTAGACAGAAATAGGAGAAGACTACATTCAAGTTGTTTTTGTCCATGTTAATTTCTTTTATGTTTGATTACGTCTGATGTTTTGTTATGCTCTTGCTGCTCACAACTGTGGAACCTTGACATTTTTCTTTTGTTTCTTACTGTTCTAGCAATGATGAACCAGACAGAGCTCAGCGAGTTCATCCTCATGGGTTTCACAGGTATCCAGGGGCTGCAGCACTTTTTCTTTGTTTGCTTCCTCTTGCTCTACTTGACCAGTCTTCTGGGAAATGGTGCCATTGTGACCATGGTGATAGCTGAGCCCCGTCTTCACAAACCAATGTACTTCTTCCTGGGGAACCTGACATCCTCTACTCCACAGTCACTGGTCCCAAGATGTTGACTGGCCTTCTCTTTGGAGCATCAGCCCATCTCTTTTGGTGGGTGCTTGGCCCAGCTTCACCTCTGCCACTTCCTGGGCAGTACTGAGCCTGTGCTACTGACCACCATGGTCTATGACCGTTATGCGGCCATCTACAATCCTTTGCGCTACACCCTTGTCATGAGTCCCCGGACTTGTTTGCTGTTGGCTGCGGCCAGCTGGTCCGTTGGTTTTGTGCATGCCATGATACACTCAGTCATGACCTCTCAGCTGACTTTCTGTGGCCACAACCACATTCATCACTTCTTCTGTGACATCAAGCCACTGTTGAATTTGGCTTGCAGTAGTACCAGCCTCAACATGACCCTCCTCAATGTCATTACCACATCTGTTGTTCTAGGTCCCTTTGCCCTCTCCTATCTCTACATCATCTGCTTCATCTTCCATAAAGTCCGGTCCCAGGAAGGAAAGTGGAAGCCCTTCTCCACCTGTGCCTCCCACCTCACTGTTGTGGCACTGTTGTACATACCAGTGCTCTTCAATTATACACCACCCTCCTCAGGAAGCTCCCTTCAAAGGGATGTGCAAGTGTCTCTCCTGTACAGTGCTGTCACCCCAGCTCTGAACCCCTTGATCTACACTCTTAGGAACCAGGAGATGAGATCTGCCCTGAAAAAAATGCTAGGGAAAAATTCAGATTCCTGGAGGAATGTGACTAAAACAAGGACAAGGCTCAGAATGTAGTTTACTCCACCTCTCCTGTTTCTAAGGAGAAAGCTCAGAAGGACACTGTATTGCAAAAGCCTGGAAAACAAACAATTATCTCCTGTAGTTTAACACATTAAGAAGTTAATTGTTTAGATATGAATCAAAGGGGAGATATTCATGGACTTGAAGCTTATTCCATCGTATTTACATGCCATATGTATGGTAGCCCATGTGGTCTCCGGCTTCTAAAACAGATGCATTTGTACCTCTTGCAGGACATGAGGCAGAGCTGACAGCCCCATGCAGGTGTCCTGGATGATCTGATAAGAAATTACTTGACAGCTCTGTTTTGGCAGCAGAATGACCCTCTGGTCATTCAGACCTCCTGTATAGATGAAGAGAGTTAGCATGTGTTATGTTTTGGGCGGACATAACTTGAGTGTGATATTGTCAACATTTGATTTGAGTCAGCCCCCTGGAGCGATCTGGTGAACGGTGAAACAATTGATCTGTATTTACATGAACTTCTACAGACATGTTAAATGTCCTCGAGTAACCTACCCTGACTTTGCCTTTGGATCCAGAACTGGACACGTCTGTTGCAGGTTCTTTGTCACACTCCATGCCTGTGAATTAAGGACATTTCTAAGAGCACTGGATATCTAGTTATACTTGGGTACCAAATCCCAACCTTAGTGTGGGGTGCAGCATTTTATAAGTGCTTCATTTTGAGATGCTTTGGGTCTTTACACAGACATTCAGCACCATTCAGTTTTAGCCTGTATTACAGTTCCATGTCATGGAATCATATCATAGAATCATAGAATCATTTGGGTTGGAAGATACTCTTAGGATCATCAAGTCATACCATAAAATAACTCTAGCACTATTCCATGTCTCTAAGAACCTTCTCTAAACACCTTTTTAACCCCTCCAGGGATGGTGACTCCACCACTGCCCTGAGCAGCCTGTTCCAATACCTGAAAACCCTTTCCAGGAAGAAATTTTTCCTGTATCTATTCTAAACCTCCCCTGGTGCAACTTGAGGCCATTTCCTCTTGTTCTATCACTTGTTACTTGGGAGAAGAGACCAACACCATCCATGCTCCAACCTCCTTTCAGGCAGTTGTGGATAGCAATAAGGTCTCCCCTTAGCCTCCTTTTCTTGAGGCTAAACAGACCTTGTTCCCTCAACTGCTCCTCATCACACTTGTGCTCCAGGTCCTTCACCAGCTTCATCACCTCCTCTGCACTCTCTCCAGTACTACAATATCCCTCTTATGATGAGGGGCCCAAAACTGAAGACACTATTCAAGGTGAGACCTCCCCAGCAGCGAGTGCAGTGGCACAACCACTCCTCTAGTCCTCCTGGTCATTCCTGATACATGCCAGGATGCAGGTGGCCTTTTTGGCCACCTGGACACACTGCTGGCTCATGTTCAGTCGACTGTCAATCAACACCCCCAGATCCCTTTCTGCCACCAGCTTTTCAGCCACTCTTCCCAGAGCCTGCAGCGTTCATGGGGATGTTGTGCCCGAAATGCAGGCCCTCGCACTTGGCCTTGGTGAACGTCAGAAAACTGGCCTCTGCCCAGTGATCCATCTGGTCCACAAGCCTGTGAAAACAAGATTAAACAAAACTCGTCCCAGTACAGAGTCCTGAGGACACCACTCATAACCAGCAACCCACTGGATTTGGCTCCTTTCACCAAAACTCTATGGCCCGTCCATCCAGCCAGTTCTTTATCTATCAAAGATACACCACCCAGGCCATGAGCTGCAGCTTCTCCAGCAGATGCTGTGGGATACGGTGTCAAAGGCCTTACATAAAATCTAGGTACACAACATCCACAGCTTTTCCCTCATCTACTACGTGGGTCATCTTGTTGTCCAAGGAGATCAGGCTGGTCAAACAGGACCTGCCTTTCATAAACCCACGTTGACTGGGCCTGATCTTACAGTTCTCATGTATGTGCCATGTAATATTACCCAAGATCATCTGCTCCATGACCTTCCCTAGCACCAAGATTAGACTGACAGGTCTGTAGTTCCCCGAGTTCTCCTTATGGCCCTTCTTGTAGACGGGCATCACATTAGCCAACTTCCAGTCAACTGGGACCTCCCCAGTTAGCCAGGATTGTTAGTAGATAATGGAAAGTGTCTCAGTGATCACCTCTGCCAGCACCCTTGGGTGCATCTCATCTGCCCCCATAGACTTGTGGATGTCCAAGTAGTGTAGCAGGACGCTAACCATTTATGCTTGGATTATTGGGTTTTGATTCTGCTCCCCGTCCCTGTTTTCTGCCTCAGGGGGCTGGGTACCGGGAGCACAACTGTTCTGACTATTTAAGACTGAGGCAAAGATGGCATTTAATACCTCATCCTTTCCCTCATCTTCTGTCAATATGTTTCCCTCGGTATCTCTCAAGGGATATTCTCCTTAGCGCTCCTCTTGTTGCCGACATATTTACAGATACATTTTTTGTTGCCTTTTACAGAGGTGACCAGGCCCGCATCTTGACAAAATGGAGTGCAACAGACTTATCACAGAATGTTAGTGATTGGAAGGGACCTGGAAAGCTCATCCAGTGCAATCCCCCCATGGAGCAGGAACACCCAGATGAGGTTACACAGGAAGGTGTCCAGGCGGGTTGGAATGTCTGCAGAGAAGGAGACTCCACAACCTCCCTGGGCAGCCTGGGCCAGGCTCTGCCACCCTCACCAGGAACAGGTTTCTTCTCAGATTTATGTGGAACCTCCTGTGTTCCAGTTTGCACCCATTGCCCCTTGTCCTGTCACTGGTTGTCACTGAGAAGAGCCTGGCTCCATCCTCCTGACACTCCCCCTTTTCATATTGATAACCATTAATGAGGTCACCCCTTAATCTCCTCCTCTCCAAGCTAAAACTTAACAGTTTAACCAGTCAGTTAACAGGGAATGTTGGTGGCGGGACACATAAGGGGATGTTGCTGTCTGAATACGAAAGGCAGATCGTAAAGCTTGTATGCTCCAAGTACCTCAGTCAATGGGGAAAGGAGGAGGAATCACCTGTGGTTGGGATTAGGGTAAATATGGGGCTGTGTCTTCCCATGCTTTGGAGAGATCCCATAGAGACTCCAGTGGACTTTATTCTTCAGTGTCCTCCAGGTTGAACAAACCCAGAGACTTTAGCTGCTCTTCATTTGGCTTCCTCTCCAAACCCTTCAGCAACTTTTTAGCCCTCTTCTGCACACTCTCTAGTAGCTTAATATCTTCTTTATCCCATGGCACCCAGCCCTGCACACAGTGTCTCAGGTGAGGCCGCTCCAGTGCAGAGCAGAGCGGGACAGTCCCCTCCATCACCTGGCTGGCCATGCTGTGCTGGATGCACCCCAGGGTACGGTTGGACCTCTTGGCTGCCATGGCACACTGTTGGCTCGTGTCCAACTTGCCGTCAAACAGAACCCCCAGTTCCTTCTCCGTGGAGCTGCTCTTCAGCATCTGGTCCCCCAGTCTGTATGTACAGCAAGGGTTGCCGAAGAGGGGAGAAGGACAAAGCAAGGCCCTTGCGCTTGCCAGCCCGAGTGTGGGGGAACTGAGTTTTGCAGGGAGAGCTTGATGCAGCCTGGTGATGGGTGCAGGAAAGAGGAGGGCAGGAGGCCTGAGCAGCAGCGCTGGGGCTGGCAGGTCCAGGCAGCATTAGGCAGGGCTGGGGAGGTCCCTGCAGAGCTGCTGGGGGGAGCAGAGTGGCGCAGCGGGAGCGTGCTGGGCCCATAACCCAGAGGTCGATGGATCGAAACCATCCTCTGCTACTTGCTTTTGGCCTCGCTCCAGCCCCACCAGACACTGCCTCTCCCTTGCAGCGTTCATCAGGTGCTCCCTGCACTGCTGCCCTCCTGCCCTCTGGACACCCAGGGCTGCCCAGGGCTGTCCCAGTGCCTGAGCCCCCTCTCTCTGCCACTGACACCTTCTCCTTTGCTTTCTCTGCAGGCACCACTTCCAAAGTGCCCATCAGGAAAACAGAGATCATTAAGCGTTCTAAACATCTCCGTAGTGAGGAAAGGCTGAGGGGGCTGGGTTTCTTTAGTTTGGTGGAGAATGAGGGGTGACCTTATTTACGTTTACAAATATATGAAGAGTGAGTGTCAGGAGGAGGGAGCCAGGTATTTCTTAGTGACAGCCAGTGATAGGACAAGGGGTAATGAGTTCAAACTGGAACACAAGAGGTTCCACTTAAATTTGCAACGGAACTTGTTCCCAGTGAGAGTGCCAGAGCCTGGACCAGGCTGTCCAGGGAGGTTGTGGAGTCTCCTTCCTCATTGTATGGCTGGTGGCACTGGAGGAAGGGAGTTAGTACTTGGTGATGGCCAGGGAGCTGGAGAGAGTGCCAGGCTCACCCAGGACCATATGGCTGCACTGGAGTGGTCACAGGAGAAAGACAACAGGTGTTCAGCAGGTCCCATGGTGTAATGGTGAGCACTCTGGACTCTGAATCCAGCGATCTGAGTTCAAATCTCAGAGGGACCTCAAGTTTTAGCTCTCTCAGGACTTTCCTCAGCATGCACACACCTCCCCAGCCTTGCTGTTGGGTCACCTCTTTAATGCATTCCCATCAGCCCTCCTCTCCTGTGCTTCCAGCCCTGGCACTGACATCAGTGCCCCTTCTCCTGCCCTGTGCCCAAAAAACCTCTGCAGGTTTCCTGAGCTCTGGCCCTGCCCTGTCTCAGCTCCCTTCTTCCTGATGGCTGCTTCTGGATGGGGGATCCAGCAGCGGCTCAGCAAACCACTCAAGAGTTGAGGTGCAGATCATGCAGGCCAAGCCTGGCTCAAAGCAGGGTCAAGAAGAGGAGGCTGTTGAGGGCCTTGTCTAGTTGGATGTTGGACATTTTCTAAGATGGAGAATCTACAGCCTTACTGGGAACCTTTTCCCCATCTTGACCACCAATGTTTCTGGCATGAAGTTTATTTCCTCTCCTCTCATTGCTTCTTGTGAAATCCATTTGTCTGATGTTTTCCTGCCTTTCTCTTGCCTACTTGCTTATTTTTGGTGTTCTGCTGTCACTTCAGGGAATTCCACCCACCCTGGCACTGTTTCTGCATAGGGACACAGTCATTGTCATGGGAAAGAGCAGGTTCTCCCTCTTTCTTGCAGAGCGGTTGAACAACTGACAGAGGAGGAGGACAAACCACCATGAGTCTCCAGCTACGCTGCGCAAAGTCTTTAATGAGAAGGAGCAAATGCAGTGGTACAGAACAGAGATCAAGAAACACATCTGCAGGGTTCAGGGCAACACAGAGAACAGCCCATTGCCCAAGGACAAGCTTGAAACACAAAGCACTTGCCTTTCCCCATTCTGCTCCACCTGCTGGCAATCCCAGCCCAGCAAGAGCAGTCCCTAACTCCAGCACCCTCCCCCAGCACCAGGAGGTTCAGCAAAGCAGAAGAGAACGAGCCCTTTCTCAAGGAGCTCAGAGCAAAGCAGAGCCAGAGGAGGCACAGCGAGGCCTGACGTGCAGCCAGGAGCCGTGGGCACAGGTCCCTCCTGCCAGCTGGCATGAGGACACCCAGCCCATCTGCAAGGCCTGGCCACACTCCTGCTGTGCAGTCCCCATCATTCTTCCTGCTCCAGAAGGGACGATGCACCAGGTTCAGCAGTTCAGATGGCAGCGGGGGGGAGGCAGGCACAGCCCTGGCCCCCCCAGACCAAGGGAGCCCCCAGAAGAGATGGGAACCCCCCCAGTGCTGAGGGAGCTCCCAACAGCAGCTGACAGAGAGGATCCCACAACAGTGTTCTGAGGGAAAGAGGTGAGGATGGGGCCCGGCAGGGTCACCACCACTGGAGAGGCCTCAATGGCCACCGTCGAGTCACCACAGCGGGCGACACAGGGCTCACTGCAGCTGCTTGCAAGTGGGGTTGGGCCAGAGGAACCACAAGGTGGTGGGATACAGGGTCTGAAGCAAGACATCTCTCGGTGAGCGAGGCAAAGCTGAAACACAGAGCACAGACACAACACAGTTTCAGTCTGTCTTTCTTGTCCTCAGTTCTCTCTGCAGATGCACTTCACTGTCCTCCATCTGCCTTTTAACTCTAAGTTCAGAAATTGCCTCCAGCTCATCTTGCTGACATGTACAATAGGCGTGATACCTCAGCTTAGAGCTAGATTTCAGTGCCTAGGACCAAAGAAGTGCCTGACTGCTGATGTCACAAGGACCTCCTCCTGCATTACCCAGTACAAAAGCCCAGATGAAGGTTCATGCAACTAGTCCAGCATAAATAGGCTGCATGGAATAAGTGTCTCACAAATCAGGTCTAGAGAACACACAGCGTGCACAGAGCCGCCATGACCCTCACTGTGCTCTCTGAGTTGCATGGTCCAGAAAGGCTGAACCACTGTTGGGACAGGACCCAGCTCAGTGGATTTAGAGGCCCTGTAGAGAGTCTGATCATACCCCATGTCCAGAACAGGCAGTGCTGCATGGAAGGAGGCACTGGATGCACCTGGCCATTTGGTTAGAGACCATCTGTCTAAAGCAGAAATTCTGCTGAGCAAGCAGACCTCCCTGCAGCTGAGCCCCATTCATCCCCTTGTGCTTGAAACAACCTTCCTCTTCCTAGCTCTCCCCAACCAGTCCCTTAAAAAGGGAAAGAGGTGGCAGCCCTTCAAGAGTTCTGTTGCTGTGCACATTGAGGCAGTCCAAGGATCCACCTGAGTAGCCACCATGACAGCAGTTCGGCCCATAGGGAGAGATGGAGTGCACAGAGGCTTACCTCGTTCCTGGAGGAAAGGGAGGCAAGAGAGGAGGATGCAGAGCCTGGAGCAGTGCAGGCTTTTATGCTGTGTCCTAGTCCTTCGTGGGGCCACAAACATTACTCGCTAATGAGGCATCTATAAACACGTAGTAGCTGTTGCTTGATGAGTCCTTGCTGTTGCTTAATTACTTGGTTCTTTCATCCCAAATGTTGTGTTCCTTTTTCATACTGCTGGACACCAAAATAATTAATCTGTGTCCCAGCTTCATTAGGGAACTTACTTCTGAGGTCTGAGTCTCGTATTCAGGTCGATGTTTTTGGTTTTTACTGATATGGATTGTCACATTGCCTTCTTAATGGTGAGTACAACCACCAGTCATGGTGAAGTTCTGCTTTAAAGGATACGTCAGATCAACTGTCCACTGTTTTCAGTGCAGACACACAGGCTAACTCTGAGAACCGTTTCTCCCAACGGGTCATTGCAGACACAGAGGAGACTGTGAGTAAGTTGTAACAGAATGTTGAGACTGTACAATCTCATACAGTAGAAGAGATGCACCTCTACAGGGATGTGGCAAAGCTGAACAGCAAGGAAAAACCATTTGGGGCTGGAGGGAAGTCCCTTGTGGGTTGGAATGACAGCCACGACGACCTTGTTCATGTTCATCAGTCTGTACCACATCCAGGTTTTGTAATTAAAAAGATGCCCTTGTCCTTTCTTGAAAGAGACCCACACACAAATGGACCTGGTTTGCTCTGCAAGGGAACCCCAGAGCCCTAAGGCTTGCATGGCCTGCTTATGAGGGCAAGTGCAGGGCAAGGAACCAAATGCTCATAGCCATTTTTCTTGGGTCAGGAATGGCATGGCCCATTCCATGCATTACAGACTACAAAGGGACAGTGGATCAGCCTCCTAGAGCACCTGGGAAAAACCCTGAACTGCCGGCAAACAGGAGTCACCCTGCTATGAATTTCAGTGGACATGTTGTCCTGGCCTCAGGTGCACCAGCAATACCAGAGCTAATAGCCTCATGAAACCACTGGTGCTTCGACGTGATCTTGAACTGTTGCTGTGTTCCAAGGCATGACCTTTTGCTGTCTGCTCAAGGACTCATGTGGCAGTGTTAGGTCAACTGTTGGACTTGATTTTCTTGAGGGTCTCTTCCAACCAAAGCGACTCTTTCATTCAGCGTACCTGAGAAGTACAACAGTTGGAATGGGTGTCTGGAGGTCCTCTGCCCCAATGAACTGCTCTGAGTAGACCAAATTCCCCAATAATTCAAGAGCTTCAGGCCTCTTATGCTTTTGCATTTACATCCATCTCCTGCTCCCCACCTTGCTCATCTTCACTAGAATCCACAACCCTAGTGGCCTGAGCCTTACCCTATACACCATGTGCTCCAGCCCTCACGTTCTGTCTGTTCCTCTGCCAGTACTTCTCTCCAGAAGATCCCAGGGTTATGGGATGAGGTCTGGAGGTGGATGGGAAGTAAAAACCAGGATTAGGAGTGAAGGCTCCTTACAGGATTTTTACAGTGAAAGTTCTGCTTCTACAGACTTTCCCTCTTCTTCCTGTCACACCTGCTGCCCAGAAGAGGGTTATACTCAATGGCATGAAAGTGAAATGCAGACCATGTGTCATTCATACATCCAGCACTCATGGTCTTCATGGAGCACAAACAGATTTCTTGGCTCATTCAGATCAAACCTAGATATCGGTGGGTTTCAAAAGTGGGATGAAACAAGCAGACTGAGAAGGAGAAAGATAAGTGGCCATCCCTGAGGTGTCATTATACTGACCACGTGAAAAAATCTATTCATCTCATCTCCCCAGACCTTACCCTGTCACTGCTAAACAATGAAGTGGGAAGCTTTTTCTACTCAGAGCAGGAGATTGCCCAAGAGGACCTCCTCAGGTCCCTTCTAGCTATCGTTATTCAGAAGAGCATGGAGTCTCAAGAGCCCTTGAGCAGCAAACAAACAGCAATGCCTTGGAAGTTGGCAGCAGCACAAGGCTGCATAGAAACACCAGTTGATTCAGGAATGATGCTAAAAGGTGTGGAAATGCCTTTGAGGAAAACAGAGCTATCAGAGGAATGAGGCTATGACTCTGGTATCTCTGACATGCCTGAGGCTGAGGCACTTTGTCCACTGGAGTACACAGCATGATGACTCACGTTTGCCAGGAGCTCAGGGTTTTTCCCAACTCTCTCACATCATGATGACTCCCAGGTGCTCTGTGAGACTGATCCAATGTCCCTTTGTAGTCTGAAATTTATGGAATGGGTCACCCCAGACCTCTGGTGTATGGGATGCTCCTTCTGAGCAAATCAAGCCGATTTGGGTGTAGGTCTCTTTCAGAGATGGGCATGGGCTTCTCTGTGATCAGCCTCCTATGTGTTGATTTGCTTCTTTTCAACAGGTTCTTCACTTCCCAATCTCAGCCTAGATCCCTGGTTGGAATAAACATGAAGGCCTGGTTATCAAGGGATGTGGCTATGGAGATCCCATGGAGAGGTTACTTGAAAGAGACCGGCTTGACCCTCTGGTCTGCTCTTCGTTATTATTAATCTGCCTTTTGTTCCCTGGGCTTATGGGCCGATTAAACAAGCTGTGGCAGAGCCTGATACGAGTATTTAAGGTCCTTGTGGCCCTCAGTCCTGCTTGCAAGGTGTTTCCCTCCAGCCCACAATGATCCTTCTTTGCTATTGAGCTTTGCAACATCCCTGCAGAACAGCATCTATTCTCTTGTACAAGATTGTGCAGTCTTGAACCTACTTGCTCTCCCCTGTGTGTCTACAATGACCCATTGTAGAAATGTTCCTTAGGTTTAGCTTGAATATCTGCACTAAAAGCACCCAACAGCTAATTCAAGGTGTCCATCATAGATGCATTTCACCGTGGCTCGTGTTTATACTCACCATGAAGAGGGCAATGTGACAAAGGCAATTCATGAGACACAAACCCACTTAAAATCTGGCTGCACACAAGCTGAGACCTCAGAGTTTATTTACCTTACAAATGTGGGACACAGAAGAATTGTTTCGGCGTATCACAGTCACCAAGCGCTGATTCTGATAGGGGGCTTCAGCCTCCCAGACATCTGCTGGGAAAGTGGTACGGCAAACCGCAAGCAGTCCGGGAAACTACTGGAATGTGCTGAGGACAACTTTTGATTACGGGTGATGGTAACTCCATCCAGAGGAGAGACACTGCTGGACTTGTTGTTTACTAGTGTGGAAGAATTTATCCAAGTGGTCAAGACTGGGGTAGTATGACTACAATTGACATGCAAGAGGTAGATATACTCAACAACTTTTTTGTAACAGTCTTCACAGGCAAGTGTCTTCGCCACAACACCAAATTAATGGAATCCAAAGGCAGGGCATGGGAGAATGAAGTACCAGTCATCACGGGAGATCAGCCCATATAACAAAGGAGATCAGGTTCAAGCCCATATAACAAACATGAATGTGCACAGCTCCATGGGACTTGATGAGATGCATCCAAGGATCCTGAAGGAATTGGCAGATGACGTTGCTGAGCCAATAGCGATTAAATTTGAAGAGCTGTGGGGGGTTGGTGAAATTTCTGGAAAAGTGAAAACATAACCCCCACTTTTAAAAAGGGTAGAAAGGAAGACTGAGGGAACTGCAGCCTGGTCAGTCTCACCTCTTTGCCCAGCAAGACCATAAGGCAGATCCTCCTGGAAACTAGTCTAAGGCACATGGAAACAAAGGTGATTGGTGACAGCCAACATGGTTGTCCTGGCAAATTGTGCCTGAGAAACTTACCGGCCTTCTACACATTGGCTGAGTGGTCTCACTCAGAGAGTTGCAATCAATGTCTTGAAGTCCGGGGGAAGACCTATGATTAGTGGTGTCCCTCAAGGGTCTGTACTGGGACCAGTATTATTTAAAATGTTTGCTGAGAATATAGACAGTGGGATTGAGTTCACCCTCAACAAGCTTGCAGATGGCACCAAGTTGAGTGACATGGTTGTTACTCTAGAGGGAAGGGATGCCAGCCAGAGGGACCTTGACAGGATAGAGAGGGGGTCCAGGCGAACCTCATGAAGTTCAACAAAGCCATATGCAAGGTCCTGCACCTGGGTCAGGGCAATCCCAAACATGGATATGGGCTGTGCCATGAGTGAATAGAGAGCAGCCCTGTGGTTTAGGATTTGGGCATATTGGTGGATGAAGAACTGAATATGAGCTGCCAATGCATGCTTGCAGCCCAGAAAGCCAGTTGTACCCTGGGCTGTATCAGAAGAAGGGTGGCCTGAAAGTCAGAGGAGGTGATTCTGCCCATCTACTCTGCCCCATGAGACTCCACCTGGAGTACAGTGTTTAGATGTAGTGCCTCCAACATAGGAAATACATGGACCTGCTCAATTGGGTCCAGAGTAGTACACACAGATGATCAGGGGGTCTGGGCACCTCTCCTAGGAGGAGAGGATGAGAGATTTGGGGTTTTTTATGCTAGAGAATAGAAGGCTCTTCAGAGACCTCAAGACGGGGAGGGACACTTTGTCAGGGAGTGCAGTGACGAGAAGAGAGGCAAAGTTTTTAAAATGAAAAAGGTTAGATGTAGATTAGATATTTGAAAGAAACTCTTCCCTGTGATGGTGGTGAGACACTGGAACATGTCATCCAGAGAAGCTGTGATTGCCCCATCTTGGAAGTGTTCAAAGCTTGGTTGGAAGGGCCTTTGAGAAACCTTTTCTCGTGGAAGGTGTCCTTGTCCATGTGAGGGTGGGTAGAAAAAAGTTATATTTAAGGTCCTTTAGAATCAAAACCCATTCTGTGATTCACTGCTCATTCCAGTTATTATGAAGTGGGAGAAAAATATTTCAGATTAAATGGGCAGGGACTCAATCACCAGCAAGGCTTTGGTAAGCAACAACTAATGGGAGCTTAGATGCTTCATGAGCAAGGAATGTTTGTGGCCCCACGGGGCAATAGGACACAGCATAAAAGCCTGCTCTGCTCCAGGCTCTGCATCCTCCTCTCTTTCCTCCCTTTCCTCCAGGAACGAGGTAAGACTCTGTGCACTCCATCTCTCCCCATGGGCTGAACTGCTGTCATGGTGGCTACTCAGGTGGATCCTTGGGCTGCCTCAACGTGCAGAGCAATAGAACTGTTGAAGGGTTGCCACCTCTTCCATTTTAAAGGGGCTGGTTGGGGAGAGCTGGGAGGAGGAAGGTTGTTTCAAGCACAAGGGGATGAATGGGGCTCAGCTGCAGGGAGGTCTGCTCAGCAGAATTTCTGCTTTAGACAGATGGTCTCTAACCAAATGGCCAGGTGCATCCAGTGCCTCGTTCCATGCAGCACTGCCTGTTCTGGACATGGGGTATGATCAGACTCTCCACAGGGCCTCTAAATCCACTGAGCTGGGTCCTGTCCCAAAAGTAGTTCAGCCTTTCTGGACCATGCAACTCAGATGGCACAGTGAGGGCCATGGCAGCTCTGTGCACGCTGTGTGTTCTCAAGAGCTGATTTGTGAGACTCTTGTTCCATGCAGCCTATTTGTGGTGGACTAGTTGCATGAACCTTCATCTGGGCTTTTGTACTGGGTAATGCAGGAGGAGGTCCTTGTGACATCAGCAATCAGTTAGGCACCTCTTTGGTCCTAGGCACTGAAATCTAGCTCTAAGCTGAGATGTCATGCCTATTGTACATGTCTGCAAGATGAGCTGGAGGCAATTTCTGTAGTTATAGTTAAAAGGAAGATGGAGGACAGTGCAGTGCATCTGCAGAGATAAGTGAGGACAAGAAAGACAGACTGAAATTGTGTTGTGTCTGTGCTCTGTGTTTCAGCTTTGCCCCCCTCACCGAGAGATGTCTTGCTTCAGACCCTGTATCCCAGCACCTTGTGGTTCCTCTGGCCCACCCCACTTGCAAGCAGCTGCAGTGAGCCCTGTGTCGCCCGCTGTGGTGACTCGACGGTGGCCATTGAGGCCTCTCCAGTGGTGGTGACCCTGCCAGGCCCCATCCTCACTTCTTTCCCTCAGAACACAGTTGTGGGATCCTCTCTGTCAGCTGCTGTTGGGAGCTCCCTCAGCACTGGGGGGGTTCCCATCTCTTCTGGGGGCTCCCTTGGTCTGGGGGGGTCAGGGCTGTGCCTGCCTCCCCCCTGCTTCCGTCTGAACTGCTGAACCTGGTGCATCGTCCCTTCTGGAGCAGGAAGAATGATGGGGACTGCACAGCAGGAGTGTGGCCAGGCCTTGCAGATGGGCTGGGTGTCCTCATGCCAGCTGGCAGGAGGGACCTGTGCCCACGGCTCCTGGCTGCACGTCAGGCCTCGCTGTGCCTCCTCTGGCTCTGCTTTGCTCTGAGCTCCTTGAGAAAGGGCTCGTTCTCTTCTGCTTTGCTGAACCTCCTGGTGCGGGGGGAGGGTGCTGGAGTTAAGGACTGCTCTTGCTGGGCTGGGATTGCCAGCAGGTGGAGCAGAATGGGGAAAGGCAAGCACTTTGTGTTTCGACCTTGTCCTTGGGCAATGGGCTGTTCTCTGTCTTGCCCTGAACCCTGCAGATGTGTTTCTTGGTCTCTGTTCTGTACCACTGCATTTGCTCCTTCTCGTTAAAGACTTTGTGCAGCATAGCTGGAGACTTGTGGTGGTTTGTCCTCCTCCTCTGTCAGTTGTTCAACTGCTCTGCAAGAAAGAGGGAGAACATGCTCTTTTCCATGACAATGACTGTGTCCCCATGCAGAAACAGTGTCAGAGTGGGTAGAATTACCTGAAATGACAGCAGAACACCAAAAATAATCAAGTAGGCAAGAGAAAGGCAGGAAAGCCTCAGAAAAATTGATTTCACAAAAAGCAATGGACAGTAGATGAAATCAGCTTAAATCCAGAAACAATGGTGGTCAAGATGGGGAAAAGGTCCCCAGCAGGGCTGTATATTCTCCATCTTAGAAAATGTCCAACAGCCAACCAGACAAGGCCCTCAACAGCCTCCTCTTCTTGACCCTACTTTGAGCCATGCTTGGCCTGCATGATCTGCACCTCAGCTCTTGTGTGATTTGCTGAGCCGCTGCTGGATCCCCCATCCAGAAGCAGCCATCAGGAAGAAGGGAGCTGAGACGGGGCAGGGCTAGAGCTCGGGAAACCTGCAGAGGTTTGTTGGGCACAGGGCAGGAGAAGGGGCACTGATGTCAGTGCCAGGGCTGGGAGCCCAGGAGAGGAGGGCTGATGGGAATGCATTAAAGAAGTGACCCAACAGCAAGGCTGTGCATGCTGAGGAAAGCTCTGAGAGAGCTAAAACTTGAGGTCCCACTGAGATTTGAACTCAGATCGCTGGATTCAGAGTCCAGAGTGCTCACCATTACACCATGGGACCTGCTGAACACCTGTTGTCTTTCTCCTGTGACCACCCCAGTGCAGCCATATGGTCCTGGGTGAGCCTGGCACTCTCTCCAGCTCCCTGGCCATCACCAAGTACAAACGCCCTTCCTCCAGGGCCACCAGGCACCCGCTACTCACAGGGCTTTTCCAGGGATTGTCAGAGCTATTTGCATAAGCCTCACATGTCTTCTGTTACAAGATCCAGGCTCCTAAGCCCTGAGAATCTCTCTTTCTGTTCATAAGACCTGGTTATGAAGGTGCCAGCTTAAGCCCTTCAACATTGCCCCTCACAGAGTGCATTGATAGCCCGGAGATGGGTGGTTTGATGCTCTCTGTTGCTGCTTCCCTGCACCCCCATGTTGAAGACCCTGCATGATCCGGACTGCTTTCCTCTGCTAGGATTGTCTTGGCTGATTTCAAACCCTGGGCCTTTCTTCCAGGACACGCTGTTCCCTTCTGTCCCAAAGTAGCCTCTCCCTCAGTGAGAATGGCGTTCATCTCCTAAGGCTGTTCCAGACTCCTTCACACCAGGCTCCTTTACCTGCACGAGCAGGATGAATCTTCCCTCTGCTCTTTCCCACTCTTTTCGTTTCTTCCTCCTCTCTCAGCCTGGCTTTTTCTGCCCTTTCTCGAATATGTCTTCACAGAGGGTCCACACACATTGCTGATGGCTCAGCTGTATCGTGCAGCAGATGCACTGAATTGCTGGAACTGTCCACATCCCACACAGGTCTTCCCCTTACCTCTTGACACAGAGGTGGTTCCCACACTAACAGGCTTGTCCTCCTCCCCAGCTGCAGAGCCCTGATAGTCCCCTCTTGTTCCTGGGAAGGTGGGGACTGAGCTGCCTGGTAGGAAGGGGGAAACAGCAGTGTCCCCAGAACATAACCTGCCTGCTGGGGGGAACTCTGTGCTGTGCTCTGGCTGCTGGTCCACAGCCTGCTCTGCCTTGCTGATGGGCACTTTGGAAATGGTGCCTGCAGAGAAAGCAAAGCAGAAGGTGTCAGTGGCAGAGAGAGGAGGCTCAGGCACTGGGACAGCCCTGGGCAGCCCTGGGTGTCCAGAGGGCAGGAGGGCAGCAGTGCAGGGAGCACCTGGTGAACGCTGCAAGGGAGAGGCAGTGTCTGGTTGGGCTGGATAGAGGCCAAAAGCAAGTAGCAGAGGATGGTTTCGATCCATCAACATCTGGGTTATGGGCCCAGCACGCTCCCGCTGCGCCACTCTGCTCCCCCCAGCAGCTCTGCAGGGACCTTCCCAGCCCTGCCTGATGCTGCCTGGACCTGCCAGCACCAGCGCTGCTGCTCAGGCCTCCTGCCCTCCTCTTCCCTGCACCCATCACCAGGCTGCACCAAGCTCTCCCTGCAAACGTCAGTGCCCCTGCGCTCGGGCTGGCAAGTGCAAGGGCCTTTCCTTGTCTACCTCCCCTCTTCGGCAACCCTTGCTGTACATACAGACTGGGGGACCAGATGCTGGAGAGCAGCTCCACGGAGAAGGATCTCGGGGTTCTGTTTGACGGCAAGTTGGACACGAGCCAACACTGTGCCCTGGCAGCCAAGAGGTCCAACCGTACCCTGGGGTGCATCCAGCACAGCATGCCCAGCCAGGTGAGGGTGGGGAATGTTCCGCTCTACTCTGCACTGGAGCGGCCTCACCTGAGACACTGTGTGCAGGGCTGGGTGCCATGGGATAAAGAAGATATTAAGCTACTAGAAAGTGTGCAGAAGAGGGCTAAAAAGTTGCTGAAGGGTTTGGAGAGGAAGCCAAGTGAAGAGCAGATAAAGCCTCTGGTTTTGTTCAGCCTGGAGGACGCTGATGAACAAAGTCCTTTGCGATCTGCCTTTCGTATTCAGACAGCAACATCCCCTTATGTGTCCCACCACCAACAGTCCCTGTTAACTGACTGGTTAAACCGTTAAGTTTTAGCTTGGAGAGGAGGAGACTAAGGGGTGACCTCATTAATGGTTATCAATATGAAAAGGGGGAGTGTCAGGAGGATGGAGCCAGGCTCTTCTCAGTGACAACCAGTGATAGGACAAGGGGCAATGGGTGCAAACTGGAACATAGGAGGTTCCACTTAAATCTGAGAAGAAACTTGTTCCCGGTGAGGGTGGCAGAGCCTGGCCCAGGCTGCCCAGGGAGGTTGTGGAGTCTCCTTCTCTGCAGACTTTCCAACCTGCCTGGACACCTTCCTGTGTAACCTCATCTGGGTGTTCCTGTTCCATGGGGGGATTGCACTGGATGAGCTTTCCAGGTCCCTTCCAATCACTAACATTCTGTGATAAGTCTGTTGCACTCCATTTTGTCAAGATATGGGCCTGGTCACCTCTGTAAAAGGCAACAAAGTATGTATCTGTAAATATGTTGGCTACAAGAGGAGGTCTAATGAGAATCTCTTTCCCCTGAGAGATACAGAGGGAAACACAGTGACAGAAAATGAGGTATTGAATGCCATCTTTGCCTCAACTTAAATAGTCAGAACAGTTGTGCTCCTGGTACCCAGCCCCCTGAGGCAGAAGACAGGGATGGGCAGAAGAATCAAAACCCAATAATCCAAGCATAAATGGTTAGCGTCCTGCTACACTACTTGGACATCCACAAGTCTATGGGGGCAGATGAGATACACCCAGGGGTGCTGAGGGAGCTGGCAGAGGTGATCTCTGAGTCACTTTCCATTATCTATCAGCAATCTTAGCTAACTGGGGAGGTCCCAGTTGACTGGAAGTTGGCTAATGTGATGCCCATCTACAAGAAGGGCCGTAAGGAGAACTCAGGGAACTACAGACCTGTCAGTCTAATCTTGGTGCTAGGGAAGGTCGTGGAGCAGGTGATCTTGGGTAATATCACATGGCCCATACAAGAGAATCATAAGATCAGGCCCAGTCAACATGGGGTTTATGAAAGGCAGGTCCTGTTTGACCAGCCTGATCTCCTTGTACGACAAGATGACCCACGTAGTAGATGAGGGAAAGGCTGTGGATGTTGTGTACTTAGATTTTAGTAAGGTCTTTAACACCATATCCCACAGCATCTGCTGGAGAAGCTGCAGCTCATGGCCTGGATGGTGTATCTGCAATGGATAAAGAACTGGTTGGGTGGCTGGGCCCAAGGAGTTGTGGTGAAAGGAGCCAAATCCAGTGGGTGGCTGGTTACGAGTGGTGTCTCCAGGGCTCTGTACTATGCCCTGTTTTGTTTAATTATTTTTTCAATAATCTGGATGAGGGGATTCGGTGCACCCTCACTAAGTTTGTAGATGACACCAAATTGGGTGGGAGTGTTGATCTGCTTGCAGGTGGGAAGGCCATGCACAGGCATGTGGACCAGCTGGATCACTGGGCATAGGCCAATTTTCTGAGGTTCACCAAGGCCAAGTGTCAGGGCCTGCATTTGGGTCACTTGAGCACATAGGCTAATGGTAATTTATGGAGATATGAAAATACTTTTAGTCTGATCTTTGAACAAGCTCCACATTTTAGTGTATCACCTGCACTGCAAGAGTTAGACATGCCATTTTCTGTGCAATACCAATGCTTCAGTTTCTTCCATGGGATTTGCCACCTTTAGGCTCCAAAGCCCTCCTCATTGAAATGCATCTGCAGAAAGACAGCATTTCATTCAGGTGTGTTCCACTACCTCCTCTGGTTCTGCCGGTTTTTCTCACTCAACCACAGGTGATCTAATCCCTTTCCTCTCTTCCTTCTGATCATCTTTTTTTTTCTTCTCCTTCTACTACTTCCCTTCTGTTTCACAGGTGCTGACTAATATATAATCGAAGTAACTGATGAACATATCCAGTCAAATAGTTCTCCCAATCTGTTTTTTTCTTTTATTGGTTTTTTAAAAATTATTTTAAGACTCTACGTTAAATACAAATACAAATACAAGAATTTTCATTCTGAGGCTTGCCTATTTTTTCAAATATTTAAATTGCCTAATCATAAAAAAGAACATTAATTCTGCACAAACTTCACTGTCAATCAGTACTTTTCTCGTTGTAGTAGGGCTCTCTGATTGAGAGTTAGAAAGCAAAGCTGAAGATAAATCAGAATATTTTGTGGAGTTAAGAGACCGAGAATTTCTGCTCTCCTTTTTTCTGTGGTATCTCCTTGACATTCTTGTAGCTGAGAGATCAATGCTGCAGCTGTGATGACAATGACTACTATGAGTTCTCAAGGGCTTGTAGTTATTCAGGTAGGATGCATGGAGGAAGCTTTGCAAATGGTACTAGAAATCTCTGGTGACCTCGTTAGAGGAGGAATAAAGATTTTCCTTCATGTCCAGAACGTGCAAAATATGAACAAGCTCATGTGGGAATTAAATTTCCTATTGCTTTGATCAGTCTCCTGAGATGAGATTTCTGAATCAATGGGGAATTGCACAGCAACATAGTGTTGCCTGAAGAAAGTGCGCAGATGAGCACTCGTAAAACAGAAAAGATAAAGTGAAACAGTCCACAAAAAACAAACAACCAATCTACCTCTCCTCCTAAACACGCCCCCTAAAAGATCTGACACAAAGATCTCCATCTCGGTGCACAGACTGTATGGTTGGAATTCTTCCTCATTTGTACAACCCCAGCTGACCTGAAGCAGTGTTTGGGCAACATTTCCTAAATCTCTTTCAAATATTAGAATTAGAATTAGTATTTGTGAAACCTCACATTTGTTCCATCCATTGTGCTCTCTTTGGATTTCTGATGTTTTATTTTCATTGTGGTTTCACAGATAAGGATGAGATTCTGGGGTCTTTGTAGCAAAATAATTGCCAAATTTGCATCTCAATGTCAGGAGTCAGCCCAAGGGCTCCTGGTTTCCTTTCTGAAGCAAAACAGCCACCCATAGAAATTGTGGGATCCATACCAAGGTCTGACTGCCCTACATACCACTCCAATAGTAAGACAGTTTTGGATATTCTTGGTTTAGAATCCCACACCCAGATCCCACCAGCAGCAGAGAAGAGATTGAAAATAAGAAGCTATAAGATGATAGGACAGACTGCAGAGATGAGGTGCAGGGCTCACCAGGTGAGTGCATTGACTGGCCCTGTTTTCATGGGACCAGTCCATTTTATACCTTTTCCTGTTTACCCTGCCTTTGTTTCTCCCTGTTTGCCCTTCATGGAGTCATTGATTGACAAGGTTTGGTTCTTCTCAATGTCTCCCTTATCGTTTGTCCCTTATTACCATGTCAAGGGACTCAGTTTATTCTGCAATTTTCTGCATCTGCGTAAGCATCGTACCTCTCACACTCCCCTCTCTTGTTTGGAGAATATTAAAGTGAAGTGTAAAGAGTTGTGGATCAAGGTAATGACGGTTTAATAAGGAGAGAACAAGTTGTGTACACAAGCAAAAATTGACTTAATTCACAACTTCACATCATCAGGCAGATGTCCAGCCACTTCCTAGGAAGCTGGGACTCAGCATGCCTAAGTGTGGCTTGAGAAAACAAACACCTTAACTGTGAACATGGTCTCATCCTCCTCCGTTCCTTGAGCTTTTCTTACTGTGCGAAACCTCATATGGTATGGAATATCCCCTTGGGCAGTTTGGGCCAGCTGTCCTGGCTGTGTTCCCTCCCAGTCTCCATCCTATCCCAAGACTACGGGTCTTTGTGGAGAGACAGACTTGACTCTGAACAAGCACTGCTCAGCAATGGCCAAAATATTGGTGTTTTTTCAGCACTCCTTAAGCCAAAAATACAAAGCACACACCACACAGCACTCACTAGGAAGAATGCTGACCCCATGCCAGCCCAACACAGTACAATATCCTCCCCTCATTCCATGCCATCTGCATCATGCTGAGGTCCAACTTTCTCTGAAACATCGAAGTATCCTCTGACCAACCCATTCACACATTGTGTTAATTCTATAACTGACTGAAACCTTTCCACTTGCCTAAGCCACAATGCATTAAAATCTTTCTTCCTTCTACCCCATACCTTTATTTTCATTTCCTATTTTATGCGATTTTTATTCCCAAAATCCACTCTTAGCAACACTTGTTGCTTTTGCTACTGTGGTGGATTGTCCTTGGGCTGCAGCTGGACTCCCACCCAGCTGTTCTCTCATGTCACCTCCTCAAAAGGACAGTACAGGTTAACTTGGGGAAAACTAATCCATTTTTTGCCAATTAAAATAGATTGGATGGTGAGAAACAAAGATAAAAAAAAAAACAACACCTTCCCCCAACTCTCCTTATTCTTCCCAGGCTAAACTGTACTTCTTCATTCCCAATTCTCGTACAGTGAATTAGTTATTAATGATACAAACCAGAAGAGAAAATACTGCTGGGGTATAAGCAATTCTAGAATTGGGACTGAAATTAGATCGAAATAAGCTGAGAGAAACTAGAAACACGATCTCCATTTCACTTTGATGAACACTCCCTCTGACAAGCCAGAGAAAGAATCAGACAGAAAGTACCAGGTTCAATGAGTTATGGATCCAACCCCTCCCTTAGCTTTCCCTCAGTCCACATAAGAAGGGAACTAATTAAAACAAAGCTACTGCAGCGAGCTGGCGGTGTTTCAGCTTACCCTTTCTGTCCTGAACTGAGCAAGTTACTAGCTAGTTTGGGAAAGAGATCTTTGTTCTGATTGCAAAAAAATCAGATCAAGTATAGACTAGAACCCAGTCTCTCCCACCAGTAGCAGGGACACTTGCAGGAGACACGGCTCCTCCCCTCCAATCATGAGCTACTAACTTGATTCTCAACGCGTTATTGAGGGTCCTTTCTTGAGGGGGAAACAATCCAGGCTATAACTTTCGCATTAATGCAGAGGAAAACAAACATCTGTTTCCCAAGGCAGAGAGTTTGTCTGTTCAATGGACATGGAGGGAGAGGGGGGACGATAAGAATTTTACAATTTGCTGTAGTAATATTTCTGCTTTGAGCAAGGTTTACTTCTTTGTTTGCGAGGCCAACAACTATAATTTATTCCAATATGCCAAGTAAAAAAGGGCAGATATTTCAAGGATTTAACTGCAAAGAATTGCTCAAATAACACAGGTCTTTTGAAAAGCATTTCTTTTCATTCATAAATAGCATTTATTTTTTTCCATTAGGGAAACACCTATAATCTTTGCATCTACAAGGAATCCATCACCTGGAGAGAGAAAAAACAGTCAGCTGCTTCCCGAGTAACCACTTGTCAGTACTTGTCCTCAGGCTTTGCTTGACTTCCTGGTTCCTCAGGCTGTAGATGATGGGGTTGAGCATGGGAGTGACCACGGTGTAAGACAGGGACACCATTTTCTTCATGTTGGATGAGAGGCTGGACAAGGGTCACAGGTGAATGATGCCAGTTGTGCTGTAGAAAAGAGTCACAACCACCAGGTGAGCTGCACAGGTGGAAAAGGCTCGCCTCTGGCCCACAGCCAAGGGGATCTGAAGAACAGCATGGATAATGCAAAGGTAGGAGATGACTATCAGAGAAAAGGGAATCATCACTATTAGGACAATAGCAATAAAAATCAGTAGTTCAAAGAAGGCTGTGTCTACACACACCAGCTTCAGCAAAGGAGAAACATCACAAAAGAAATGATCAAATGTGTTTCTCCCACAGAAGAGCAGGGTAAATAATCATGTGGTGAAGCCCAGAGCCACAGGGACACCACACAGCCAAGACTCAATGGCCATCTTGAAGCAGCAATCCCTGTTCATCAGGGTGGCATAATGCAATGGGTGGCATATTGCCGCTTGTCGGTCATAAGCCATTGCTCCTAAGAGGAAACACTCACAGGTGACAAAAAGAATAACGCAGTTGAGCTGCAGGGTGCAAGCTGTGAAGGAAATAACTTTTCTCTCCACCAGCAGAATTGCAAGCATCTTGGGGACAATGGTGAGGCTGTAGCAGATTTCTGTCAAGGCAAGATTCTTTAGGAGGTAGTACATGGGCATGTGTAGGACAGGGTCAACGGTTGTGATCACAACAATTAGAGAGTTCCCTATCAACGTGGCCAGGAACATGATGGAAATCAGCATGAAAAACAGGAGCTGCATCTTGCCATGGAAGGCAAACCCCGAAAGGAAGAAGTGAGTAGTGATGGTTTGGTTTCCTGGCTTAATTTCCTCCACAGGTTCTGTCCTAAAAGAGAAAAAGCAAAACAAAACACACAACAAAAGGGTTAGTGGCTTAGGACAGACTTTTGGTCTCAGGAATTGCTACACTTGCAAGTACAATGAAGCTTAAAATATGAATGAGATGAAACTTGGATTGGATATGGCAGTGACCCCAGTGGAAAAATATCTCAGCTGGGCAACCTCTTCAAGATCATCTTTAACAGTCACAGGCTGGGATTCATCTTCTTTAATTTCGGTAATATAAAGTAGACATACAAATTTCCAACAACCATTCTGTCTTTATTTTATATGGAAAGAAATGAATCCTTCCAAAGGGCAGGTCACCTTAGTGTAAGAGTGGCATCTATGATGTGACAGAAAAATTCACTGTGGATGGGCTGGATGTCTCTCAGTAAATTTCAGCATCTAAATGTCTGCAGGCATCTAACTGTGAACCAGTCATCTTGGAACTGGTTTGTATTTAATGGTGGGCAATACAGCACAAGACAGAAGCACCATTTATTTCCTTCTAAGGTGGATGTCCAAGGATTGGAGGTATCTTCAATAATGAAGTGAGTATAAAATGCCTAATTTTTTGATAGCTGGAATTAACTGAAATATTGTTGGTGCTCTAAGCCAGGTGATATGGAGACCCTGTGGCTTCCCACCTCCTGGTCTGACTCAAGCAGAAGTGATCCACCTGCATTATTTTCACTGTTAACCCTGCAAAATACAATCCAAACCTAAACAAATTTAAATTCAGAAAAGTGTTCGTGCACTTACATTTATTTCATCAAATCATATAAATTGTGAGTTTTCATTTAAGAGAAGCCCTGGCAAGTAAAAAGTTGCTCAGCATACCAACATCTGCCCACATGAAAGTGGCTGCCAGAATCTACACCTTGCTGCCTTTTTCTGGGATTTATCATCTCAGCATATCAGATAACAGCATTAATTTTCTGGGAAACTTCCTAGACTGTTTCAGCCAAAATATACTTGGCTGATTTTTGAAAGACAAAGATGAAAGGGAAAAGGGGGATGGATGGATGGATGGATGGATGGATGGTGTGATTCCTTTGTTCAACGTATTTATCAGCAAAATAGGCAGTAACAGTTGCCAAGGTTTTCTATAGACAACAGAAATAAGCATAATTACTGTTTCACCCCCGTAGGCATCTCAAATAATATTAGTCACTGATGCCACGGAGGTTCCTATTTCTCTTGTTTGAGTGGCTAATTCAGATTTAAATATCTGCACTGCTGGTGCCTAAAGGTAGGTGAGATGGATTCCCCTTGTTTGTCAAAATAGCAGTTCCAGGCTCCAATGAGAAAAAATGAACCATGGAAACACACTTATGTCTTGGTTCTGCTATAGGAATCAAGTAAGAATGAGGAACAGAAATATTACCTTATCTTACTAAAAGGGGTACAGTTTTCTCTCTCTCTTCAGCAGAGCCAATAATTCCCAAGGCAGAGAGGATGAGAAACTGTGACTAGAGAGAAAAAGGGAAAGGAACATCACTTTGATTTCATCTGTAAGAGGCTGCATCTTGTCTCTGATTCCAAAGGCACTGACAGCGAATGGGTGGGAGTATTTAAATTTTCACTTGCTCCCAGTAGGATCAGATCTCCAGACAGTAACTTCCTCGTATGATGACATCATGTGTTAAGTGATCTTTTTTTTTAGTATATTTGGTCTCTATAAATGTGCAGTATGTTTTATGACATACTAGCAATCTAAGTATAGTATAAGCAAAGTTTCCTTCCACATGTTCAGAATTGTATGAATAAGCGAAAAAAAATAGTTAACAGATATAATAGGGTATTCATTTTTCTTTTTCTTCTCTAGTTGACTAATATTTGGGGGGCAAAAATGGAATATGATATGTTTCACAGTAGCTGAAAGTTCTTCTAAAAGATTATAATGAATACTTGAGTAGCAATGATGTTATGAATATAGAGCATTGTAATATGATACCAATGTATTACATGGCCCTAAATACAACATGCCATACAATAACAGCTATTTTTAGGCTTCTTATTTTTTATAACATCTTGTCCACTTTATTCTGGAAATCATAGATTTCTTTTGGTAGATGTTTGCTGGTCATCTGAAGCACTCTCCATGAGGGTGTGGTAACTCCATGTACGATAGAGGGAAAAAACTAGGTAATGTGAATTCAAGACTGAGGAATTTAACACTTAATCAACTCTGTAAAGCCTGGGTTTGCATCCTGAAATATCTAGGAAGACAAGTCAAGCAAGTGGAAGAAATTGTACCAGTGCGGTTGGGAAACGTCACAGAGGAGCCATTAATATTCTCCTGTTGCTAAGGAGGATGATTTAGAGCCCTGACTCCCTGACCATGCACTGTGTGCAGCAGGATCTCATCTTGCTGCTGCTCTGTCACGAGTTACATGGCTTTCTCATTTCTATGAATTCTCTCATTGTCTCATCCGTGTGAATGGAAATGTCTTTATCCGTGTGTGGTGACCTGGCTTTGGGCGGCTGCCAGGCTCCCACGCAGCCGCTCGCTCACTCCCCCTCCTGGACAGGACAGGACAGGATGGGGGAGAAAACGAGATGAAAAGCTTCCAACTCAGGGAGGTCACTTACAAATTGCCATCACGAGCAATTCACACTGACCCTAATAAATGCTCAAGACACATTACTTTAACACAATCCTAAAATGAATTTTGCCCTGCTCTTTTTGCTTTTCCTTCAGTACAACTGCCTGTTACAGTTTTTGCTGTAAAAAAAAACAAAAAAACAAAACCAAAACCGAACAAATAAACCAAACAAATAAACCCCAGCAGTTCCCTTTCATATTGAGATGATTTTGGTTTCTGTTGCAACAGATGTGAATGCTTGCTCCTGCCTGCCTCTTCAGAGCATTCCTGCAGTGTGTGGTGTGTGTGCGTGTTTTGCATGGCTGAAGGGATTTTTCATCAGCCACACAGGTATATTCTCTGAAGCATCAATCTGCCAGTTTGCATGGTGAAAGTGCATGAGATAATTAAGAATTCTTATTTTTCAAAGTTCATGCCCTGTTTGAGCATGCAATAGACTCAGTTATGAAAGCCAAAGCTGAAATGGAATTGAATCTGGCCAGGGATGTCAAAGACAGCAAGAAAGGCTTCTGTAAGTACATAGGTGACAAAAGGCAGACAAAGGACAATGTGGGCCCATTGCTGAATGAGTTGGGGGACCTGGTGACACAGGATATAGAAAAGGTGGATGTATCGTATGCCCGCTTGTCCTTGGTGTTTACTAGCAAGACCAGGCTTCAGGAATCCCAGACCCTAGAGATCAGGGACAAAGTCTGGAGCATGGATGGCATATCCTTGGTGAAAGAAGATCACGGCAGGGAATACTTGACATACATAAGTCCACGAACCCTGACGGGATGCTCCCATGAGTGCTGAGGGAGCTGGCTGATGTCATCATGAGGCCACTCTGCATAATCTTTGTATGGTCACTGTGACTGGGGGAGACGTTTGAGGACCGAAGGAATGGAAATGTCACCCCTGTCTTTGAAAAGGGCAAGAAGGAGGACATGGAGAACTACAGGCTGCCCAGCTTCACCTTGGTCTCTGGGAAGGTGATGGAGGAACTCATGAGGTGAACCTTTTCCAAGCTGTTGTGGCTTAAGCCCAGTGAGCAATCAAAACCATGAGAGCTGCTCACTCAGTCCACCTGTCTTCCCTCTCCAAACAGGGGAGAGATGCAAAAGGGAAAGGGTAAACTCATGGATTGACATAAAAACAGCTGAATAAAATAACAAAATAAACTAATACACTCCTACTGCTACTAATGGTAATTCCTGAAAGTCATGTGACTCTGACATAACTTAAGAAGAACCTGACAACCCTTACAGTGTCCTGAGAAAATGATAAATTGCAAGCACTTCCAGACATCGATCATGCTGTACAAAGTAGTTATTGAGACGACTGGGATGGCACTGGGAAGTGCCTTTGGTTTTGTCCTTTATAGAGACAGTCTAGGACTGGTATGTAGTCATGTGTACACAGGTGTACAGAAATGGTTTAGACCCTATGGAGTGTGCCAGCTGGGGTCTAAATATCATCACAGAAGAACAAGAGATTATATCAAGCTATGGGTCACATCCATCATCCTAGGATACCTTATCTTGTCAAGAATTGCACTACAGATCTCCATTTAGGCAACTGAATCCAGATCTCATACCCGTACTCATGGCTTCGTGAGCATGATCACTTCATAAACAGGGACACATACAAGCAGAGATTTCATGCTTTCTTCCCCTTGGTCTACAATACCAAACGTGGACCCTGGGGTTCCCAGAGAACCATGCAGTGGGCAAGAAATGAGCTGATGGGTCAGGTTCAAAGGGTTCTAGGAAACAGGTTTGTGTTGGGCTGATGAGCAGCCACTATGGAGTTCTGCAGGCATCCCTCTTAGGGCCAGATATCTTCATAAACAACTTAAACGCAGGACTTAATGGAGTGTTAAGTAAGTTCACCAATGACACAAAACTGGGAGAAGATGTTTTTTTGAAAGGAGGGCTGAGGGTGGGTTGGTTCATTTGGTTAGTTTTGGGAAGATTTTGTTGTTATCTAGTCTCTGTGGGCTGCTTTATTTTCACTCTTCTACTTTGCAGGTGCTCATCTACACACTATGTTGCTGTGCAATTCACCATTGATTCAGAAAACTCATCTCAGGAGACTGATCAAAGCAATAGGAAATTTAATTGTTGTTGATATTTTGCACATTCTGGACAGGAAAAAAAGACTTTCTACTCCTCTAATTCGGTTATCAGAAATTTCTGGTAGCATTTGCAAAGTTTGCTCCTTGCATCCTACCCAAACAGCTAGAAGCTCCTGAGAACTCACAGTAGTCATTGTCATCACAGCTGCAGTATTGATCTCTCAGCTACAAGAATGCCAAGGAGATACCACAGAAATAAAGAGATCAGAAATTCTCTTAACTCCACAAAATACATTGTTTTGTCCTCAGCTTTGTTTACTGGCTCTCGGTCGAAGGGCCCTACTGCAATGAGAAACGTGCTGATTGACAGTGAGATGAGGATTGTGCAAAATTATCTTTTTTAATATTATACAATTTATATAGTGGGAAAAATATGGAACTTCATGATGAAAATTTGTCTTTGCATTTGTGTTGAAGTTAGTTGAAAAATAATAACAATAAAATTGAAAATTAAAGAGTGGTTTGGAAAAGCTATTCTCTTTTGACTGGATGTGTACATCAGTTAATCAAAGAAAATATTAGTCAGCATCTGAGAAACAGAAGGGAAGTGTTAGAAACAGAAGAAAAAAAGATGTTCAGAAGGAAGAGAGGAAAGGGATTAGATCACCTGTGGTTGAGTGAGAAAAACAGGCAGAACCAGAGGAGGTAGTGGAACACACCTGAATGAAATGCTGTCTTTCTGCAGATGCATTTCAATGAGGAGGGCTTTGGAGCCTAAAGGTGGCAAATCCCATGGAAGAAACTGAAGCATTGGTATTGCACAGAGAATGGCATCTCTAACTCTTGCAGTGCAGGTGACACACTAAAATGTTGATAAGGTTGTAATATTATCAAATCTAGTGTTTCCAGTAGAGCTTGTTCAAAGATCAGACTAAAAGCATTTTCAGAGAAATATGGTCAGTGTTCCAGAGTGGTCGCATGTGTGCAACATGCTCATGTTCTTTTATGGTGAAATCAGTTTGGAAGTTCCCTGTTTGTTTCCTGTTTTCATGCTGAAAAACTAAGCTAAGGAAGCATGAGAAAAGGAGTGATTGGGCTGGAGACCTCTCATAACGGCTTTTAAAAATCACCTATTTTCAATAGAAGTATATAGTACAACAGAATGGATGAGAAAGACTGTGAAATTTATCCATATATGTTTTAACCTCTTTAAAAGATTTATTTTGAAAATAATTATTTTTTCAATAGTTGGATTCATCAATTTTAGTCATCACTGCATTGAATGTACAGAGAAAACTACTCATCTTGTAAGATTTGCAGTCTCTGTTGTAAGCCAGAAATACCTGTGTCTACCAGCTCTACTAAAATAATGTCGGGACTTTGTTCTTTGTTCTTTATGAAAAAAAATTGGATGCAAGTGTGTACTCCTTTGCATTTCAGAAGACGAACGATGGTGACAGAACTGACCGTGTTGTCTCAGTGGGCAGTATGACCGACTTTCAGTGGGATGAGCCCGTTCGTCTGGAACTTGCACCAGGTAACTCGTCTCCTGCAAGTTCAGTCTTGCTCCATCACAGTATTGCGGGAGCTGAGATCTTGGCTTTTGTCCCATTCGCTGCTGCTGAGCAACCTAGAGACATTCTTTAGGCAAAGTATACATTCCAATAGCAAAACCAGTTTGTGATCACAAGCTCAGGCAGCCTCTTCCTTTATTCTCATAAGAAATGCTGATGACTGTATGGTACCTTGAAGCACCTTCTGCTGGCTGTTGGTAGAAAATTGGAACATGTGCAATTTTTGAGATGGAAGAATTTTCTGTAAGAGATGGTAACCATTAAAAATGTGAAAGTTGAAATCGACTTAATGAAACGTAGGCACAATATTGGAAAGAAAGCATCAGGAGTGAATCATATGATGAGATCATGGCTTGCAGCAGGAAGTTCAGATGAGGACAACTGAAATATGAATGTGGGTGAAGGTGAGAAAGCAGCCCTGTTTTACATCTTACATATTCTGCTGTTATGCATAGGTGGAACCTTATTTGAAGATTTTCTTGGTTCTAGACAGAAATAGGAGAAGACTACATTAATTTTTTGTCCATTTTAGTTTCTTTTCTTTTTGATTACGTGTCTGATGTTCTGTAATGCTCTTGCTGCTCAAAACTGTGGAACCTTGACATGTTGTTTTTGTTTCTTACTGTTCTAGCAATGCTGAACCAGACTGCGCTCAGTGAGTTCATCCTTCTGGGCTTCATTAATATACAGAGGTCGCAGCACTCTTGGGTGTCACTGATATCCAGGGGCTGCAGCACTTTTTCTTTGTTTGCTTCCTCTTGCTCTACTTGACCAGTCTTCTGGGATATGGTGCCATTGTGACCATGGTGATAGCTGAGCCCCGTCTTCACACACCAATGTACTTCTTCCTGGGGAACTTGTCCTGCCTGGACATTGTCTTCTCCACAGGCACTGTTCCCGAAATGTTGACTGGCCTTCTCTTTGGACATCAGCCCATCTCTTTTGGTGGGTGCTTGGCCCAGCTCCTCTTCTTCCACTTCCTGGGCAGTACTGAGGCTGTGCTACTGGCCACCATGGCCTATGACTACTATGTGGCCATCTGCAGTACTTTGCACTACACCCTTGTCATGAGACTCTGGACTTGTCTGCTGCTGGCTGCAGCCAGCTGGTCCATTGGTTTTGTGCATGCCATGATACACTCAGTCATGACCTCTCAGCTGACTTTCTGTGGCCACAACCACATTCATCACTTCTTCTGTGACATCAAGCCACTGTTGAATTTGGCTTGCAGTAGTACCAGCTTCAACATGACCCTCCTCAATGTCCTTACCACATCTGTTGTTCTAGGCCCCTTTGCCCTCATAGTCCTCTCCTACCTCTACATCATCTGCTTCATCTTCCATAAAGTCCACTCTCAGGAAGGAAGATGGAAGCCCTTCTCCACCTGTGCCTGCCACCTCACTGTTGTGGCACTGTTGTACATACAGCGATCACCTCCGCCAGATTCCTCAGCACCCTTGGGTGTATCTCATCTGCCCTCATAGACTTGTGGATGTCCAAGTAGTGCAGTAGGACGCTAACCATTTATCCTTGGATTATTCAGTTTTGATTCTGCTCCCCATCCCTGTCTTCTGGCTCAGGGGGCTGTGTACCTGGAGCACAACCGTTCTGAACTACTAAAGACTGAGGTAAAGATGGCATTTAGTACCTCATCCTTTCCCTCGTCTTCTGTCCCTATGTTTTTCTTTGTATCCATCAGGGATGGATACTCCCCTTTCTGCTCCTTAAGTTACTGATATATTTATCTTGTTGCCTTTTACATTGGTGACCAGGCCCACATCTTGACAAAATGGAGTGCAACAGACTTATCACAGAATCCCAGAATGTGAGGGGTTGGAAGGGCCCTGGAAAGCTCATCCAGTGCAATCCCCCCATGGAGCAGGAACACCCAGATGAGGTTACACAGGAAGGTGTCCAGGCGGGTTGGAATGTCTGCAGAGGAGACTCCACAACCTCCCTGGGCAGCCTGGGCCAGGCTCTGCCACCCTCACCAGGAACAAGTTTCTTCTCAGAACTAAGTGGAGCCTCCTGTGTTCCAGTTTGCACCCATTGCCCCTTGTCCTGTCACTGGTTGTCACTGAGAAGAGCCTGGCTCCATCCTCCTGACACTCCCCCTTTCCATATTGATAACCATTAATGAGGTCACCCCCCAGCCTCCTCTTCTCCAAGCTAAAACTTACAAGTTTAAACAATCAGTTAACAGGAATCAGTTAACATAGGGGATGTTGCTGTCTGAATACGAAAGGCAGATTGCAAAGCTTGTATGCTCCAAGTACCTCAGTCAATGGGTAAAGGAGGAGGAATCACCTGTGGTTGGGGATTAAGGTAAATACGGGGCTGTATCTTCCGAAGTCATTTAAGAAATCCCATAGAGACTCCAGTGCACTTTATTCATCAGTGTCCTCCAGGCTTAACAAACCCAGAGACTTTAGCTGCTCTTCATTTGGCTTCCTCTCCAAAACCTTCAGCAACTTTTTAGCCCTCTTCTGCACACTCTTTAGTAGCTTAATATCTTCTTTATCCCATGGCATCCAGCCCTGCACACAGTGTCTCAGGTGAGGCCGCTCCAGTGCAGAGCAGAGCGGGACAGTCCCCTCCCTCACCTGGCTGGCCATGCAGTGCTGGATGCACCCCAGGGTACAGTTGGACCTCTTGGCTGCCAGGGCACACTCTTGGCTCATGTTCAACTTGCCGTCAAACAGAACCCCGAGATCCTTCTCCGTGGAGCTGCTCTCCAACAACTGGTCCCCCAGTCTGTATGTACAGCAAGGGTTGCCGAAGGAAAGGCTGAGGGAGCTGGGTCTCTTTAGTTTGGAGAAGAGGAGAATGAGGGGTGACCTTATTAATGTTTACAATTATATAAAGAGTTAGTGTCAGGAGGGTGGAGCCAGGCTCTCCTCGGTGACAACCAGTGGTAAGACAAAGGGTAATGGGTTCAAACTGGAACACAAGAGGTTCCACTTAAATGTAAGAAGGAACTTCTTCCCAGTGAGGCTTCCAGAGCTTGGAAGAGACTGCCCAGGGATGTTGTGGAGTCTCCTTCTCTGCAGACATTCAAACACGCTTGGACACCTTTCTGTGTAACCTCATCTGGCTGTTCCTGCTCCAGTGGGGGGATTGCACTGGATGATGTTTTCAGATCCCTTCCAACCCTTGACATTCTGGAATTCTGTGGAGCAGCAGCCAGAACACAGCACAGAGTTCCCCCAGCAGGCAGGGGATGTTCTGGGGATACTGCTGTTTCTGCCTTCCCACCAGGCAGCTCATTCCCCACCTTCCCAGACACAAGAGGGGACCATCAGGGTTCTACAGCTGGGGAGGAGGACAAGCCTGTTAGTGTGGGAACCACCTCTGTGTCAAGAGGTAAGGGGAAGACCAGTTTGGGATGCAGACAGTTCCAGCTCTGCAGTGCACCTGCTGCACGATACAGCTGAGCCATCAGCAATGTGTGTGGCCCCTCTGTGAAGACATATTTGAGAAAGGGCAGAAAAAGCCAGGCTGAGAGAGGAGGAAGGAATGAAAAGAGTGGGAAAGAGCAGAGGGAAGATGCATCCTGCTCGTGCAGGTAAAGGAGCCTGGTGTGAAGGAGTCTGGAACAGCCTTAGGAGATGAACGCCATTCTCACTGAAGGAGAGGCTACTTTGGGACAGAAGGGAACAGTGTGTCCTGGAAGAAAGGCCCAGGGTTTGAAGTCAGCCAAGACAATCCTAGCAGAGGAAAGCAGTCTGGATCATGCAGGGTCTCCAACATGGGGGTGCAGGGAAGCAGCAGCAGAGAGCACGAGTACAAGCATCAAACCACCCAATTCTGGGCTATCAATGCACTTTGTGAGGGGCAATGTTGAAGGGCTTAAGCTGGCACCTTCATAACCAGGTCTTATGAACAGAGATTCTCAGGGCTTAGGAGCCTGGATCGTGTAACAGAAGACATGTGAGGCTTATGCAAATAGCTCTGACAATCCCTGGAAAAGCCCTGTGAGTAGCGGGTGCCTGGTGGCCCTGGAGGAAGGGTGTTTGTATTTGGTGATGGCCAGGGAGCTGGAGAGAGAACCAGGCTCACCCAGGACCATATGGCTGAACCGGGGTGGCCACAGGAAAAAGACAACAGGTGTTCAGCAGGTCCCATGGTGTAATGGTGAGCACTCTGGACTCTGAATCCACTGGTCTGAGTTCAAATCTCAGTGGGACCTCAAGTTTTAGCTCTCTCAGAGCTTTCCTCAGCATGCACACACCTCCACAGCCTTGCTGTTGGGTCACTTCTTTAATGCATTCCCATCAGCCCTCCTCTCCTGTGCTCCCAGCCCTGGCACTGACACCAGTGTCCCTTCTCCTGCCCTCTGTCCAACAAACCTCTGCATATTTCCCGAGCTCTGGCCCTGCCCCATTTCAGCTCCCTTGTTCCTGATGGCTGCTTCTGGATGGGGGATCCAGCAGCGGCTCAGCAAATCACACAAGAGCTGAGGTGCAGATCATGCAGGCCAAGCCTGGCTCAAAGCAGAGTCAAGAAGAGGAGGCTGTTGAGGGCCTTGTCTGGTTGGCTGTTGGACATTTTCTAAGATGGAGAATATACAGCCCTGCTGGGAACCTTTTCCCCATCTTGACCACCATTGTTTCTTGTATTAAGTTTATTTCCTCTCCTGTCCATTGCTTCTGGTGTCCTGTCAGGGAATTACACCCACCCTGGCACTGTTTCTGCATGGGGACACAGTCATTGTCATGGGAAAAAGCAGGTTCTCCCTCTTTCTTGCAGAGCAGTTGAACAACTGACAGAGGAGGAGGACGAACCACCATGAGTCTCCAGCTATGCTGCACAAAGTCTTTAATGAGAAGGAGCAAATGCAGTGGCACAAAACAAAGACCAAGAAACACATCTGCAGGGTTCAGGGCAAGACAGAGAACAGCCCATTGCCCAAGGACAAGGTCGAAACACAAATTGCTTCCCTTTCCCCATTCTGCTCCACCTGCTGGCAATCCCAGCCCAGCAAGAGCAGTCCCTAACTCCAGCACCCTCCCCCAGCACCAGGAGGTTCAGCAAAGCAGAAGAGAACGAGCCCTTTCTCAAGGAGCTCAGAGCAAAGCAGAGCCAGAGGAGGCACAGCGAGGCCTGAAGTGCAGCCAGGAGCCATGGGCACAGGTCCCTCCTGCCAGCTGGCATGAGGACACCCAGCCCATCTGCAAGGCCTGGCCACACTCCTGCTGTGCAGTCCCCATCATTCTTCCTGCTCCAGAAGGGACAATGCACCAGGTTCAGCAGTTCAGACGGCAGCGGGGTGGAGGCAGGCACAGCCCTGACCCCCCCTGACCAAGGGAGCCCCCAGAAGAGATGGGAACCCCCGCAGTGCTGAGGGAGCTCCCAACAGCAGCTGACAGAGAGGACCCCACAACTGTGTTCTGAGGGAAAGAAGTGAGGATGGGGCCTGGCAGGGTCACCACCACTGGAGAGGCCTCAATGGCCACCGTCGAGTCACCACAGCGGGCGACACAGGGCTCACTGCAGCTGCTTGCAAGTGGGGTTGGGCCAGAGGAACCACAAGGTGCTGGGATACAGGGTCTGAAGCAAGACATCTCTTGGTGAGGGAGGAAAAGCTGAAACACAGAGCACAGAGACAGCACAATTTCAGTCTGTCTTTCTTGTCCTCACTTATCTCTGCAGATGCACTGCACTGTCCTCCATCTGCCTTTTAACTATAAGTACAGAAATTGCCTCCAGCTCATCTTGCAGACATGTACAATAGGCATGACATCTCAGCTTAGAGCTAGATTTGAATGCCGAGGACCAAAGAAGTGCCTAACTGATTGCTGCTGTCACAAGGACCTCCTCCTGCATTACGCAGTGCAAAAGCCCAGATGAAGGTTGATTCAACTATTCCAGCAGAAATAGGCTGCGTGAAATAAATGTCTCAGAAATCAGCTCTTGAGAAAACACAGTGTGCACAGAGCTGCCATGGCCCTCACTGTGCTCTCTGAGTTGCATGGTCCAGAAAGGCTGAACCGCTTTTGGGACAGGACCCAGCTCAGTGGATTAAAAGCTCCTGTGGAGAGCCTGATCATACCCCATCTCCAGAAAAGGCAGTGCTGCATGGAAGGAGGCACTGGATGCACTTGTCCATTTGGTTACAGACCATCTGTCTAAAGCAGAAATTCTGCTGAGCAGACCTCCCTGCATCTGAGCCCCATTCATCCCCTTGTGCTTGAAACAGCTTTTCAGTTCTCCCCAGACAGGCCCATCAAAAGGGAAAGAGGTGGCAACCCTTCAACAGTTCTATTTCTGTGCACATTGAGGAAGCCCAAGGCTACCTGAGTAACCACCATGACAGCAGTTCAGCCCATGGGGAGAGATGGAGTGCACAGAGGCTTACCTCCTTCCTGGAGGAAAGGGAGGAAAGAGAGGAGGATGCAGAGCCTGAAACAGTGCAGGCTTTTATGCTGTGTCCTAGTGCTCTGTGGGGCCACAAACATTCCCTGCTCATGGAGCATCTAAGCTCCCATTAGTTGTTGCTTGCCAAAGTATTGATGGTGATTACGTCCCTGCCCCTTTCCTCTGAAATATTTTGCTCCCACTTCATAACAACTGGAATGAGCTCTGAATCACAGAATGGGTTTTAATTCTAAAGGACTTTAAATATCATTTAGTTCTACCCTCCCTCATGTGGACAAGGACAACTTCCACGAGAAAATGTTTCTCAAAACCCCTTCCAACTGAGCCTTGAACACTTCCAAGGCTTGGGCAATCACAGCTTCTATGGACGGCCTGTTCCAGTGTCTCACCACCATCACGGGGAAGAGTTTCTTTCAAATATTTAATCTACATCTAGCCTTTTTCATTTTAAAAACTTTGCCTCTCTTCTTGTCACTGCACTCCCTGACAAAGTGTCTCTCCCCATCTTTCTTGTGGTCTCTGAAGAGTCTTCTATTCTCTAGCATAAAAACCCCCAAATCTCTCCTCCCCTCCTCCTAGGAGAGATGCTCAGATCCCTGATCATCTGTGTGTACTACTCTGGACTCAATTGAGCAGGTCCACGTCTTTTCTATGTTGGATGCACTACTTCTAAACTCTGTGCTCCAGGTGGAGTCTCATGGGGCAGAGTAGATGGGCAGAATCACTTCCTCTGAGTTTCAGGCCACCCTTCTTCTGATACAGCCCAGGATACAATTGGCTTTCTGGGCTGCAAGCATGCATGGCAGCTCATATTCAGTTCTTCATCCAGCAATATGCCCAAATACTCCACCACTGGACTGCTCTCTATTCACTCATGGCGCAGCCCATATCCATGTTTGGGATTGCCCTGACCCAGGTGCAGGACCTTGCATATGGCCTTGTTGAACTTCATGAGGTTCGCCTCGTCCCCCTCTCTAGCTTGTCAAGGTCCCTCTGGCTGGCATCCCTTCCCTCTAAAGTAACAATCATGTCACTCAACTTGGTCCCATCCGCAAGCTTTTTGAGTGTGAACTCAACCCCACTGTCTATGATCTCAGCAAGGATTTTTTGTAATACCGGTCCCATTACAGATGCTTGAGGGACACCACTGATCATTGGTCTTTTCCCGGACTTCAAGACATTGACTGCAACTCTTTGAGTGAGACCACTCAGCCAACGTGTAGAAGGCCGGCAAGTTTCTCAGGCACAATTTGCCAGGGTAACCATGTTGACTGTCACCAATCACCTTAGTTTCCATGTGCCTTAGACTAGTTTCCAGGAGGATCTGCCTTATGGTCTTGCTGGCCAAAGAGGTGAGACTGACCAGGCTGCAGTTCCCTCAGTCTTCCTTTCTACACTTTTTAAAAGTGGGGGTTATGTTTTCACTTTTCCAGAAATTTCACCAACCTGCTACAGCTCTTCAAATTTGATCACTATGGGCTTAGCAACTTCATCTGCCAATTTCTTCAGGATCCTTGGACGCATCTCATCAAGTCCCATGGAGTTGTGCACATTCATGTTTGTTATACGGGCTTGAACGTGATCTCCCGTGATGACTGGTACTTCATTCTCCCAGGCCCTGCCTTTGGATTCCATTAATTTGGTGTTGTGGCTAAGACACTTGCCTGTGAAGACTGTTACAAAAAAGTTGTTGAGTATGTCAATTGTAGTCATACTACCCCAGTCTTGACCACTTGGATAAATTCTTCCGCACTAGTAAACAACAGGTCCAGCAGTGTCTCTCCTCTGGATGGAGTTTCCATCACCCGTAATCAAAAGTTGTCCTCAGCACATTCCAGTAGTTTCCCGGACTGCTTGCGGTTTGCCGTACCACTTTCCCAGCAGATATCTGGGTGGCTGAAGTCCCCTATCAGGATTGGTGACTGTGATACGTCGAAACAATTCTTCTGTGTCCCACATTTGTAAGGTAAATAAACTCTGAGGTCTCAGCTTGTGTGCAGCCAGATTTTAAGTGGGTTTGTGTCTCATGAATTGCCTTTGTCACATTGCCCTCTTCATGGTGAGTATAAACACGAGCCACGGTGAAATGCATCTATGATGGACACCTTGAGTTAGCTGTTGGGTGCTTTTAGTGCAGATATTCAAGCTAAACCTAAGGAACATTTCTACAATGGGTCATTGTAGACACACAGGGGAGAGCAAGTAGTTTCAAGACTGCACAATCTTGTACAGGAGAATAGATGCTGTTCTGCAGGGATGTTGCAAAGCTCAATAGCAAAGAAGAATCATTGTGGGCTGGAGGGAAACCCCTTGCAAGCAGGACTGAGGGCCACAAGGACCTTAAATACTCGTATCAGGCTCTGCCACAGCTTGTTTAATCGGCCCATGAGCCCAGGGAACAAAAGGCAGATTGATAATAAGGAAGAGCAGACCAGAGGGTCAAGCCAGTCTCTTTCAAGTAACCTCTCCATGGGATCTCCATAGCCACATCCCTTGATAACCAGGCCCTCATGTTTCTTCCAAGAAGGAATCTAGGCTGGGATCAAGAAGTGAAGAACCTTGTGAAAAGAAGCAAATCAACACATAGAAGGGTGATCACATAGGAGCCCATGCCCATCTCTGAAAGACACCCACACCCAAATCGACTTGATTTGCTCAGAAAGAGCATCCCATACCCCAGAGGTCTGCATGGTCTGAGTTTGCAGAGAGGTTCAGGGCAGAGAGCCAAAACCTCATGGCCAGTTTTCTTGGCCACAGATGGGGTGACCCATTCCATAAATTTCAGACTACAAAGGGACATTGGATCAGTCTCACAGAGCACCTGGGAGTCATCATGATGTGAGAGAGTTGGGAAAAACCCTGAGCTCCTGGCAAACGTGAGTCATCATGCTGTGGACTCCAGTGGACAAAGTGCCTCAGCCTCAGGCATGTCAGAGATAGCAGAGTCATAGCCTCATTCCTCTGAAAGCTCTACTTTCCTCAAAGGCATTTCCACACCTTTTAGCATCATTCCTGAGTGAACTGGTGCTTCTATGCAGCCTTGTGCTGCAGCTGACTTCCAAGGCATTGCTGTTTGTTTGCTGCTCAAGGGCTCTTGAGACTCCATGCTCTTCCAAATAATGATGGTTAGAAGGGACCTGAGAATCTCCTGCTCTGAGCAGACAAAGCTTCCCACTTACCTCAGGAAGCACTGGGCCTTGTCCTGTTGACTTCTGAACTCTGCCACCATTGGAGAAGTCACTGTCTCTAGGACAGCACATCCAGGGCTGCAATGTGCCCCTTGTGGACCACCAGGAGATGGCAGTGAGGGTGCCAGCATTGTTTAACAGTTACACAGAAAGGTCTGGGGAGATGAGATGAATAGATTTTTTCACGTGGGCAATATAATGACACCTCAGGGATGGCCACTTCTCTTTCTCCTTCTCAGTCTGGTACTTTCATCCCACTTTTGAAACCCACCGATATTTAGGTTTGATCTGAATGAGCCAAGAAATCTGATTCTGCTCCATGAAGACCATGAGTGCTGGATGTGTGAATGCCACCTGGTCTGCATTTCAGTTTCATGCCATTGAGTATAACCCTCTTCTGGGCAGCAGGTGTGACAGGAAGAAGAGGGAAAGTCTGTAGAAGCAGAACTTTCACTGTAAAAATCCTGTAAGGAGCCTTCACTCCTAATCCTGGTTTTTACTTCCCATCCACCTCCAGACCTCATCCCATAACCCTGGGATCTTCTAGAGAGAAGTACTGGCAGAGGAACAGACAGAACGTGAGGGCTGGAGCACGTGGTGTATAGGGTAAGGCTCACGCAACTAGGGGTATGGAGTCTGGTGAAAATTAGCAAGGTGTGGAGCAGGAGATGAATGTAACTGCAAAAGGATAAGAGGCGTGAAGCTGTTGAGTTATCAGGGAATTTGAGCTGCTCAGAACAGTTCATTGGAGCAGAGGACCTCCAGACACCCATTCCAACTGTTGTACTTCTCAGGTATGCTGAATCAAAGAGTCATTTTGGTTGGAAGACAATCTCAGGATAATCAAGCCAGCTGTTAACCTAACACTGTCACATGAGTCCTTGAGCAGACAGCAAAAGTCATGCCTTGGAACACAGCAACAGTTCAAGATCACGTAGAAGCACCAGTGTTTTCATGAGGCTATCAGCTGTGGTATCGCTGGTGCACCTGAGGCCAGGACAACATGTCCACTGAAATTCACAGCAATGACTCATGTTTGCTGGCAGTTCAGGGTTTTTCCCAGGTGCTCTAGGAGGCTATCCAATGTGCCTTTGTAGTCTGTAATGCATGGAATGGGCCATGCCACTCCTGTCTCAAGAAAAATGGCCATGAGCATTTGGTTCCTTGCCCTGCACTTGCCCTCATAAGCAGATCATGCAAGCCCTTGGGCTCTGGGGTTCCCTTGCAGAGCAAACCAGGTCCATTTGGGTGTGGGTCTCTTTCAAGAAAGGACAAGGGCATCTCTTTAATTACAAAACCTGGATGTGGTACAGCCTGATGAACATGAACAAGGTCATCGTGGCTGTCATTCCAACCCACAAGGGACTTCCCTCCAGCCCCAAATGGTTTTTCCTTGCTGTTCAGCTTTGCCACATCCCTGTAGAGGTGCATCTCTTCTGCTGTATGAGATTGTACAGTCTCAACCTTCTCTTACAACTTACAGACTCCTCTGTGTCTGCAACGACCTGTGGGGAGAAACGTTTCTCAGGTTTAGCCTGTGTGCCTGCACTGAAAACATTGGAGAGTTGACTTGACGTATCCTTTAAAGCAGAACTTCACCATGACTGGTGGTTGTACTCACCATCAAGAAGGCAATGTGACAATCCATATCACAAAAAAACAACAAAAAAAAAATCGACCTGAATACTAGACTTAGACCTCAGAAGTAAGTTGCCTAATGAAGCTGGGACACAGATTAATTATTTTGGTGTCCAGCACTATTAAAAAGGAACACAACATTTGGGATGAAAAGAGCAAGTAATTAAGCACCAACAAAGACTCATCAAGCAACAGTTACTATGTGTTTAGACGCTTCATGAGCAAGGAATGTATGTGGCCCCACGGAGCTCTGGGACACAGCATAAAAGCCTGTGCTGCTCCAGGCTCTGCATCCTCCTCTCTTGCCTCCCTTTCCTCCAGGAACGAGGTAAGCCTCTGTGCACTCCATCTCTCCCAAATGGGCTGAACTACTGTCATGGTGGTTTCTCAGGTGGATCCTTGGGCTGCCTCAACGTGCACAGCAACAGAACTCTTCAAGGGCTGTCACCTCTTTCCCTTTAGATGGGCCTGGCTGGGGAGAGCTGGGAAGGTGGGGATTCTTTCAAGCACTAAGGGATGAATGGGGCTCACCTGCAAGGAGATCTGCTCAGCAGAATTTCTGCTTTAGACAGATGGTCTGTAACCAAATGGACAAGTGCATCTAGTGCCTCCTTCCATGTAGCACTGCTTGTTCTGGAGATGGGATATGATGAGGCTCTCCACAGGGGCTTTAAATCCACTGAGCTGGGTCCTGTCCCAACAGTGGTTCAGCCTTTCTGGACCATGCAACTCAGAGAGCACAGTGAGGGCCATGGTAGCTCTGTGCAAACTGTGTGTTCTCAAGAGCTGATTTCTGAGACATTTATTCCACGCAGCCTATTTCTGCTGGACTAGTTGCACCAGCCTTCATCTGGGCTTTGCACTGCGTAATGCAGGAGGAGGTCCTTGTGACATCAGCAGTCAGTTAGGAACTTCTTTGGTCCTCGGCATTCAAATCTAGCTCTAAGCCGAGATGTCATGCCTGTTGTACATGTCAGCAAGATGAGCTGGAGGCAATTTCTGTACTTACAGTTAAAAGCCAGATGGAGGACAGTGAAGTGCATCTGCAGAGATAAGTGAGGACAAGAAAGACAGACTGAAACTGTGTTGTGTCTGTGCTCTGTGTTTCAGCTTTGCCTCCCTCACCAAGAGATGTCTTGCTTCAGACCCTGTATCCCAGCACCTTGTGGTTCCTCTGGCCCAACCCCACTTGCAAGCAGCTGCAGTGAGCCCTGTGTCGCCCGCTGTGGTGACTCGACGGTGGCCATTGAGGCCTCTCCAGTGGTGGTGACCCTGCCGGGCCCCATCCTCACTTCTTTCCCTCAGAACACAGTTGTGGGATCCTCTCTGTCAGCTGCTGTTGGGAGCTCCCTCAGCACTGGGGGGGTTCCCATCTCTTCTGGGGGCTCCCTTGGACTGGGGGGGTCAGGGCTGTGCCTGCCTCCCCCCCGCTGCCGTCTGAACTGCTGAACCTGGTGCATTGTCCCTTCTGGAGCAGGAAGAATGATGGGGACTGCACAGCAGGAGTGTGGCCAGGCCTTGCAGTGGGCTGTTCTCTGTGTTGCCCTGAACCCTGCAGATGTGTTTCTTGATCTCTGTTCTGTGCCACTGCATTTGCTCCTTCTCATTAAAGACTTTGTGCAGCATAGCTGGAGACTCATGGTGGTTTGTCCTCCTCCTCTGTCAGTTGTTCAACTGCTCTGCAAGAAAGAGGGAGAACCTGCTTTTTCCCATGACAATGACTGTGTCCCCATGCAGAAACAGTGCCAGGGTGGGTGGAATTCCCTGACAGGACACCAGAAGCAATGGACAGGAGAGGAAATAAACTTAATAGAAGAAACAATGGTGGTCAAGATGGGGAAAAGGTTCCCAGCAGGGCTGTATATTCTCCATCTTAGAAAATGTCCAACAGCCAACCAGACAAGGCCCTCAACAGCCTCCTCTTCTTGACCCTGCTTTGAGCCAGGCTTGGCCTGCATGATCTGCACCTCAGCTCTTGTGTGATTTGCTGAGCCGCTGCTGGATCCCCCATCCAGAAGCAGCCATCAGGAACAAGGGAGCTGAAATGGGGCAGGGCCAGAGCTCGGGAAATATGCAGAGGTTTGTTGGACAGAGGGCAGGAGAAGGGACACTGGTGTCAGTGCCAGGGCTGGGAGCACAGGAGAGGAGGGCTGATGGGAATGCATTAAAGAAGTGACCCAACAGCAAGGCTGTGGAGGTGTGTGCATGCTGAGGAAAGCTCTGAGAGAGCTAAAACTTGAGGTCCCACTGAGATTTGAACTCAGATCGCTGGATTCAGAGTCCAGAGTGCTCACCATTACACCATGGGACCTGCTGAACACCTGTTGTCTTTTTCCTGTGGCCACCCCGGTTCAGCCATATGATCCTGGGTGAGCCTGGTTCTCTCTCCAGCTCCCTGGCCATCACCAAATACAAACGCCCTTCCTCCAGGGCCACCAGGCACCCGCTACTCACAGGGCTTTTCAAGGGATTGTCAGAGCTATTTGCACAAGCTTCACATGCCTTCTGTTACAAGATCCAGGCTCCTAAGCCCTGAGAATCTCTCTTTCTTTTCATAAGACCTGGTTATGAAGGTGCCAGCTTAAGCTCTTCAACATTGCCCCTCACAAAGTGCATTGATAGCCCGGAGATGGGTGGTTTGATACTCTCTGCTGCTGCTTCCCTGCATCCCCATGTTGGAGACCCTGTATGATCCGGACTGCTTTCCTCTGCTAGGATTGTCTTGGCTGATTTCAAACCCTTGGCCTTTCTTCCAGGACACGCTGTTCCCTTCTGTCCCAAAGTAGCCTCTCCCTCAGTTTGAATGGCTTTCATCTCCTAAGGCTGTTCCAGACTCCATCACACCAGGCTCCTTTACCTGCACGAGCAGGATGCATCTTCCCTCTGCTCTTTCCCACTCTTTTCATTTCTTCCTCCTCTCTCAGCCTGGCTTTTTCTGCCCTTTCTCGAATATGTCTTCACAGAGGGTCCACACACATTGCTGATGGCTCAGCTGTATTGTGCAGCAGGTGCACTGCAGAGCTGGAACTGTCCACATCCCAAACTGGTCTTCCCCTTACCTCTTGACACAGAGTTGGTTCCCACACTAACAGGCTTGTCCTCCTCCCCAGCTGCAGAGCCCTGGCGAGGCTCGTGTGTCTGTGAAACTGGGGACTGAGCTGTCTGGTTGGAAGGCAGAAACAGCAGTGTCCCCAGGACATCCCCTGCCTTTTGGGGGGATCTCTGTGGTGTGCTCTGGCTGCTGCTCCACAGAATCACAGAATGTCAGAGATTGGAAGGGACCTGAAAAGATCATCCTGTCCAATCCCCCTTCCAGAGCAGGAACACCCAGATGAGTTTACACAGGAAGGTGTCCAGGCGGTTTTGAATGTCTGCAGAGAAGGGGAGTCCACAACATCCCTGGGCATCCTGTTCCAGGCTCTCGCACCCTTATTGGGAAGAAGTTCCTTCTCAGATTTAAGTGGAACCTCTTGTGCTCCAGTTTGAACCCATTACCCTTTGTCTTACCATTGGTTGTCACCGAGAAGAGCCTGGCTCCATCCTCCTGACACTAACTCTTTATATAATTGTAAACATTAATAAGGTCACCCGTCATTCTCCTCCAAAGTAATGAGAGCCTGTTCCCTCAGCCTTTCCTCATAAGGGAGATGTCCAACACCCTTAATGATCTCTGCCTTGCTGATGGGCACTTTGGAAGTGGTGCCTGCAGAGAAAGCAAAGGAGAAGGTGTCAGTGGCAGAGAGAGGGGGCTCAGGCTGTGGGACAGCCCTGGGCAGCCCTGGGTGTCCAGAGGGCAGGAGGGCAGCAGTGCAGGGAGCACTTAGACTTCAGTAAGGCCTTTGGCACCGTATCCCACAGCATCTCCTGGAGATGCTGCAGCTCATGGCCTGAATGGGTGTATCTGAGCTGGATAAAGAACTGTTTGGATGGCCGGGCCCACAGAGTTGTGGTGAAAGGAACCAAATCCAGTTAGTGGTTGGTCATGAGTTGTGTCCCCAGGGTTCAGTATTGGCACCAGTCTTGTTTAATCTCTTTATCAATAGTCTGAATGAGGGTATCGAGTGCACCCTCAGTGTGTATGCAGATGACACCAAATTGGGTGGAAGTGTTGATCTGTTGGAGGGTAGGAAGGCCATACAGAGGGATCTGGACCAGCTGGATCACTGGACTGAGGGCAAGTGTCTGTTTGTCCCTTCTGTCATACTACGTAGTACGTATCAAAAACAGGTGATTTTTGAAAGCCGTTATGAGAGGTCTCCAGCCCAATCACTCCTTTTCTCATACTTCCTTAGCTTTGTTTTTCAGCATAAAATAGAAAACAAACAGAGAATTTCTAAACTGATTTCACAATAAAAGAACATGAGCATGTTGCACACATGCGTCCATTCTGGAACACTGATCATATTTCTCTGAAAATACTTTTAGTCTGATCTTTGAACAAGCTCTATTGGAAACATTAGATTTGATAATACTACAACCTTATCAACATTTTAGTCTGTCACCTGCACTGCCAGAGTTAGAGATGCCATTCTCTGTGCAATACCAATGCTTCAGTTTCTTCCATGGGATTTGCCACCTTTAGGCTCCAAAGACCTCCTCATTGAAATGCATCTGCAGAAAGACAGCATTTCATTCAGGTGTGTTCCACTACCTCCTCTGGTTCTGCCTGTTTTTCTCACTCAACCACAGGTGATCTAATCCCTTTCCTTTCTTCCTTCTAAACACCTTTTTTTCTTCTTTTTCTACTACATCCCTTCTGTTTCACAGGTGTTGACTAATATATTCTCGAAGTAACTGATGAACATATCCAGTGAAAGGAAAATAATTCTCCCAATCTTTTTATTTTTTTCTTTAAGTTTTAAAAATTTTAAATACAAATGTAAAGACAAGATATTTCATGCTGAAGATTGCCTATTTTTCCAAATATGTAAATCGTATATTAAAAAAGTAAAGTTAATTCTGCTCAAACCTCACCTCACTGTCAATCAGCACTTTTCTCATTGTAGCAGGGCTCTCTGATTGAGAGTTAGAAAGCAAAGCTGAAGATAAATCAGAATATTTTGTGGAGTTAAGAGACTGAGAATTTCTACTCTCCTTATTTCTGTGGTATCTCCTTGATATTCTTGTAGCTGAGAGATCAATGCTGCAGCTGTGATGACAACGACTACTGTGAGTTCTCAAGGGCTTGTAGTTATTCAGGTAGGATGCATGGAGGAAGCTTTGCAAATGGTACTAGAAATCTCTGATGACCTAGTTAGAGGAGGAATAAAGATTTTCCTTCATGTCCAAAATGTGCAAAATGTCAACAAGCTCATGTGGGAATTAAATTTCCTATTGCTTTGATCAGTCTCCTGAGATGAGATTTCTGAATCAATGGGGAATTGCACAGCAACATAGTGTTGCCTGAAGAAAGTGCGTAGATGAGCACCCGTAAAACAGAAAAGATAAAGTGAAACAGTCCACAAAAACCAAACAACCAAACTACCCCTCCTCCTCAACGCCCCCCCCAAAAAAAATCTAACACAAAGATCTCCATCACAGTGCACAAAGTTTATGGCTGGAATTCTTCCTGAGTCACACAACCTCAGCTGAACTGAAGCGGTGTTTGGGCAACATTTCCTAAATCTCTTTAAAATAGTATAATTTGTGAAACCTAGCATTTGTTCCCTCCATTGTGCTCTCTTTGGATTTCTGATGTTTCATTTTTGTTGGGGTTTCACAGATAAGGAGGAGACATGTCAGACTTAATCACCCTGGTGTCCCTGTGTTCCTCCACTGGACTCGCTCCACTAGGCAATGTCTTTCCAGTACTGGGCAATCCAACATGGGGCATATGGTTCCTGGTGTCGACTCAGAAGTGCCAAAGAGAGGGGAACGATCGCTCCCCTCCACCGGCTGCCTGTGCTCCTGCCAACGCAGCCCAAGATGCGTTTTGGACTTTCTTTGCAGCCAAGCCACACTGCTGGCACACATGTGACTTCTTGTCCACCTGACTCTCAAAAGTTGCTCTTTTCTGCAAAGCTGCTTTCTACCCAATCATGGCCTGGCCTGCCCTGTGGTGTGAGATTGTTCCTTTCTTCCCAGATGTACAAGTTTTCATTTCCTTTTGTTGAACTCTGGGATGTTCCAGTCAGACCATTTTTCTGGTCTGCCAATGTCCCCTGAAGACAGGCTCTTCCCTCCAAAGCATCACCACTCCCTCCAGTTTGGAAGCATCAGCAAATATGAGGAGAGAGTGCTCTATTCCATCATTCAGGTTGTCAATATATAAATTAAGTTGTAGTAGTCACAGTAATAATCCCTAAGAAATACCACTAGTAATTTGCTGCTAGCAGAACTTCTTCCCATGTAGCCATTACAGCCTGGCAATTGTGACCATTGTCATTCTTACCACTTTAGTACCCAGAGCATATCTTCCAAATTTAGATTAAAGTAACCTGTAGGAGATCGTATTGAAGGCCTTGCTCAAATTAAGGTATACAACATCCACATCTATCCAGACATTTATCTCATCATAGAAGTCAGTCACATTGATCAGGCCTGGTTTGCCATCATCATATTCATGCTGGCTGTTGCCAGCCACCTTCCTGTCCTTCATGTACCTCACAATGCCTACCAGAAGGATTTATTCCGTTGTCTTCCTAGGCACTGAGGTGAGATTCTAGTTCCTTAGCTCCTTCTTCTTGCCTTTCTTGAAAAGGGATGTGACATTTCCACCTTCCATGTTCTTCCTTTCTAGCTTGATCCAGGGGAGTCAGGAGTCACTCCAAGGGCTCCTGGTTTCCTTTATGAAGCAAAACAGCCACCCACAGTAATTGTGGGATCCATACAAAGGTCTGACAGCCCTACATACCACTCCAATAGTAAGACAGTTTTGGATATTCTTGGTTTGTAATCCCATTCGTTTCAGTCGCTGACACCTCGGGCTGCAAGGAGTCCACAACCAGGTCTCGCCAGCAGCAGAGAAGAGATTGAAAATAAGAAGCTATAAGATGACAGGACAGACTGCACAGATGAGGTGTAGGGCTCACCAGATGAGTGCACAGATGAGTGCCCATTTTATATCCTTTCCTGTTTACCTTCCCTTTGTTTGTCCCTGTTTGCCCTTCATGGAGTCATTGACTGACAAGGTTTGATTCTTCTCAATGTCTCCCTTATCATTTGCCCCTTATTACCATGTCAAGGGACTCAGTTTATTCTGCAATTTTCTGCAAATGCATAAGCATCGTACCTCTCACACTCCCCTCTCTTGTGGGGAGAAAATTAAAAGGAAGTGGAAAGAGTTGTGGATCAAGGTAATGACTGTTTAATAAGGAGAGAAAAAGCTGTGTACACAAGCAAAACCAGACTTAATTCAATACTTTGCATCATCAGGCAGATGTCCAGCCACTTCTCAGGAAGCAGGGGCTCAGCATGCCTAAGTGTGGCTTGTGAAAACAAACACCTTAACTGTGAACATGGTCTCTTCCTCCTCCACTCCTTGAGATTTTCTTGCTGTGCAAAACATCATAAGGTATGGAATATCCCCTTAGGCAGTTTGGGCCAGCTGTCCTGGCTGTGTTCCCTCCCGGTCTTCATCCTATCCCAAGACTATGGGTCTTTGTGGAGAGAAAGACTTGACTCTGTACAAGCACTGCTCAGCAATGGCCAAAATATTGGTGTTTTTTCAATGCTCTTTAAGCCACAAAAGCAAAGCACACACCACACGAGCTGCTGGGAAGAAGGCTGACTCCATGCCAGCCCGACACAGTACAATCTCCTCCCCTCATTCCATGCCATCTGCATCATGTTCAGGTCCAACTTTCTCTGAAACATCGAAGTATCCTCTGACCATCCCATCCCATTCACACATTGTGTTATTGCTATAGCCAGCTGAAACCTTTCCACTTCCTTAACCCAAAATGCAGTAAAATCTTTCATTCTTCTAGCCCATATTTTCCTTTTATTTATTATTTTATCTGTTTCTTATTCCCAAAATCTGCACTTACCAACACTTGTTACATTTACTACTGTAGTGGATTGGGCTGCAGCTGGACTCCCACCCAGCTGTTCTCTCATGTCCCCTCCTCAATAGGACAGGACAGGAGGAGAAAATAAGATGAAAAATCTCTTGAGACAAGAATGCGAAGATCATTGACTGATTACCATCAAAGGCAAAACAGGCCAACTTGGGGAAAATTAATCTATTTTTTGCCAACTAAAATAGACTGGATGGTGAGAAACAAAGAGAAAACAAAAACATCTACCCCCCACCTCTCCTTATTCTTCCCAAGCTAAACTTCACTCCTTCATTCCCCAGTTTCCTACAGTGATGTGAATTAGGTATTAATGACACAAACTGGAAGAGAAAATACTGCCTGGATATAAGCAATTCTAGAATTGGGATTGAAACGAGATAGAAATAAGCTGAGAGAAAATAGAAGCACAAGTTACATTCACTTTGATGAACACTCCCTCTGGCAAGCCAGAGAAAGAATCAGACAGAAAGTACCAGGTTCAATGAGTTATGGATCCATCCCCTCCCTTAGCTTTCCCTCAGTCTACATGAGAAGGGAACTAATTAAAACGAAGCTACTGCAGCGAGCTGACGGTGTTTCAGCTTACACTTTCTGTCCTGAACTGAGCAAGTTACTAGGTAGTTTGGGAAAGAGATCTTTGTTCTGATTGCAAAAAAATCAGATCAAGTCTAGACTAGAACCCAGTCTCTCCCACCAGCAGCAAGGACACTTCCAGGAGACACGGCTCCTTCCCTCCAATCATGAGCTACTAACTTGATTCTCAACGCATTATTGAGGGTTCTTTCTTGAGGGGGAAACGATCCAGGCTATAACTTTTGCATTGATGGAGAGAAAAACAAACAACAGTTTCCCAAGACAGAGAGTTTGTCTACTTTGTTTGTTTACTTCTTTTTCTGAAAGGCCCGAGGTACAACAGCTAAAATTTATTCCAATATTCCAGGTAAAGAAGGCCAGATATTTCAAGGATTTAACTGCAAAGAATTGCTCAAATAACACAGGTCTTTTGAAAAGCATTTCACTTCATTCATAAATGTCATTTTTTTTTTTTTTTTTTTTTTTTTTCATTAGGGAAACACCTTGCAGCTACAAAGATTTCAGCATCTGTATGGAGAAAAAAGAGTTATCTGCTCCCTAAGTAACCACAATCATTAGGGAAACACCTATAATCTTTGCATCCACAAGGAATCCATCACCTGGAGAGTGAAAAAACAGTCATCTGCTTCCCGAGTAACCACTTGTCAATGCATGTCCTCAGGATTTGCTTGACTTCCTGGTTCCTCAGGCTGTAGATGACGGGGTTGAGCATGGGAGTGACCACTGTGTAAGATAGGGAAACCATTTATCATGTTGGATGAGAGGCTGGACAAGGGTCACAGGTGAATGATGCCAGTTGTGCTGTAGAAAAGAGTCACAACCACCAGGTGAGCTGCACAGGTGGAAAAGGCTCGCCTCTGGCCCACAGCCAAGGGGATCTGAAGAACAGCATGGATAATGCAAAGGTAGGAGATGGCTATCAGAGAAAAGGGAATCATCACTATTAGGACAATAGCAATAAAAATCAGTAGTTCAAAGAAGGCTGTGTCTACACACACCAGCTTCAGCAAAGGAGAAACATCACAAAAGAAATGATCAACTGTTTCTCCCACAGAAGAGCGGGGTAAATAATCATGTGGTGAAGCCCAGAGCCACAGGGACACCACACAGCCAAGACCCAATGGCCATCTTGAAGCAGCGATCCCTGTTCATCAGGATGGCATAATGCAATGGGTGGCATATTGCCGCTTGTCAGTCATAAGCCATTGCTCCTAAGAGGAAACACTCACAGGTGACAAAAAGAATAACGCAGTTGAGCTGCAGGGTGCAAGCTGTGAAGGAAATAACTTTTCTCTCCACCAGCAGAATTGCAAGCATCTTGGGGACAATGGTGAGGCTGTAGCAGATTTCTGTCAAGGCAAGATTCTTTAGGAGGTAGTACATGGGCATGTGTAGGACAGGGTCAACGGTTGTGATCACAACAATTAGAGAGTTCCCTATCAACGTGGCCAGGAACATGATGGAAATCAGCATGAAAAACAGGAGCTGCATCTTGCCATGGAAGGCAAACCCCGAAAGGAAGAAGTGAGTAGCGATTGTTTGGTTTCCTGGCTTGATTTCCTCGACAGGTTCTGTCCTAAAAGAGAAAAAGCAAAGCAAAACACTCAACAAAAGGGTTAGTAGCTTGGGACAGACTTTTGGTCTCAGGAATTGCTACACTTGCAAGTACAATGAAGCTTAAAATATGAATGAGATGAAACTTGGATTGGATATGACAGTGACCCCAGTGGAAAAATATCTCAGCTGGACAACCTCTTCAAGATCATCTTTAACAGTCACAGGCTGGGATGCATCTTCTCTAATTTAGGTAAACACAAAATAGACATTAATATTTCCAATAACCATTCTGTCTTTATTTTATATACAAACAAATGAATCCTTCCAAAGGGCAGGTCACCTTAGTATAAGAGTGGCATCTATGATGTGACAGAAGAATTCACTGTCGATGAGCTGGATGTCTTTCAGTAAATTTCATCATTTCAATGTCTGTAGACTTCTAAATGTAAGCCAGTCATGTTTTAGATTTAATGGTGGGAAAAACAGCACAAGACAGAAGCACCATTAATTTCCTTCTAAGGTGGCTATCCAAGGATGCCAGGATTGGAAGATCATTAATAATGAAGTGAGTATACAATGGCCTAGTTTTTTGATAGCTGGAATTAACTGCAACTCTAAGCCAGGTGATATGGAGATCCTGCGGCTTCCCGCCTCCTGGTCTGACTCAAGCAGGAGGGATCCACCTGCATTATTTTCACTGTTAACCCTGCAAAATACAATTCAAACCTAAGCTAATTTAAATTCAGAAAAGTGTTCACTCACTTACTTTTGTTTCATCAAATTATACAATCCATATTCTGAGTTTTCATTTAAAAGAAGCTCTGCCAATAAAAAGATGCTCAGCATACCAACGGCTGCCCACATAAAAGTGGCTGCCAGCATCTACACCTTGCTGCCATTTTCTGGGATTTATCATCTCAGCAGATCTGCTCGCAGAATTATTTCTCTGGGAAACTTCCTAGACTGTTTCAGCCAAAATATACTTGGCTGATTTTTGAAAGACAAAGATGAAAGGGAAAGGGGGGGGGGGGCTGAAAAAATATGGATGCTGTGATTCCTTTGTTGAACATATTTGTCAGCAAAGAAGGCAGCGACTGTTACCAAGGTTTTCTATAGACAATAGAAATAAGCAGGTGTACCGTCAGTATAATTACTGTTTCACTCCCGTAGGCATCTCAGATAATATTAATCACTGATGCCATGGAGGTTCCTATTTCTCTTGTTTGAGTGGCTAATTCAGATTTAAAAATCTGCACTGCTGGTGCCTAAAGGTAGGTGGGATGGATTCCCCTTGTATATCGTAATAGCAGCTCCAGGCTCCAATGAGAAAAAATGAACCATGGAAACACACTTATGTCTTGGTTTTGCAATAGGAATCAAGTAAGAATGAGGAACAGAAATATTACCTTATCTTACTAAAAGGGGTGGAGTTTTCTTTCTCTCTTCAGTAGAGGCAATAATTCCCAAGGCAGAGTGGATGAGAAACTATGACTAGAGAGAAAAAGGGAAAGGAACATCACTTTGATTTCATCTGTAAGAGGCTGCATCTTGTCTCTGATTCGAAAGGCACTGACAGCAAATGGGTGGAAGTATTTAAATTTTCACTTGCTCCCAGTAGGATCAAATCTCCAGACAGCAACTTCTTAGAATGATGAGGTCATGTGTTAAGTGATCTTTTTTTTTAATATCTTTGGGCTCTATAAATGTGCAGTATGTTTTATGACATACTAGCAATGTAAGTATAGTATAAGTTTCATTCCACATGTTCAGAATTGCATGAGTAAGTGAAACAATGGTTAACAGAAATAATAGGGTGTTCTTTTTTTGTTATGAATGTAGAGCATTGTAATATGATTATGTATTACATGGCCCTAAATACAGTAAGTAATACAATAACAATTGTAGCTATATTTTCGTGTCTCATTTTCTTTATGCTGCTTGTCCACTTTATTCTGGAAATCATATATTTCTTTTGGTAGATGTTTGCTGGTCATCTGAAGCACTCTCCATGAGGGTGTGGTAACTCCATGTAAGACACAAATGAAAAATTAGGTGATGTGAATTCAAGACTGAGGTATTTAACACTTAATCAGCTCTGTAAAGCCTGGGTTTGCATCCTGAAAAATCTAGGAAGACAAGTCAAGCAAGTGGAAGAAGTTGTACCAGTGCAGTTGGGAAATGCCACAGAGGAGCCATTAATATTCTCCTGTTGCAAAGAGGGTTGAGTTGAGCCCCGACTCCCTGACCATGCACTGTATGCAGCAGGATCTCATCTTGCTGCTGCTCTGTCATGAGTGATGTGGCCTTCTCATTTCTGTGAATTCTCTCATTGTCTCATCTGTGTGAACGGAAATGTCTTTATCCGTGTGTGGTGACATGGCTTTGGGCGGCTGCCAGGCTCCCACGCAGCCGCTCGCTCACTCCCCCTCCTGGACAGGACAGGACAGGACGGGGGAGAAAACAAGATGAAAAGTTTCCAACTCAGGGAGATCACTTACAAATTGCCATCACGAGCAATTCACACTGACCCTAATAAATGCTCAAGACACATTACTTTAACACAATCCTAAAATGAATTTCGCCCTGCTCTTTTTGCTTTTCCTTCAGTACAACTGCCTGTTACAGTTTTTGCTCATTTGTCAAAAAAAAAAACAAACCAAAACAAAAAACACCAAAACCAAACCCAAACAAATAAACCAAACAAATAAACCCTCCAGTTTCCTTTCATATTGAGATGATTTTGGTTTCTGTTGCAACAGATGTGAATGCTTGCTCCATCCTCCTCCTCTGAGCCTCAAGCGCTCCTGGGCTCCGCCTGCCTCTTCAGAGCATTCCTGCAGTGTGTGGTATGTGTGCGTGTTTTGCATGGCTGAAGGGATTTTTCATCAGCCACACAGGTATATTCTCTGAAGCATCAATCTGCCAGTTTGCATGGTGAAAGTGCATGAGATAATTAAGAATTCTTATTTTTCAAAGTTCATGCCCTGTTTGAGCATGCAATAGACTCAGTTATGAAAGCCAAAGCTGAAATGGAATTGAATCTGGCCAGGGATGTCAAAGACAGCAAGAAAGGCTTCTGTAAGTACATAGGTGACAAAAGGCAGACAAAGGAAAATGTGGGCCCATTGCTGAATGAGTTGGGGGACCTGGTGACACAGGATATAGAAAAGGTGGATGTATCGTATGCCCGCTTGTCCTTGGTGTTTACTAGCAAGACCAGGCTTCAGGAATCCCAGACCCTAGATATCAGGGGCAGAGTCTGGAGCATGGATGGCATATCCTCGGTGAAAGAAGATCACGGCAGGGAATACTTGACATACATAAGTCCACGAACCCTGACGGGATGCTCCCATGAGTGCTGAGGGAGCTGGCTGATGTCATCATGGGGCCACTCTGCATAATCTTTGTATGGTCACTGTGACTGGGGGAGATGTCTGAGGACCAAAAGAATGGAAATGTCACCCCTGTCTTTGAAAAGGGCAAGAAGGAGGACATGGAGAACTACAGGCTGCCCAGCTTCCCTTTGGTGTCTGGGAAGGTGATGGAGGAACTCATGAGGTGAACCTTTTCCAAGCTGTTGTGGCTTAACCCCAGTGAGCAATCAAAACCATGACAGCTGCTCACTCAGTTGTTGAGGGTTAAGATTGCGGGGTGACAATAAAACCCTGGCAGATGTATTGTTAACCCCCTCTCCCCCCCACTTCCCCCTTTTTGCCCCTCCCTCTCTCCCCCTTCCCACTCAGGACAGGTGATTGAGAGGGAAAGAAGGACAGAGAGAAGAGAGTTGGAAAAAATAACAACGTTTTACTAATGCTACTAATAAGAATAGAGAAAATAATACAAAATATACAAAACCAATCTTGAAAGTCTCAGCAACTGCAGAGCCGGCAACCAAAGTCCTGGATCGGACTCTGCAGCCAATCGGAGCTGGATTCAGTCTCTCACTAGGCCTCAGTTTGCAGGAACGACTAGCAAGGTCCTCTCCTAATGTTGGCCATAAGGAAAGAGGGAAAAGGGACGAGATCCTCGTGATCTCCCACTTTTATATGAAGTATGCTCGTGAATGGAATGTTATACACAGTTGTTCAGTTTCTTGGTCACTTGTTTCTCGTCGCCCCTCTCATGAGATGTGCATCCGTGCTTATCAATAAGTTTGCATTCTGTTGCTAGGTTTACCAAAACATGTGTCTGGTTCTCCAGGAAAATGCAGTTAATATGAAGGCTTTAGCTGACAGGCAAAATTCACTAAAAGAGAAACTTGTTTTTAACAAAACCAGGACATCAGTCCACCTGTCTTCCCTCTCGAAAGAGAGGAGAGAAGCAAAAGGGAAAGGGGAAACTCATGGATTGGCATAAAAACAGCATAATAAAATAACAAAATAAACTAATATACTCTTACTGCTATTAATTATAATGTGTCTAAAATAAAAATGAGATGGAAATCCTCTGTGAGTTTTTCTTCAACTGATTCATCAGTGAATAGAAAGGAAGGGCCCTCTAGCCAGAGGAAGACTCCATGCTGACGCCCTTTTTGTTGCTGTTGGAAGGGAGGGCAGCCTGTAAATGACAAAGTGCTGTTTCTGCACAGCTTCAAAGCACAACCCTGTGTTATTTACACCTGCTGGCCTAACATGGTAATTCCTGAAAGTCATGTGACTCTGACTTAACTTGTAAAGAACCAACATCACCTTCAATGCCCTAAGAAAATGATAAATTACAAGCACCTCCAGACACCAATCATCATGTACGAAGTATTTTCTGAGACAACTGGGATGGCACTGGGAAGTGCCTCTATTTTTCTGTCTTTTATAGAGGCAGTCTAGGTGTTAGACTATAGGTGTAGCCATATGGTTTAGACCATATGGAGTGTCCCAGTTGGGCTCTAAATAACATCACAAAGTTATAAGGGATCATCTTAAGTTCTGTGCCACATCCATCATCCTAGGATACCTTATCTTGTCAAGAATTGTACTACAGATCAAAGTTACCTTATCTTGTCAAGAATTGCACTACAGATCAAAGTTTACACAACAGTATCCAGTCCCTGTGCTGAAGACAGATAAGTTTGGAGATCTCAGTGTGGGGTTGAGTACAGACTGTGGAGCTTTCACTAAGCAGAAAGATACACTGGAAATCCTCTTTTTTCTCTTTAGTATTTATACATTGTAACAAGTCATAAATTGGGACTTATCTGTTGGCCAAAAAGTTATCTACATCTATCAGGCTTCACCTATAAGAGACGTTTGGCACCCATGTTCCTGACTTTTTCACTATTGTTTAGTTTAGCATGGTATGAAGAATTCAATTCAGCTCTTCTATCCATTTATCGTAATCCTGTCATTTAGATTTCCCATCTTTTTTACACTTCTTCTTTTTTTCTTTTGCAAAGTGGTAGGCAATGCATGTGTTCTACCTTGTGTATACTCTTGGTTTGGGGATCCATTATATATTGGCATGATGGTTTGAGGATCCATTATATATTTATTGTAACTAGAATATCCCTCTTCTGAAATACTGGTGTCATACAGAGAATTCTTTCCCCTCACCCCTGAATTCATAGCACTACTTTTTGGCAAACAGTTAGAGAATAGGGTTACAACCTGTATATCCTGTTTCTGAGGTTTTTTAGCTTTACCTTTCATACCTAACTACATGCACCACTATTTGTGTTGATACCATCTTTCACTAACAGCTGCATCCTGTACTACTTGTAAAAATCTGGAAATCATTTAATTTCTCAAGCAGACTACTTCCTCTCCTTTCACCTCCGTTCCCCTCTTCTCCTTCCTTACCTCTCTTCTCCTCTCTTAGCAGTATCCTTCAGGTCTTACCAGTGAAGTTCAAGTCACAGCACTCAGTCTCACCTGTAAGGCCTGTCTGTCAGCCTCAGCTATTTTCAGTGGCATGTAGCTGCGAGTACGCGGCTGAGGAAAACATGCAGGCTGACTCAATGTGAGTGATAAAGCATGATTCAACTTTATTGCCCGAAATAGCGCATATTTATACCAAACGCAATAATTATGCATACTTGTCTCTACCTAATAGGCTTAGCACTAAAAAGGTTACATTTACTTACTCCACCTACTTGGGTTTAGTTAACTATGCACATTCCGCATTTCTCTGACCCTTATCTCTTCAAGAACAATCCGCATTCCTCTGACCCTTATCTCTTCAGGAACAGACCCCATTCCTCTGACCCTTATCTCTTCAAGGATATGCAGACCCTGCCTTAGTCAGTACTTTTCCATTTCCCCCTTCACCACGGCCTAATATTCAAGCTAACTAAGGCCTACTTATGTCAACTAAAATGGGCTCTGCTCGTACAGTTGCTCAGTGGACTCATGTCCACGGTCCCTGAGTCAATCCCTGACATGTAGCCCCTCTGGATCCCACTGCTAGTGGGATTCTAAGTGGAAAAGGACCATAAAGACCTGGCCCACTGTTCACAAATGGCCTGTGGAGTTATCGCATGCATGTAACCCACCAACCTTTATCCTGTCCACCCCTATTTTCTCTCACTTGACAGGAACAGGATTACCCCAGTTCTTCCAGTTGCCGATGTAATGACATAGACAGGCGGATCGAGTGCACCCTCAGCAAATTTGCAGATGACACCAAGCTGAGAGGTGCACATGACATGCTGAGGGACGAAATTCCATCCAGAGGGACCTGGACAAGCTCAAGAAGTGGGCCCATGTGAACCTCATGAGGTTTAACAAGGCCAAGTGCAAGGTCCTGCATCTGGGTTGCAGAAACCCACGGTATCACTACAGGCTGGGGATGAAGGCATTGAGAGCAGCCCTGAGGAAAAGACCTTGGGGGTACTGGGGTATGAAAGGTGACACACAAGGCACCAATGTGCGTTTGCAGCCCGGACCAATTATATCTTGCGTTGCATCAAAAGCAGCATGGCCAGCAGGTCAATGGAGGTGATTCTGCACTCTGGTGAGAACTCCATGCAGTGCTGCATCCAGCTCTGGAGCCCTCAGCACAGAAAAGATGTGGACCCGTTGGAGAGGGGCCAGAGGAGCCACAGAAATGATGAGAGGGATGGAGCACCTCTCCTGTGAGGAAAGGCTTGGAGAGTTTAGGGTGTTCAGCCTGGAGACAGTTCCAGTGAGACCTTATTGTGGCCTTTCAGTACCTAAAGGGGCCAATAAGAAAGACAGGGATAGACTTTTTAGCAGAACCCTTTGCGATTCAACAAGGGGTGATAGTTTTAAACTAGAGGAGAAGAGATTCAGGCTGGACATGAGGAAGACATTTTTTACTGTGAGGGTGGTGAGAGCCTGGTTGGCCAGAGAGGTGGTGGATGCCCCATACCTGGAAACATCTCAGGCCAGGCTGGACGGTGCTCTGAGCAACCTGAGCTGGTGAAGATGTCCCTGCTCATGGCAGGGGTGGCACTGGGGGAGCTGGTAAGGTCCCTTCAACCCAAACTGCTCTGTGATTCTATGATTCCATGCTGGTAGACATGAAAACCTCCATCTAGGTTTGAAGGAGGCACTTGTGCCTTTACCTCTTGCTTCCTAGGACCCTCAGCATTGTCAGTGTATTTGCGTACTACAGTGTCTCTTTGAAGCTCTGTGTGGTGGTTTGACTGAAAATGAGTTATTTTTCTCCATGCAGTTAGAAACCTTTCTTTTTCAGTCTTTTTCTTTCTTTTTCTTTCTTTTTCAGTCGTTGTTTGAATTTAGTTTGAGAACAAGAGAAATCGCTCCAGGACAGAGTTACAGTTTTTAATTGCTCTGGTCTGTGAGTCAAGGACGTTCTGAGCTCTGCCTACAGGTGTGAGGTGACTAGTAAGGGGGGCATATGTCATTCTGCCATTTTGCATAGGCTTCTGACTCTTTCTGTTTTTTTTCTCTTTTCTCTCTCCGGGATTGCCTCTTCTGGACCAGGGTGCTGCTTCCTGGGACAGGCTTCTCAGTGCAGATGGAGTCTGCAAGTAATTACACTATCTTTTATTTTATATTCTGTTTCTATTCTAAATACATATATTTACTAGTAGTGTATTAATGTTTTGTTATTTTATTAAACTGTGTTTATCTCAGTCCAAGTTTCTCCTTTCCCTTTGAATTCTCTCCTGGGTTTCTGCAGGGATTCATCTTTTTTTGGAAGGAGGACTGGGGGTTGGTTGGTTTGGTTGATTTTAGGAACATTTTTGTTATAAGTTAATCTCTGTGGGAAACTTCTTTTTTTCTTTTCTGTTTTCTAGGGGGTCATCTACTCATTATGTTCATGCAACAATTTGTTGCTCTGCAACTCACCATTGATTCACAAATCTCCTCTCAGGAGACTGATGAAAGCAATAGGAAATTTTATTCCCACAAGGTGTTGATATTTTGCATGTTATGGACATGAAAAAAAGACTTTGTCCTCCTCTAACTAGGTCATCAGAGATTTCTGGTAGCATTTGCAAAGCTTCCTCCATGCATCCTACCTGAATAACTAGAAGCCCCTGAGAACTCATAGTAGTCATTGTCATCACAGTTGCAGTATTGATCTCTCAGATACAAGAATGCCAAGGAGATACCACAGAAATAAAGACAATAGAAATTCTCTTAATTCCATAAAATACATTGTTTTGTCCTCAGCTTTGCTTTCTGGCTCTCAATCAAAGGGTCCTACTGCAATGAGAAAAGTGCTGATTGATAGTGAAGTGAGGATTGTGAAGAACTAATTATTTTATATTATGCGATTTATATAGCTGGAAAAATAGGAAAACTCAGCATGAAAAATCTTGTCTTTGCATTTGTATTTAAGGAACAGTCTTAAAAACAAAGACTGGGAGAACTATTTTCTTTGGAACTGATGCACTCATCAGTTAATCAGAGAAAATATTAATCAGCATCTGGGAAACAGAAAGGAAGTGTTTAGAGAGAGAAGAAAAACAGATGTTCAGAAGGAAGAGAGGAAAGGGATTAGATCACCTGTGGTTGTCTGAGAAAAACAGGCAGAACCAGAGGAGGTAGTGGAACACACCTGAAGGAAATGCACTCTTTCTGCAGATGCATTTCAATGAGGAGGGCTTTGGAGCCTAAAGGTGGCAAATCACACGGAAGAAACCGAAGCATTAGTATTGCACAGAGAATGACATCTCTAACTCTTGCAGTGCAGGTGACACACTAAAATGTTGATAAGGCCGTAATATTATCAAATCTAATGTTTCCAATAGAGCTTGTTCAAAGATCAGACTAAAAGTATTTTCAGAGGAATATGGTCCGTGCACTCATATGTGTATAAATTACCTTTAGGTTATGTGCTTGTGTTCTTATATTGTGAAATCAGTTTAGATGTTCTGTGTTTGTTTCCTGTTTTCATGCTGAAAAACAAAGCTAAGGAAGTATGAGAAAAAAAGTGATTGGGCTGGACATCTCTCATAACGTCTTTCAAAAGTCACCTATTTTCAATAGAGGTATATAGTATGACAGAATAGATAAGACTGTGAAATGTATCTATATATGTGTTCTAACCTCTTTTCAAGACATACGTTTGAAGCAATTATGTTTTCATTAGTTGGATTCATCAATCTTAATCATCACTGCCTTGAACATACAGAAAAAACTACTCATTTTGTAGGATTTGCAGTGTCTGTTGTAAGCTAGAAATAGCTGTGCCTGCCTGCTCTAGTAAAATAACGTCAGGACTTTGTTCTTTGTTCTATAGGAAAAAAAAACGTGAAAGCAAGTGTGTACTCATCTGCATTTCAGAAGACGAACGATGGTGACAGAACTGACCGTGTTGTCTCAGTGGGCAGTATGACCGACTTTCAGTGGGATGAGCCCGTTCGTCTGGAACTTCCACCAAGTAAATCGTCTCTTGCAAGTTCAGTCTTGCTCCATCACAGTATTGTGGGAGATGACATCTTGGCTTTTGTCTCATTCATCTGCTGCTGAGCAACCTAGAGACATTCTTTAGGCAAAGTATACATTCCAGTAGCAAAACCAGTTTGTGATAATAAGCTCTTTCTTTATTCTCATCAGCATCCGTAAGAAATGCTGATGACTGTATGGTACCTTGGGGCACCTTCTCCTGGCTGTTGATACAAAATTGGAACGTGTGCAATTTTTCAGATCTCAGAACTGTCTGGAAGAGATGGTAACCATTAGAAATGTGAAAGATGAAATTGGCCTAATGAAATGTAGGGACAATAGTGGAAAGAAAGCATCAGAGTGATTTACATGATGAGTTAGAATTCATTGACGAGTTCACAGGTTTTAGCAGGAAGTTACAGATGAGCACAATTGAAATATGAATGTGGCTGAGGGTGAGGAAGCAGTCCTTTTTTACATCTTACATATTCTACTGTTAGGGATAGGTGGAATGCTTTATTTTAATATTCTCTTCTCTGTAATATTTTACTCTTTTATTGGTTCCAGACAGAAAGAAGAACTACATGAAATTTATTTTTGTACATGTTAATTTCTGAAGTTTGTACGCACCTTTTGTGTTTGGTTACGTGTGTTTCGTTTTGCTCTTTTCTGCATACGTCTGCATGAAAATTGCAGACAAAGAAATCATTTTTTTAATGCTATCACTACTCACAACTGTGGAACCTTGACATTTTGTTTTTGCTTCTTATTGTTCTAGCAGTGATGAACCAGACAGAGCTCAGCGAGTTCATTCTCTTGGGTCTCACTGATATCCAGGGGCTGCAGCATTTTTAATTTGTTTTCTTCCTGTTGCTCTACTTGACCAGTCTTCTGGGAAATGGTGCCATTGTGACCATGGTGATAGCTGAGCCCCGTCTTCACACACCAATGTACTTCTTCCTGGGGAACCTGTCCTGCCTTGACATCATCTACTCCACAGTCACTGGTCCCAAGATGTTGACTGGCCTTCTCTTTGGGCACCAGCCCATCTCTTTTGGTGGGTGATTGGCCCAGCTTCACTTCTGCCACTTCCTGGGCAGTACTGAGGTTGTGCTACTGGCCACCATGGCCTATGACCGTTACGTGGCCATCTGCAATCCTTTGCACTACACCCTTGTCATGAGCCCTCAGACTTGTCTGCTGTTGGCTGCAGCCAGCTGGTCCATTGGTTTTGTGCATGCCATGATACACTCAGTCATGACCTCTCAGCTGACTTTCTGTGGCCACAACCACATTCATCACTTCTTCTGTGACATCAAGCCACTGTTGAATTTGGCTTGCAGTAGTACCAGCCTCAGAATGACCCTCCTCAATGTCATTGCCACATCTGTTGCTCTAGGCCCCTTTGCCCTCACAGTCCTCTCCTACCTCTACATCATCTGCTTCATCTTCCATAAAGTCCAGTCCCAGGAAGGAAGATGGAAGTCCTTCTCCACCTGTGCCTCCCACCTCCCTGTTGTGGCACTGTTGTACATACCAGTGCTCTTCAATTACACACCACCCTCCTCAGGAAGCTCCCTTCAAAGGGATGTGCAAGTGTCTCTCCTGTACAGTGCTGTCACCCCAGCTCTGAACCCCTTGATCTACACTCTTAGGAACCAGGACATGAGATCTGCCCTGAAAAAAATGCTAGGGAAAAATTCATGTTCCTGGAGGAATGTGACTAAAACAAGGACAAGGCTCAGAATGTAGTTTACTCCACCTCTCCTGTTTCTAAGGAGAAAGCTCAGAAGGACACTGTATTGCAAGAGACTTCAAAACAACTGATTCTCTCATATATAATTTAACACAATTACAAGTTAATTGTGTAGGTCTAAATCAGGGGAGATATTCAAGGGCTTGGTGCTTCTTCCATCATATTTAGTTGCCACGTATATGGTAGCGTAAGTGGTCTCCGACTTCCAGTACAGAAGCATTTGTGTCTCTTGCAGGACTTGAGGCAGAGCTGACAGCCCCATGCAGGTGTCCTGGATGATCTAAGATAAGGCATGATTACTTGATGGCTCTGTTTAGGCAACTGAATGACCCTCTGGTCATTCAGAGCTCCTGTATAGCTGAAGAGAGCATGTGGTACATTTTGGTGGGCATAACTTGAGCATGATATTGTCAACATTTGACTTGAGTCAGCCCACTGGAGGGATGTGTTTCTTTCCTTTAAGTAGAAGGGGAACCTTACTCATGAACCTAGGTGTAAAATTTAAACATAAAAATGGATGGGAGCTTCACCTCCATGAGCTTCAGTAGCATGGCTTAACTTGCCTACATTTACATACTTAAACATTTTTATGTGCCTGGCTACTTTTCCAGACCTGAAGTACAGTGAATGATTAAACAATTGGTATTTACATGGACTACTACAGACTTGTTAAACGTCCTCGAGTATTGTACCCTGACTTTGCCAGTGAATCCAAAACCGAACACATTTTTTGCGGGTCCTTTGTCACACTTCATGCTTTTGCATTAAGGACGGTTCTAAGAGCACTAGATAACTACTTATACTTGGGCACCAGATCCCAACATTAATGTGGAGTGCAGCAGTTTATAAGTGCTTCATTTTGTGGTGCTGTGTGTCTTTACACAGACATGCAGCACCTTCAGTCTTAGCCTGGACTGCAGTTCCATATGGAGTTTGATGCAAAGAACTGCTGTGTCTTCCTTTTGGATTAATGAGAACAGAATAAAGGTGTACTCTGATCTGTCCACATAATGGCCTAGATGTAGAGAACGGAGTGAAACTCCTGGCTACAGGTGCAATTTCTGCAGGTAGTGCTGTGCATTGGCACTCTAGAGATTGTAGGAAGATTTTACCCTTTCCAGCATGACAATTCAGGTCCACACAATAGCATTAAGCATGGGATAGTGAGGCATTTAAAACAATAGTAGCTGTAAGAGCACAAATGTGACTTGGCTTCCTATGAAAAGGTGTCTCTAGGCATCATATGAGAGATTTGTGTGTTCTCCACTCGATGTTCTAGAAAGATGCAGGAATCCTGTTTCATATGTTGCAATCCTGTGGAACACGCAAGGTAGCAATGTAAGATGTGAACAGACTCCTGAATGCTGGCAACAGACCCTGAAGAAACCCATGGCTATACCTAGCTAAGCATCTAATTTCCATCAGGGTACAAATACCTCAGTGTAAGAGCTTGTTGCCACTTGAGAGGCAGCACACAGGAGATGGAAACAAATCAGGGATTTAGAAATTACATAGCAGGGAGTTAGAAGCACTTTCCGGCAATTTAGTTATCGAGTTAGGAAAGCCAAAGCTCAGGTAGAGTTTAGAGCAACAAAGGACATTGATGGCAACAAGAGCTTCTACTGCTTCCTTATTAGCCCTGGAGGTGAAAGGGAAAAATATTGGTGCCCAAGTAATCTTTTCCTCCATTCTACCAGTTGAATGAAAGAGGGAATCCAGAAATAGACCCATAATGCACATTAAATTCTGGCTTCGAGTCTGGTGCCGTCGTGAGGGTTTTGGCTGTTATGTCAATGAGACCTTCTTTTATGACTAGAATCTGCTAGGGAGGGATGTAATCCACCTGTCTAGAAGAGGGAAGGGAATCTTTGGCAGTAGGCTGGCCAACTTGGTGAAGCAGGCTTTACACCGAAGGACTTGTGGGGCAGGGTCCAAAGTGGTGATGCTCACGCCATCACATCCAACTGGGGAATAAGCCAGGCCAACCATAGCAGTGACAAATATTCCTTAGCTGCCTCCCAAGATGAGAACCAGAAGGTCAACCACCTCAACTGTATGTATGGCTATTGTGGATCCTTCTGCACCCCTCATGGGAAAACATGCTCGGGTACTTGTCTGAAGTGCCTGTGCACCAACATGCATAGCATGGGGAAAAAATAGGAAGAATTAGAGATCTATGTGCCATTGCAGGGCCATTATCTCATTGCTATTATGGAGACATTGTGGGACAGCTCATACGACTGGAATATTGTCACAGAAGGCTCTGTACTTTTTGGAAAGATAGGCCAACAAGGTGAGGTGGAGGAGTTGCACTTTATGTGAGAGAGCAACTCCAATGTATTGAACTCTGTCTAGTGGGGGAATGATGAACGAGTTGAGTCCTTATGGGTAAAAATTAAGAGAAAAGGGGCAAGGGGGAAATTCTCAGCCATACTGCTGTATCCCAGCAGAACAGCCCCGTGTCTTGGAAGCTCTGCTGTGCAACCAGGGGTTGATCATAGTAGCACAGAGGCAGGTGCTTTCCTGTCTCTGTAATGCAGGGTCACAGGTAACAGCCTCTACTCTGGTCCTTTGTTCCCTGCTTTTCCTGGGCAGACTCTCCATCCCTGGTGCTCCCCACTTTCTTTCCGAGGCATCCCAGATGAGGATTAGTGAGAAATGCTGGTACAGCATCAGGGTCTGTATGACTTGGACAACACCCACTGAGACCAGTGTATTCTTCCTGCTGAGATGGCTCTAGGCTGGGCTCAGGAGCAAGGAGACAGGGATTTTTGGACCAAACCAGAGCTCAACCTGTTGCTGCTGGTTGCACCTGGCAAGAAAAGCATGATGTTATGTCAGGGTAAAGATGAGGATCAGGAATGCCATGGTGGGGCCAAGGCATGTGCTGTATTTCATGAAACCAGGTTTGCCATTTGAGGGCACAGTGGGAGGATGACTGTTCTTTATATAATGTCTCATAGTCACACTGGAGTGAATTGTCCTCCATTTTTTCCATTTCTTCAGAGATGTCTTCAGCTGTCTGGTCAGCTGTGGGATTGCATTCACTTCAGAGGGAATGCTGCTATGTACAAGGCCTGTGTTCAGAGCATGATGTTATTTCATCTACAGCACATTTCCTGACAACAGATCCTGGTATGCACTGTAACTTGGTTTGAAATACTCTGTTTAACCATCAAGACTGTGTATCTTGGAGACCCTATGTCCCCAGCACCTGTGCAGAGCCACTGACCTACCTTGTCCAGAGACCTCCTGAAGTTTACTAGAAGTGGCTGTAACAATGTTCTTGTTAATTAAAAACTGAGACACCTCATTTCTCTTGCAACGTATAGCCCGTGAGCCAAGGGAAACACAAGGAGTCTCTCACAACTAGACTTCACATCAAGAATGTGAAGCTTCTCAAGTCTATGCTTACAGGGTTGCTCAAAGCAAAAAAAAACAAACGTATGGAGGCTTTAGGTTGGCACAGTGTTTTCAGACTCCCACTCTGTTATTCCTTCCAATTCAGGACATTCTATGATTCTGTGATGAGCAGTGCTACAAGAAGATGCAGTTACAAAGAGCAGGATCATGATGGCCCACACTTTCCTCCTTTCCAGTCCATTCCCGTCCCCTGGAGTTTATTTCCACAACACCAATGAATGAGAGAATCACAATGGCTGTTCTTCATTTGAAGTTTGCAAAAAACAGTGGAGAAGACCTGTCACAAGACCTGTATTGACATTCACATGTGGTCAATATGAACACTGGTCTTCCGCCACCCTCACAGAAAAACACAGTTTGTATGTGTGACATTTCCTTTATTTCCACCTCTGTCCATTTCTTCTTGCCCTCTCACTGGGCATGTTTGATAAAAGCTTGTTCTTATTAGTCTGCCTCTCCATCCTCCCACCCCAGCTGTTTGGAGAAATACATAAGGTGTCCCCTCAGCCTTCTCTTTCCCAAGCTACCCAACCCCAGCTCTCCCACCTTGTCATTTATGGCAAAAGCGCAGAATCCTTAATCACATCAGTGTCCCTGTGGCAGGGCTGATAGATCCTCTAGCTGTGCAGAAACGGCAATCAGCCACATGATGACACCAGTGGAGTCCCTGTAAGGGCACCTGGCATACATATGTCAGAGTCTCCTATTACAGAGGAAGGACACCTTGCAGAAACATTTCCACTTGCTGCTGGGAGCAGGTAGGAGAAAGAGAGAGAAAGCAGAAGCAATAGCGTTCAGTCAGGAGAAGACATGCACCTGCTACAATACTCATGCACCGGGAGAAGCAATGACTGCTGAGGGGGTTTCCTGAAGCAGCACCTAGGACAGAAATGCATCATCTGAAAGATTAAACAGACACACTGAATATTGCTTTGTTCTTGGGTACCTGCTTGCGTGCAGGAGGCCTTGGTTTGCTGCTGAGCACCTTATGTGCCTTATTCCTCCAAAACATCAGTGACTAGCAAGGTGAATCAGCAAAAGGAAAGAAGGAATAAACCTGGTTTCCAGACGCCAGGACTCAAGCTGAGATTCAGGCTCAGAAAGGCAAATTCTCCCCACCTGATTCTGAAGACGCCCTGCACAACTCATCTGAGAACATATCTGTTTTTTCCTGCCACTGCAGGAAGCATTGTCATCTCAGCACTGTTTATCAACAGGTTTCTGTTCTGTGCCAGGAGGTACTCAGGGCAGACTGTGATAAGTCGCTGCTTCCTGAGCACATGAGCAAGATGCACTGGGTACACTGGCAGAAGACATGAGATCAGCTCTTGAATGCTTTCAGTGCCACAGTCAAGACTGACCCTGAGAATAATCAAAAGGCTTGATAAGGAGGTTAAAGACTCACACTTCACTTCCCTGAGGCTTTTTCATTTTCCTCGCACCCGTTTACTTATTTTTGGTTCTCTAGTATGAGCCTAGCGACTGTTATCCACAACTAGTGTTAAGATAAGGAGAGAAGCCAATGCTCTTCCTTGCAGAGCAGATGAAAGTGTGAGGTAGAAAGAGAACAAACCACCATGATACTGCATCAGTGCTGCACAGAGTCTTTAATGAGAAGGAGCAAAAACAGTGGCACAGAACAAAGACCAAGAAACACAACTGCAGGGTTCAGGGAGACGCAGAGAACAGCCCATTTCCCAAGGACAAGGTCGAAACACAAAGTGCTTGCCATTCCCCGTTCTGCTCCAACTGCTGGCCATCCCAGCCCAGCAAGAGCAGTCCCTAACTCCAGCACCCTCCCCCAGCAAAGCAGAAGAGAACGAGCCCTTTCTCAAGGAGCTCAGAGCAAAGCAGAGCCAGAGGAGGCACAGCGAGGCCTGACGTGCAGCCAGGAGCCATGGGCACAGGTCCCTCCTGCCAGCTGGCATGAGGACACCCAGCCCATCTGCAAGGCCTGGCCACACTCCTGCTGTGCAGTCCCCATCATTCTTCCTGCTCCAGAAGGGACGATGCACCAGGTTCAGCAGTTCAGATGGCAGCGGGGGGGAGGCAGGCACAGCCCTGACCCCCCCCCAGACCAAGGGAGCCCCCAGAAGAGATGGGAACCCCCCCAGTGCTGAGGGAGCTCCCAACAGCAGCTGACAGAGAGGATCCCACAACTGTGTTCTGAGGGAAAGAAGTAAGGATGGGGCCCGGCAGGGTCACCACCTCTGGAGCCGCCTCAACGGCCACCGTCAAGTCACCACAGCGGGCGACACAGGGCTCACTGCAGCTGCTTGCAAGTGGGGTTGGGCCAGAGGAACCACAAGGTGGTGGGATACAGGGTCTGAAGCAAGACATCTCCAGGGGGGGAGGTAAAGCTGAAACATAGAGCACAGAGACAACACAGAACCCCAATTTCTGTTTTTCTTGTCCTCATTTCTCTCTGCAGATACACTTTATTGGCCTCCATCTCCATTTGGAGGTTCATATCTAGGAAGGGCCTGAAATTGATCTTGCTGACAGGTACAACAGGTGTGACATCTCAGCTTAGAGCTAGATTTGAATGCCTAGGACCAAAGAAGTGCCTAACTGATTGCTGATGTCACAAGGACCTCCTTATACATTACCCAGTGATATAGCACAGGTGAAGGCTCATACAACTAGTCCACCACAAATAGGCTGCGTGGAACAAGTGTCTCAGAAATGAGCTCTGGAGAACACACAGTGTGCACAGAGCTGCCATGGCCCTCACTGTGCTCTCTGAGCTGTATGGTCCAGAAAGGCTGAACCACTTTTGAGACAGGACCCAGCTGAGTGGATTTAAAGCCCCTGTGGAGAGCCTGATCATACCCCATCTCCAGAACAGGCAGTGCTGCATGGAAGGAGGCACTGGATGCACTTGGCCATTTGGTTAGAGGCCATCTGTCTAAAGCAGAAATTCTGCTGAACAGACCTCCCTGCAGCTGAGCCCCATTCATCCCCTTGTGCTTGAAAGAACTTCACTCTTCCCAGCTCTCCCCAACCAGCCCCATCAGAAGGGAAAGAGGTGGCAGTCCTTCAACAGTTCTAGTGCAGGGTCAAGCTGAGGCAGCCCAAGGATCCACCTGAGTAGCCACCATGACAGCAGTTTAGCCCATGGCGAGAGATGGAGTGCACAGAGGCTTAACTCCTTCCTGGAGGAAAGGGAGGCAAGAGAGGAGGATGCAGAGCCTGGAGCAGTGCAGGCTTTTATGCTGTGTCCTAGTGCTCTGTGGGGCCACAAACATTTCTCACTCATGAAGTATCTAAATTTAGAGTAGCTGTGTCTTGATGAGTCTTTGTTGGTGCTTGATTACTTGCTCCTTTTATCCCAAATACTGTGTTCCTGTTTCATACTGCTGGACACCAAAGTAATTAATCTGTGTCCCAGCTTCAAAAGGCAACTTACGTCTGAGGTCTAAGGCTAGTACTCAGGTAGATTGTTTGGGATTTTTTTGTGTGATATGGATTGTCACATTGCCTTCTTCATGGTGAAGTTCAGCTTTAAAGGACACCTCAAGTCAAGTCTCCAGTGTAGTCAGTGCAGACACACCATTTAACCTTTAGAGACATTCCTCTCCACAGTTCATTGTAGACACAAAGGACGCTGTGGGTAAGTTGTAACAGAACGTTAAGACTGTGCAAGCTCATACAGGATAACAGATGCACCTCAAAAAGGATGTGGGAAAGCTGAACAACAATGAAAGCCTGTTGTGGGCTGGAGGGAAGTCCCTTGTGGTCTGGAGTGACAGCCATGAGGGCCTTGTTCACATTCATCAGGCTCTACCATAACCAGGTTTTCTGATCAAAGAGGTGCCCTGTCCTTTCCTGAAAGAGACCCAGACTCAAATGGACATGTTTTGCCCCACAAGGGAACCCCAGAGCCCAAAGGCTTGCATCGCCTGCTTATGAGGACAGGTGCAGGGCAGGGAGCCAAATGCTCATGGCCATTTTTCTTGAGTCAGTAACGGCATGACCCATTCCATGCATTTCAGACTACAAAGGGACATTTGATCAGCCTTCCAGAGCACTGGGAAAAACCCTGAACTCCTGGAAAGGGTGAGCCAACCTGCTGTGAATTTCAGTGGACATGTTGTCCTGGCCTCAGGTGCACCAGCGATACCACAGCTGATAGCCTCATGAAAACACTGGTGCTTCTACGTGATCTTGAACTGTTGCTGTGTTCCAAGGCATGACTTTTGCTGGCTGCTCAAGGACTCCTGTGACAGTGTTAGGTTAACAGCTGGCTTGATTATCCTGAGATTGTCTTCCAACCAAAATGACTCTTTGATTCAGCATACCTGAGAAGTACAACAGTTGGAATGGGTGTCTGGAGGTCCTCTGCCCCAATGAACTGCTCCGAGCAGACTAAATTCCCTGATAACAGCTTCTGACCTCCTATCCTTTTGCAGTTACATTCATCTCCTGCTCCCCACCTTGCTCATTTTCACTAGACTCCACAACCCTAGTGGCATGAGCCTTACCCTATGCGCCATCTGCTCCATCCCTCATGTTCTGCCTTTTCCTCTGCCAGTACTTCTCTCCAGAAGATCCCAGGGTTATGGGGTGAGGTCTGACAGTGGATGGGAAGTAAAAACCATGATTAGGAGTGAAGGCTCCTTCCAGGCTTTTCAGTGAAAGTTCTGCTTCTACAGACTTTCCCTCTTCTTCCTGTCGCACCTGCTGCCCAGAAGGGGCTTCTATTCAATGACATGAAAGTGAAATGCGGATAAGGTGGCATTCACACATCCAGCAGTCATGGTCCTCATGGAGCACATTCACGTCTCTTGGTTCATTCAGATCTAACCTCTATATGGGTGGGTTTCAAAAGTGGGATGAAACAACCAGACTGAGAAGGAGAAAGAGAAGTGGTCATCCCTGAGGTGTCTTTATACTGGCCACATGAAAAAATCTATTCATCTCCCCAGACCTTTCTGTGTAACTGTTAAACAATGCTGGTACCCTCACTGCCATCTCCTGGTGGCCCGCAAGGGGCACATTGCAGCCCTGGATGTGCTGTCCTAGAGACAGTGACTTCTCCAATGGTGGCAGAGTTCCGAAGTCAATAGGACAATACCTCAGAGCTTCCTGAGGTTGTTATAGTTGAATTGAATTTTGTGGGCTGTGTTTTGATTGTGTAGACCGTATCCAAGATTCTTAGCTTTGATACTGTATCCAGGTTCAGAATGTGCATTCAAGCATGATTTTATATAGCCATACCCTATTCCTGAAATTGACATAGATTTATGACATATTCTTTAGAACAGGTAACTTAAAACATACCCTATTCTTAAGATTGATATAGATTTATGATATATTCTTTAAAACAGGTAACTTAGAAATAACTGATAAACATGCGAATGTTACTTAGCATTGCTTAGATAGATAATTTGTGTTAGAATAGGTGTGGAATATGCTAATGGTTGTCAAGAATTGTAATGCATATGTATGTGATCAAATTGTATAAATATGGTGTAAACTGAATCAGTGGCTGAAGCCAGCTTTGGGTGCGAACCCCTGGTTTCCCAGCGCTGAAATAAAGCACCGCATATAACTGCACCTGTGGTTATGTGTCTTGAATGCTAACATTTTTGGCGACCCAGATGAGACCTCGCGAGCATTGCTGAGGCGGATCGCGTCTTGATCCTGCTCCAGCTAGCACCGAGGTATTCTTGGGGAGCGCATCGGACGCGACCGACCCTCTGCTGCTCACGACGGACCTCTGACTGGTAAGAAGGTGCTTTATCTGGATTGTTGGGTACCCACTTGGTCTGGTTCTGGTCTGGTAGCCTGCTGGTCAGGCATCTGGTAGCCTGCCGGTCAGACGCGGCGAAAGCCACGCTCGGTTAGGCAGGGAGCTCCCGTGGTATTGCCTAGGCAGCCGTCCGTCAGACAGAGGGAAACCTCTGCAGGTTCGGCATCTGGTCTGGTTATTTGTGCCGCAGGCTCGGCACCTGGTCTGGTTATTTGTGCCGCAGGCTCGGCACCTGGTCTGGTTATTTGTGCTACTCAGCACCTGGTCTGTAGTTCTGGTGATTTAATCTGTATTTACTGTTGAAACCGGTGATTTGATCCTGTTTACTGTTGTTCTGGTAAAGTTACTGTGTTATCTTTCTGTGTTAGTTATCTGTATCCTTCTCTGTTGATATGTCCAATTCAAACGTATCGCCGTCAAATTGCTTTCTGAAACATTAGAAGAAGGCTGGGTTTGGACAGTTTATGCATAAAAGAAGTGTGATTGTGATCTGTTTTCATATTTGAACTCGGTATTCGGTTTGCATGTCTGAGCTCAGTATTTTAGTTTGTATGTTTGTATTTGGTACCAAAAGGATTTGTTTGGGGAAATAATTACAAAATAAGAACCGTTTCTGTTACTAAAGTGCCACCTTGCTCCCCCTTCAGATGCATCTTTACACATGAAAGTAAATTGAGTTAGCTGTATTGCAGTTAGTGTTGTTTTGTGGATAGACTGATTTGGATTTGGATCTAAAATTAATGTCAGGGATTGATGTTTAGTATGCTGTTTATTGACATCTGTAAGAAGTTACAAAAGGCAGGAGCTGAGGGATGTAACTATTGTTCAGCTAATTGGAATTACATATAAAGTTTATAATCACAGGAATTAAATGAAGAGAGAAAAAGGGCAAAAGGAGCCCAAACCTGTGCCCGGCAGCTTCTCCTTGATAAGCTGCAGAGAGAAGAAAAAAAAAAAAAAAAAAAAAAAAAAAAAAGAAAAAAAAAAAGGTGAAAAGCTGACTGTCTGCTAAAGCGGTGGGAAAGGGGGGGGGAGCGGCGGCTGCTAAGGCTGAAGCTGCAGCTCCTCTCCTCCGGGCTCGCCGCCCGCGGGGGATCATCAAACGTAATAGCACCCCTGCGGCAGGCAGTAGGTGTTGGGGGGGGGAACCAGTCTATGTAAAAGTCCCGTTTTCGCCGGGGGATTTAGTGATCTGGAAGCAAAAGTGACTAAGGTTGCAAAAGTGATTAAGATGATAATTAAGACGCAGAATCCTGATTGGGATAATTTACAAGTCATTTTAGATACATTAATGGACTCTACAGAAAATATGTGGTTATACAGGTTGCGAGGGATAAGGTGAGAGAAGATATTTGGAATGGGAAAGTAGAGGCTAACGTTGATGAGAACTTTCCAAAAGAAGATCCCCGATAATACAGGAGATACAGACAATACAGGAGGCGGGTTAAGCCGTCTCCGGAAGTATCAGGATTGGTTATTGATTGTTGTTCAAACTGCTATGCCGAAGCAAATGAATTGGTCGAAATTGTATAATGTAAGGCAGGAAAGGAATGAGTCTCCCTCAGCCTTTTTAGAAAGATTAAAAGAAGCTGCCAAAAGATATACGGATTTAGACGTAGAAACGGAACAAGCAAAAATTCAGTTGGCTCTAATTTTCTTAGGGCAATCTCAAGATGATATTCGAAAGAAGCTGCAGAAATTAGAGGGTGCACAATTAAGGGATCTGGACGTAATGTTGGAAACAGCTTGGAAAGTTTATAATAATAGAGAAAAAGAACAATCGAGACGCCACCAGCAAAATTTGTTGGCTTTGATCCAGGGACAAGGCAGGGGAATAGGGGTCCGGGGTAGGGGAGCTGGAAATAGTCGAGGAGGTGGTCGGGGACGTGGTTCGTGGAGTGCCCGAGGAACTCCCCTGAGACCCCTCATGAGGCTTGGTATAAATCAATGTGCTTATTGTAAGCAAGAAGGACACTGGAACAATGAATGCCCGGCTAGGAGCCCCGTGGGTCAGATGTCCGATGCGACGGGAAATGCGGTACAGACTATGGTGTTAGGGGAATACAGTAACAACAGCTGACTATATGAAGGCACGGAAGTGAAAACCCAGAATAAGGAGCCCTTAGTGACAATACAAGTGGGAGACCGGGATGTAAGATTTTTAGTAGATACGGGGGCTACTTACTCTGTATTAAATTCCTTACAGGGGGCGGTAGGTCACAGAGCTACAACAATTGTTGGTGCCACAGGGAAGGAGGAAGTACGGCCATTCCTGCAACCTTTGGATTTGTGTTTTGGAGAAAAGGAGCTAACCCACGAGTTCTTATATGTTCCAGATTGTCCAGTTTCTCTTTTAGGACGAGATTTGCTGACCAAATTAGATGCCACAATAACATTTGAGGATGGAAATTTGGTAATGAAAGTTCCGGAGTCAAAGGTAGGACAAATTTTACTATTAAAGGAAAATCCAATTGTGAAAATACCACAGGCAATAGAGGATGCAGTGATTCCCACGGTATGGGAAACTGACATACCTGGGAAGTCAAAGGCAGCTAAACCTGTGAAAGTAGAGCTGAAGGAAGGTGCTGAACCGGTACGATTAAGACAGTACCCATTGAAATTGGAAGCCAGATTAGGAATAGTATCTTTAATTGAGAAATTTTTGAAATATGGAATTCTAGAAGAATGTGAATCAGAATACAATACTCCAATTTTTCCAGTAAAGAAACCTGATGGTAGCTATCGACTAGTCCAAGACTTATGAGCAATAAACCAGATCACTAAGGACATACATCCAGTAGCTGCAAATCCGTATACCTTGTTAACATCTGTGAAAGAGAAATATAAATGGTTTACAGTACTTGATTTAAAAGATGCCTTCTTCTGCATACCCCTTGACCAGGAAAGCAAAAGCTATTCGCTTTTGAATGGGAGAACACACACAACGGGAGAAAAGCCCAATTAACCTGGACACGCCTTCCACAAGGATTTAAGAATAGTCCAACTATCTTCGGAAATCAACTAGCCAAAGAACCTGAGGAGTGGGCTACGAGAGGCTATATCGGAATTCCTCGACAATGGTATTTGTTGCTGCAATATGTGGATGATATTCTGATTGCTGCTGAGACCCAAGAACTTTGCATTCAGGTAACAATTGAAATATTGAATCAATTAGGAATGAATAGATATAAAGTGTCAAAAAAATAAAGCTCAGATTGCATCCACAACTGTGACCTATCTAGGATGCGAGCTTTCTCAAGGATAGCGAAGACTAAGTATAAACTGTGTACATGCTATCTGTGCGATCTCAGAACCGCGTAACTTACATGAATTAAGATCTTTTCTAGGAATGGCAGGATGGTGCAGGCTCTGGATCATGGACTATGGACTTATTGCCAAACCTTTATACGAGGCACAGAAGAATAAGACCTTGGTGTGGGAAAGACCACAACAAGAAGCTTTCCAAAAATTGAAACAGGCCTTAATGCAAGCGCCTGCTTTGGGCCTACCTGACCTGAGTAAAGACTTTCAGTTGTTTGTACATGAATGACAGAGACTTGCTCTAGGGGTATTAACCCAACGGCTGGGATCTTGGAAAAGGCCCGTCAGTTATTTCTCTAAACAACTTGACCCGGTAAGTGCTGGATGGCCGGCGTGCTTGCGGGCGGTGGCTGCTACCGTGACATTAATTCAGGAAGTCCGGAAACTGACTATGGGGAAAAGGATCGAAGTGTTTGTATCCCATATGGTGACTACTGTATTGGAACAAAAGGGGGGCCATTGGCTTTCCCCAAGTAGGATGATGAAATATCAGGCAATTTTAACAGAGCAGGATGATGTTATCCTAAAAACAACTAACCTAATGAATCCAGCTGTGTTTTTAAGCGCAGAGACTGAAGAAGAAAATCTGGAACATAATTGTGTGGAGGTCATTGAATATACCCACGCAAGTCGACCTGACCTGAAAGATACCCCATTGGAGAAGACGGATTGGGAGCTTTTTACTGACGGCAGTAGTTTTGTGGAAAGCGGAGTGCGGTATGCAGGATACGCGATTACTACTGCCAAAACAGTAATTGAAGCTAAATCCCTACCACCAAACACATCAGCACAGAAAGCTGAGTTGATAGCCCTAACTAGGGCATTAGAGCTCAGTGAGGACAAAAGGGTCAATGTTTGGACTGACTCAAAATATGCATTCAGGGTTGTTCATGTACATGGAGCTCTTTGGAAAGAGCGTGGACTACTCTCCTCCCAAGGAACAAACATCAAGTACCAAAAAGAAATATTGAACTTGATTAATGCCGTTCAAAAGCCATCACTAGTTGCCATCATGCACTGTAAAGCTCATCAGAGTGGGACATCAACAATTATTGAAGGAAACCGACTTGCTGATCAAACAGCCTGATCAGTGGCACGACGAGTCTGGATGATGGTGGGTCATGTCTCCCAAAAGGTAAGAGCAATTGATTTATTACCTACACCTTCAGAGGCACCTGAATATTCTACAGAAGATGAGAAATTGGCAAGACTAGTAAAAGCCGTCAAGGATAATTCTGGATGGTATGTAACCACCAACGGACAAATTGTGGTCCCGATCACAATTATGAGAGGGATACTTCAGGCGGAGCACCAGAAGTGTCATTGGGGTGCAGAAGCATTGGTAACTTATCTAAGAAAACAAATTATCTCGGTCCAGATGTTAACAATGGCAAAATCTTTCACAGCTAAGTGTGAAATTTGCTTGAGAAATAAGCCTTTAGTTCGAAGAAAAGTAGATATGGGAAAAATTAGGACAGGTGTACAACCAGGGGATTGTTGGCAGATAGATTATGTGGAACTCCCCAAAACTCGAGGATTCAGATATCTGCTAGTTGAGGTATGCACCTTTTCAGGATGGCCAGAAGCCTTCCCTTGTCGCACCAACCAGGCACAAGAAACTGTAAAATGGTTACTGAAGGAAATAATTCCTAGATTTGGAGTACCATTGGGAATATCATCTGATAGGGGACCGCATTTTGTTGCTCAAGTGGTAAAGGAAGTCAGTAGATGTTTGGGAATTAAATGGGAATTACATACCCCATGGAGACCCCAGTCTAGTGGCCAGGTGGAGAAAATGAATCAGACGTTAAAACGACAACTTAGCAAAATTTGCCAGGAAGCAAAAATTCAGTGGCCCCAGGCCTTACCAATAGCGTTATTGCGAATTAGGATTAAACCTAGGAGTGGAATGTCCGTAAGCCCATACGAAATTCTGTATGGCAGACCATATGAAGCACCTGATCCGAATCCAAGTGTACATGTAAAAGGTAATCAGGATGTGTACAATTATGTGTTGTCTCTCGGCAGGACATTGAATCGACTCAGATCTGTACTAGTGTGGAATCGCCCACTAGCACTTGAGAATCCGGTACATGATATAGAACCTGGAGACACAGTGTATATAAAGACTTGGAGAGAAGATCCTTTAAAAGAACGTTGGGACGGACCTTATCAAGTACTTTTAACTACATTTACCGCAATCAAGGTTGCTGAAATAGACTCCTGGATACATTACACCCGAGTGAAGAAAGTCCCAAAACTGTGGCAATCACGATTAGTGGGTCCAACCACACTTAAAATCACAACGCAGGATGTCTAACTTTTGTTACCGTTTTGTTTTTATAGTAGTTTATGTACCCAGACTGTATGCCACACTGATTTGCAAAGTCACTGGAGAACAATTATGTAAAACACGAAGGGCTATAGGAGATAGTGACGATACTCAAATGCCACAAGTAGTACAGAGTGTACAGAATCAGGCAGAGAATCTGATGATAGGACTAATTCGAGATTTTGCACAAACCCAAAATGTCAGTAGCATCACTGCTTGTCTTCCCATCCCGAAATCAGCTGAAGATCCGGTACAGTGGGGAATAATATCTACGACCTTACCAGAAGTAAATAAGACTGGTAAGATAGTGTGTGAGTCCCATACTAAAATAGAGCAAGTACCAATTGAACAACGGACAAAAGAGCTTGTTAAGAATGCCATGATAAAAAGAGGTGACTGCTTAAAGTTGCCAGGAGCAGAATTTGTAAAGATATGATGATTTCATAATATTGGGTATTGCACGTATGAAAAGTGGACCACCAAAACAGTATATGAAAAGGTTGAGCGAGCCTATTGGGAATGTAAAGATCAGGATAATCAGAACATAACTGAATCATGGGATAACATGTGGACGTTGAGTATAGTACAGCAATATCAATATAGCGAAGCATTTCCATGGTGTATACGATTGACCAATGTAACAAGAGGAGTAACAGTACCGTGGTGGAATTGCTCTCAAGTAATGACCTGCCAGACAGATGTGAAAGAAATACCTCTGTCCATCATTAAAGTTGCAGTAATCGCAGGTTGCATTTGTCAGAAACAATTGGATCCAAAGGAAGCAATCAAAATAGGCATTGATGGAGATAAGATAGATTGTAGAGGAACTATAGGTAGTGTGGGACATTTGGTTTGGGCCTTAAGTGATGGAACCTGGACAACACATTTACCGATAGCAGGACCAGTAAGGGAGGTTACTTTGGGGTTACCAACCCTATGTCCCATTTGGAAAAGGTCACCCTTGAAGAATAGGCAAGAACTCCTACAAGTTAGGTACAAACGAGAGATAGATGAAGATGATGTGTGGCATGAACCATTGGGTAGTGTTAAATTCGGCTGGGCATTAGAATCTTTCTTTGCACCAATCGCAGCCTATAGAAACAGAGAAATGATTGACAGATTAATTGGACAGATGGATCGATTGGCAAGGGTAACCAAAAAGGGTTTTCGAGAATTCAATATACAATTGCAAGCTACGACCAAAATGACTTTGCAGAACAGAATGGCACTTGACATAATGTTGCTAAAAGAAAATGGGGTTTGTGGATATTTAAAAGATAGGGTTGATCATTGCTGCATTCATATCCCAAACGTAACCTCTGAAGTGGAAAAAGATATTTCCCAATTAACCCAAACAGAAAAAGAACTGCAAGCGGAAAAACAAGATGTAGAGCAGAGCTGGGTTGGGGCCTTGCTAGGCAAATTGAACCTGAACCTGGGAGGATGGGTACATTAGTTATTGGAGAGTTTATTTTTGCTTGCCATTATAGTTGCTCTTTTCTTTTTGCTTTATGCTTGTATTAAGCATCAAATAAGTCAATCAAAGGCAAGGAACGACCGCATCTTTACTGTCCTTAGCAGATCCACTTTTGACAACCCTCCAGCTTATAAGGAAAATATAATGTAGTGAAAATGCATTGTCTAGGAATAGAAAAGCATTTTCAAAGGGGGGAAATGTTATAGTTGAATTGAATTTTGTGGGCTGTGTTTTGATTGTGTAGACCGTATCCAAGATTCTTAGCTTTGATACTGTATCCAGGTTCAGAATGTGCATTCAAGCATGATTTTATATAACCATACCCTATTCCTGAAATTGACATAGATTTATGACATATTCTTTAGAACAGGTAACTTAAAACATACCCTATTCTTAAGATTGATATAGATTTATGATATATTCTTTAAAACAGGTAACTTAGAAATAACTGATAAACATGCGAATGTTACTTAGCATTGCTTAGATAGATAATTTGTGTTAGAATAGGTGTGGAATATGCTAATGGTTGTCAAGAATTGTAATGCATATGTATGTGATCAAATTGTATAAATATGGTGTAAACTGAATCAGTGGCTGAAGCCAGCTTTGGGTGCGAACCCCTGGTTTCCCAGCGCTGAAATAAAGCACCGCATATAACTGCACCTGTGGTTATGTGTCTTGAATGCTAACAAGGTAAGTGGGAAGCTTTGTCTGCTCAGAGCAGGAGATTGGTCCAGGTGACCTCCTCAGGTCCCTTCTAACTATCATTATTTGGAAGAGCATGGAGTCTCAAGAGCCCTTGAGCAGCAAACGAATGGAAATGCCTTGAAAATGGCAGCAACACAGGGCTGCATAGAAGTACCAGCTGATGCAGGAATGATGTTAAAAGGTGTGGAAATTTCTTTGAGGAAAGCAGAACTTTCAGAGGAATGAAGCTATGACTCTGGTATCTCTGACATGCCTGAGGCTGGGGCACTTTGCCCACTGGAATCCACAGCATGATGACTCACATTTCCCTGGAGCTCAGGGTTTTTCCCAACTCTTTCACATCATGATGACTCCCAGGTGCCCTGTGAGACTGATCCAATGTCCCTTTGTAGTCTGAAATGTATGGAATGGGTCACCCTATCTGTCACCAAGAAAAAAGGCCATGAGTTTTTGGTTCCTTGCCCTTCGTCTCTCCTTAAAATCAGGCCATGCAGGCCTCTAGCCTCCGGGATGAAATTACTGAGCAAAACAGGTCAATTTGGATGTGCATCTCTTTCAGAGGTGAATGCGGGCATGTCTTTGAGCATCCTCTTATGCGCTGATATGCTTGTTTCCAGCAGGTTCTCCACTTCTGAAGCTCAACCCAGACCCCTGGTTGGAAGAAACATGAGGGCCTGGGCCAGTCATCAGGGGGCATAGCTGTGAAGATCCCATGGAGAGGTTACTTGAAAGAGACTTGCCTCACCCCTTCGTCTGCCCTTCATCATTATGAATCTGCCTTTGTTCCCTGGGCTCATGGGAAGAATAAACAGGCTGTGGCAGAGCCTGATAAGCATATTTGAGGACCTTGTGGTCCTCAGTCCTGATTGCAAGTGACTTCCCTCCAGCCCACAACGATCCTTCTCTGCCACTGAGCTTTGCCACATCCCTGGAGAAGTGGGTCTATGCAGACTTGAACCTTCCTGCTCTCTCCTGTGTGTCTATGGTGACCCACTGAAGAAAGTATCACACTCACAAGGCCCTCATCCTGATAGAGAACTTCAACCACCCAGATATCTGGTGCCAAAGCAGCACAGCAAACTGCAAGCAGTCCAGGAAACTACTCAATCTATTGAGGACAACTTATTGTTACCAATGATGGAGAGTTCATCCAGAGGAGAGGCACTGCTTGACACATTCTGGGGAGATTATACGGAAAAAGCCCAGAACTGCAAGGAGGGGATCAGGAAACCAAGGACACTATCTTCATGAGGGACATGAAAAATTACAAAATGGGTTTCTTCAGGTACATAGGACAACAAGGGTAGATGAAAGATACTGTACTCTCCTGATGAGTGAAAGGGGATACCTGGCTATATCTGACATGGAGATGACATGGAGTGGAGGCGCTAAACAACTTTTTCACTCCATCTTAACCACACATGCTTTAGTCATGATACATAGTTCAAAGAATGCAAAGGCATGGGCTGCAAGAATGAAGTATCAATAATAGCAATAACTGAAATGAAAAAATAAATATTTTTTAATAACCACATAAGAACAAACAAAAACTGAAGAAACAAACCAAACACACAAAAAAACCACCATACCAAATCCACATTTCAGCATCAGTGGATAATAGAAGAGTGTTCGAGGTCATCTACTTGTCTGGAACATTTATTACTGTTCCACACAGCATCCTTGATTCTATAATGGAGAGGCATGGATTTGACAGGTGGACCACTCGTTATATAAGGACTTGTCTGGATGGTCACACTCAAAGAGTTGCCGTCAATGTCTAGAAGTCCAGGTGGAGACCCGTGATGAGTTGTGTCACTCAGGGGTTTGTATTGGTACTTGTATTATTCAACATATTTGTCGGGGACATGGACAGTGAGATCCACAGTGAGTTTCATGATGAAACCAAGTTGAGTGATGTGCTTGGTACACCGGAGAAAAGGGATGTGATCCAGAGGGATGTTGAAAGAATAGAGAGAAGGGTTGTGTAACTGACATAAAATTCAAGAAGGCCAAGTGTAAGGTCCTGCACCTGGGTAAGTGGAATTAAAAAAAAACGAGTACAAGCTGATCCATGATGGGATAGAGAGCAGCCATATGGAGTAAGAAATTTCAGGTAAAGAGGTAAGGGCATCATCACCACAAAAACTTTGGAATGCAATAACTACTAGGTGATCAGATGCTTCATGAGTAAGGAATGTTTGTGGCCCCACGGGGCTCTGAGACACAGCACAAGAGCCTGGGCTGCTCCAGGCTCTGCATCCTCCTCTCTTGCCTCCCTTTACTCCAGGAACGAGGTAAGCCTCTGTGCAGTCCATCTCTCGCCATGGGCTGAACTGCTGTCATGGTGGCTACTCAGGTGGATCCTTGGGCTTCCTCAATGTGCACAGAAACAGAACTGTTGAAGGGCTGTCACCTCTTTCCCTTTTGATGGGACTTTCTGGGGAGAGCTGGAAAGAGGGGGATTCTTTCAAGCACAAGAGGATGAATGGGGCTCAGCTGCAGGGAGGTCTGTTTAGCAAAATTTCTGCTTTAGACAGATGGTCTCTAACCAAATGGACAAGTGCATCCAGTGCCTCCTTCCATGCTCTCCACAGGCTCTCCACAGGGGCTTTAAATCCACTCAGCTGGGTCCTGTCTCAAAAGTGGTTCTGGACCATGCAACTCAGAGAGCACAGTGAGGGCCATGGCAGCTCTGTGCACACTGTGTGTTCTCAAGAGCTGATTTCTGAGACACTTGTTCCACGCAGCCTATTTGTGCTGGAATAGTTGCATCAATCTTCATCTGGGCTTTTGCACTGGGTAATGTATGAGGAGGTCCTTGTGACATCAACAATCAGTTAGGCACTTCTTTGGTCCTAGGCATTCAAATCTAGCTCTAAGCTGAGATGTCACACCTGTTGTACCTGTCAGCAAGATCAATTTCAGGCCCTTCCTAGTCATGGACCTCCAAATGGAGATGGAAGCCAATAAAGTGTATCTGCAGAGAGAAATGAGGACAAGAAAGACAGACTGAAGTTGGGGTTCTTTGTTGCCTCTATGCTCTGTGTTTCAGCTTTACCTCAGTCACCGAGAGATGTCTTGCTTCAGACCGTGTATCCCACCACCTTGTGGTTCCTCTGGCCCAACCCCACTTGCAAGCAGCTGCAGTGAGCCCTGTGTCGCCCGCTGTGGTGACTCGACGGTGGCCATTGAGGCCTCTCCAGTGGTGGTGACCCTGCCAGGCCCCATCCTCATTTCTTTCCCTCAGAACACAGTTGTGGGATCCTCTCTGTCAGCTGCTGTTGGGAGCTCCCTCAGCACTGGGGGGGTTCCCATCTCTTCTGGGGGCTCCCTTGGTCTGGGGGGGTCAGGGCTGTGCCTGCCTCCCCCCCACTGCCGTCTGAACTGCTGAACCTGGTGCATTGTCCCTTCTGGAGCAGGAAGAATGATGGGGACTGCACAGCAGGAGTGTGGCCAGGCCTTGCAGATGGGCTGGGTGTCCTCATGCCAGCTGGCAGGAGAGACCTGTGCCCACGGCTTCTGGCTGCACGTCAGGCCTCCCTGTGCCTCCTCTGGCTCTGCTTTGCTCTGAGCTCCTTGAGAAAGGGCTCGTTCTCTTCTGCTTTGCTGAACCTCCTGGTGCTGGGGGAGGGTGCTGGAGTTAGGGACTGCTCTTGCTGGTCTGGGATGGCCAGCAGGTGGAGCAGAATGGGGAAAGGCAAGTGCTTTGTGTTTCAAGCTTGTCCTTGGGCAATGGGCTGTTCTCTGTCTTGCCCTGAACCCTGCAGATGTGTTTCTTTGTCTCTGTTCTGTGCTATTGCATATGCTCCTTCACTTTGTGCACAACATTTAATACTGCCCAACACAGCATTCTATTCTCTGAAATGGAGAAACAAGAATTTGAGATGTGTACCACTCGTATAATAATTGGCAGGACGGTCACACTCACAGAGTTGTGGTCAATGTCTTGAGGTCCAGGTGGAGACCCGTGATGAATGGTGTCCCTCAGAGGTCCATATTTGAATCAGTATATTTTAACACCTTTGTTGGGGAAATGGACAGTGGGAATGAGTGCACCCTCAACTGAGATTGCGGTTGACACCAAGCTGAGTGATACCATGCAGAGGGACCTTGGCAGGCTAGAGTGGTGGGGTGTGCAAGGATTATTAAGTTCAACAAGGCCAAGTGCAAGGTCCTAACCCTGGGTCAGGACAATCCCAAACATGGATACGGGCTGGGCCATGATGGGTTTGGGGCAACCCTGAAGAGGAGGACTTAGTAGTGCTGGTGGATGAAAAAAACAGACACAAGCTGCCATTGTGTTCTTGACGTCCAGAAAGCCAGTTTTATCGTGGGCTGTGTCAGCAGCAGTGTGACCAGAAGGTCAATGGAGGTGATTGTCCCCCTGTACTCCACTTTCTCCGCTTTTGTGAGACCCCACTTTGAGTAACAGACCTACTTGAGTGGCTCCAAGGAGAACACAAAGATTATCAGGGGCCTGGAGCAGTTCTGCTATGAGTATAGGGTGAGAGATTAATGGCCGAGGAGAGGACATGAGGATAAAGAGGGGGGAGGAGAGGTGCAGAGAGGAGAGGAGAGGAGTTAAATTTGGGAAGGAATATGGGATCTAATATGCTACCCTATAACTAACACCAGCCTTGGTTGTCTCCACAATGTTGCCTAGTCTTCTTCCCTGGAAGCAGCCAAGATGCTATCTGGGATGTGAAGTCAGCATCATCATGGTGGTACAGAAAACTAAGCAAAATACTCCATAACACTGTTTCAAAGTGTTAAAAATCAGGTATTTTATTGCAGTGCACCCGCTGCTCCAAGGATTGTTCCTCTAATCGAGCTCACCTGCAGGACTCACGCCTCTTGGTATTAATTGCACACATTAATTGCATATTCATTTGTTTCTACCGCTAAGCTAATATATTAAATGTAGATTATTTACATCATCAAGCCGTATGTCGGAAGTCCTTTTTTGGTATCTGAGGGTCTTCACCCGGGGTCTCTAGTGGCCCCCTGTGGTCTTCGCATCGTGGTACCCCTTAAATTACACGTGTCCACTTTTCGACCCAATTTCTTGAACACACGCATTGTCGTTTTGTTCTGCTACGCAGAAAGTACCACGTAGGTCTTCTTCATCTAGTGGAACATCCACTTGCTCACCTTGCAAACGAAGGGCTTTACCTCATGCCCACTCTCTACAGCCACTCAATTCTCTTTTAAGTTCCTGTTACATTATACCTGGACTTGCTACATTAGGCCTAGTGTTGTTACATTATGCCAAGCTGGGTTTCCAAAAGACTTTTGTTCCTTTCATCAATGGCAGGATATGCCAGAAGGCACTGGGGTGTCAGCCCTAGCCCCTGTGGTGACAGCTGTCGAGGCCTCTGGAAGCCTGCCACCTGTCCTGCTCAGTGAAGGGCCCAAATGCACGGCTTGGAGTGAAACCTGGCCCTGGAGCCCCCAGGGATCTGGGTGTCATTTCACGGGGCATGTGAGGAGCAGGGCAGAGAGGGCTGGAGCAGGTAGTTGTGGCCGAGTGGTGAAGGCGATGGACTAGAAATCCACTGGGGTTTCCCCGCGCAGGTTCGAATCCTGCCAACTACGGGCTGCAGTTCCCTTTTGGGCTGCCGGCAACTGACCATTCTGCAGCTGTGGGACTCAGCTCCACACTGGACCTGCTGCCCAGGGAGACAGTCATACCCCCTTGCCTACAGCACCTGTCCTCCTTCTCCACAGAACCTCCCAGGTGAAGGGGAAATCCTGCTCCCATTGCTAAGCTAGGCAAGCTGGGGGAAGGCAAAGGGCCAGTGCTGAGCAGGAGCCATAAAAGGGGCTCCATTGATGTCGGATCCTCAACAGAACCTTACAGCCTCATCTCACCTGACATCCCCAGCAGCACAGCCCCACTGGCTGTCTTCCCTACATCTGAAACTACAGCAGCTCATCTACAAAGAGAGCCTGCACACCATGGCCCTCACTGCTTTTAAAGAAGAGAAGACACCTCATGGTTCTGAGATCATACCGGCTCTCACAAGTGCTCCTTGCTTTAGGTGTCGTGAAGACAGACTGGTGTGACAGGTCGTACCTTGCATCCTGGGGGAATTCTGCCTGACACATCCCAGCGTTTGCACACATAGGCCGCTTTCCTAGGAGCTTTCCACATTGGCCCAAAGATGAGATGGGGAGTGGGAGTGGGTTTCTCCTGTCTCCTCGTCTTCTGGGAAAGACACAGAAGTGCAAAAGAGGATGCGGTGTGACTGTGGCATCAGGATACCCTCACTTTCCATTACAGACCCTGATGTGTGGATAAAAAAGAGCTGGAGGCTTCCCAGATGGCTTCTTTCAGACTCATTCAAGCTGCTACCAACAGAGCAGCAGTAGAGGAGGGGCTTCAGGTGTCCTGCCTGGGTGGGTTCTTGAAAGGAAAGGGATGCCCTGGGGGGCCCGTGCAGAGAGGGCCCAGAGAAGGAGGCAAAATCCCATTGCTGGTGCGTGGTCTGTTCAGCACAGCCATGAGAGTGAGGGTGGTGGAAGCAGCACAGGCCAAATGGAAGTTCAGGGAGGTTGGCAACATTGATGAAGAAGGAAAGGGGCAGTAGAAGAGCAATCTGGAGCTGAGCCAGGGACCTTTTGGTCTGCAGTCAACTGCTCTCCTCTGAGCAACAGCTCCTGCAGCAGGCAGGCTGCAGCTGCTCTCTCCATGCTCCCATCCACAGCCACACCCCAACCCTCTCCATCCTGCCATTATGTTTGTCTCCTCTGCCTGGGTGCTGTGTGCTCGTGTCAATGGATGGAAGAGGTAATGATCAAAAACATGCCCAAAGCTGCAGGTGTCAGCACTGCCACTCTGTCCCTCATCCTCCCCAACAGGTTCTACCAATTCACCCTGCCCAGAGCATTCCTGGGACAACTTGCAGCATCTAAGACTGGCTACCACCCAGTCCAGCTTTGCCAGCCCTGCCCTGGTGTGACTGGGAGCCACCTCCACACCCAACAGTGTTGTGAAAGAGCAGCTGAAGGCATGGAGAGGACAGCTTCCTCTGACTCCCTGGCTACCTGCAGTGTGAGGGAGCAGCAAGGGCAGGGCTGCACCAGGAGGGAGGACAAGGTGGGAGCTGTGCGACAGTGCAACACAGCATGGGCTGGGCAAGGCCCTGCAATCTAGTGTGAAAAACATGGCCCCAACTGCTATACAGCTTGGTTATAGGAGGCAACAGTGCCTAGGAGTAAGAGCTTTAACCTCAAGGTCTATGTGATCTTAAAAGCCAAACACAAACTTCTCTCAGTAGATGAGAACATCCCATACAGCACCTGTAGAGCCAGGTCAGGTGGTCAAAAATCAACTCCTAAAGAGGGGTTATAGGAAGGATATGTGGGGAGAAGTACAACACAAGGCCCTTGTCCTTGCCAGCCCTGGTGTGGGGGCACAGATGTTTCCAGGGAGAGCTTGTTCCTGCCTAGTGAAGGGTGCAGGGAAGAGGAGGGCAGGAGGCCAGAGCAGCAGCGCTGGTGCTGGCAGGCACAGGCAATATCAGGCAGGGCTGGGGAGGTCCCAGCAGAGCTGCTTGGGGGAGCAGAGTGGCGCAGCGGGAGCGTGCTGGGCCCATAACCCAGAGGTCGATGGATCGAAACCATCCTCTGCTACTTGCTTTTGGCCTCGCTCCAGCCCCACCAGACACTGCCTCTCCCTTGCAGCGTTCATCAGGTGCTCCCTGCACTGCTGCCCTCCTGCCCTCTGGACGCCCAGGGCTGTTCCACACCCTCATTCCACTGACACTTTCTCAGCAGAAACCACTCCCAAAATGCCCATCGATGGCCACTGTCGAGTCACCACAGCGGGTGACATAGGGCTCACTGCAGCTGCTTGCAAGTGGGGTTGGGCCAGAGGAACCACAAGGTGGTGGGATACAGGGTCTGAAGCAAGACATCTCTCGGTGAGGGAGGTAAAGCTGAAACGCAGAAAACAGAGACAACACAAAACCCAATTTCAGTCTTTCTTATCCTCATTTCTCTCTGCAGATACAATTTGCTCTCTGAGTTGCGTGGTCCAGAAAGGCTGAACCACTGTTGGGACAGGACCCATCTCAGTGGATTTAGAGGCCCTGTGGAGAGTCTGATCATACCCCATCTCCAGAACAGGTAGTGCTGCATTGAAGGAAGCACTGGATGCACTTGGCCATTTGGTTAGAGACCATCTGTCTGAAGCAGAAATTCTGCTGAGCAGACCTGCCTGCAGCGCAGGCATTTATGCTGTGTCCCAGAGCCCCATGGGGTCACAAACATTCCTTTCTCATGAAGCATCTGAGCTCCCATTAGTTTTTGCTTGCCAATGCCTTGCTGGTGTTTGAATCCGTGCCCCTTTCATCTGAAATATTTTACTCCCCCTTCATAACAACTGGAATGAGCTGTGAATCACAGAATGGGTTTTGATTCTAAAGGACTTTAAATATCACTTAGTTCTACCCTCCCTCATGTGGACAAGGACAACTTCCACGAGAAAATGTTTCTCAAAACCCCTTCCAACTGAGCCTTGAACACTTCCAAGGCTGGGGCAATCACAGCTTCTATGGACGGCCTGTTCCAGTGTCTCACCACCACCACAGGGAAGAGTTTCTTTCAAATATCTAATCTACATCTAACCTTTTTCATTTTAAAACATTACCTCTCTTCTTGTCACTGCACTCCCTGACAAAGTGTCTCTCCCCATCTTTCTTGAGGTCTCTGAAGAGTCTTCTATTCTCTAGCATAAAAACCCCCAAATCTGTCATCTTGTCCTCCTAGGAGAGGTGCCCAAACAGCTGATCATCTGTGTGTACTACTCTGGACCCAATTGAGCAGGTCCATGTATTTCCTATGTTGGAGGCCGTACATCTAAACACTGTACTCCAGGTGAAGTCTCATGGGGCTGAGTAGATGGACAGAATCACCTCCTCTGACTTTCAGGTCACCCTTCTTCTGACACAGCCCAGGATACAATTGGCTTTCTGGGCTGCAAGCATGCATTGGCAGCTCATATTCAGTTCTTCATCCACCAGTATGCCCAAATCCTCCACCACAGGGCTGCTCTCTATTCACTCATGGCACAGCCCATATCCATGTTTGGGATTGCCCTGACCCAGGTGCAGAACCTTGCATATGGCCTTGTTGAACTTCATGAGGTTCACCTGGACCCCCTTTCTAGCCTGTCAAGGTCCCTCTGGCTGGCATCCCTTCCCTTTAGAGTAACAACATCACTCAGCTTGGTCCCATCTGCAAGCTTTTTGAGGGTGAACTCAATCCCACTGTCTATGTTCTCAGCAAAGTTTTTAAATAATACCGGTCCTATTAGAGAACATTGATGGACATGACTGATCATTGGTCTTCCCCCGGACTTCAAGATGTTGACTGCAACTCTTTGAGTGTGACCACTCAGACAATGTGTAGAAGGCAGGTAAGTTTCTCAGGCACAGCTTGCCCCTGGGGAAACCATGTGTCGAGGGTTTAGATTTTGGCATGACAATAAAACCCTGGCAGATGTATTGTTAACCTCCTCTTCCCCCTCTTCCCCCTTTTGTCCCTCCCTCTCCCCGCTTCCTACTCAGGACAGGCGATCAGGAGGAAAAGAGTGACAGAGATAGAAGAGTTGCAAAAATTAAAAATGTTTTATTAATGCTACTAATAAGAATAGAGAAAATAATACAAAACATACAAAAACAATCTTGAAAGTCTCAGGAACTGCAGAGCCAGCACCCAAAGTCCTGGATTGGACTCTGCAGCCAACCAGAGCTGGATTCAGTCTCTCTCTAGGTCTCTAGTTTGCAGGGACGACTAGCAAGATCCTCTTCTAATGTCAGTCATAAGCAGAAGGGGCAAAAAAGGAAAAAGGACGAGATCCTCGTGATCTCCCACTTCTATATGAAGTATTCATGTGAATGGAATGTTATACACAGTTGGTCAGTTTCTTGGTCACCTGTTTCTCGTTGCTCCTCTCACGAGGTTTCCATCCATGCTTATGAATAATTTTGCATTCCATTGCTATGTTTACCAGAACATGTATCTGGTTCTCCCAGAAAATGCAGCTAATATGAAGCTTTAGCTGACAGGCAAATTCACTAAAAGAGAAATTTGTTTTTTAACAAAACCAGGACAACCATGTTGGCTGTCACCAATCACCTTTGTTTCCTTGTGCCTTAGACTAGTTTCCAGGAGGATCTGCCCCACGGTCTTGCTGGGTAAAGAGGTGAGACTGACCAGGCTGCAGTTCCCTCAGTCTTCTTTTCTACATTTTTTAAAAGTGGGGGTTATGTTTTCACTTTCCCAGAAATTTCACCAACCTGCCACAGCTCTTCAAATTTGATCACTATGGGCTTAGCAACTTCATCTCCCAATTCCTTCAGGATCCTTGGATTCATCTCATCAAGTCCCATGAACTTGTGCACATTCATGTTTGTTACATGGGCTTGAACCTGATCTTCTCCTGTGATGACTGGTACTTCATTCTCCCAGGCCCTGCCTTTGGATTCCATGAATTTGGCATCATGGCTAAAGCACGTGCTTACGAAGACAGTCCCAAAAACATTGTTAAGTACATTTACCTTTTGCATGTTACTTGTAGCCAGATGTCCCCTTTTGCTCATGAGGGGAGTACAGTTTCTTTTATCTTCCCTTGCTATCCTATGTACCTGAAGAAACCTGTCTTGTCATTTTTCATGATCCTCACCAAGTTCAGCTCCAGCTGTGCTGTGGCTTTCCTTATTCCCTCCTTGCACTGCCCCCACTGCAAAAAGCTTTTAGTTTTTTGTTTTAGTTTGACTAGGCAGTCTTGACTTGAATTGGGCAACATGGAGGTGTGGAGGCAGAGCTGCCACGAGCAGCAGGAGGAGCCGGGCTCTGTGGCTTTGACAAGGAGCATCTGAGCGGCTGCCAAACGCTCTGGCTCGCAGCGAAAGAAAAACGTCCTTGCGTTGGCCGGGAATCGAACCCGGGTCAACTGCTTGGAAGGCAGCTATGCTCACCACTATACCACCAACGCAGCTGGTTGCAATTGTGTCTACTGCTGCTGCACTTCACCACTTTGAAGTACACTGCAAGGGACAGGGTGGCAGTACTGAAACCTGCAACTTTGGGCAGGTTTTTGCTCATTGCCTCTTCCATCCATAGACAAGAGCACACAGTAACCAGGTAGAGCAGACAAATGTAAAAGCAGGATGGAGAGGGTTGGGGTGTGGCTGTGGAAGGGAGCATGGAGAGAGCAGCTGCAGCCTGCCTGCTGCAGGAGCTGTTGCTCAGGGGAGAGCAGTTGACTGCAGACCAAGAGGTCCCTGGCTCAGCTCCAGATTGCTCTTCTACTGCCCCTTTCCTTCTTCATCAATGCTGCCAACCTCCCTGAACTTCCCCTCGGCTTGCACATCTTCCACCACCCTCACCTTCATGGCTGTGCAGAACAAACCATGCACCAGCAATGGGATTTTCTCTCCTTCTCTGGGCCCTCTCTGCATGGGCCCCCCAGGGCATCCCTTTCCTTTCAAGAACCCACCCAGGCAGGCCATCTGCAGCCCCTCCTCTACTGCTTCTCAGTTGGGAGCAGCTTGCATGAGTCTGAAAGAAGCCATCTGGGAAGCCTCCAGCTCTTTTCTATCCACACATCAGGGTCTGTAATGGAAAGTGAGGGTATCCTGATGCCACAGTCACACCGCATCCTCTTTTGCACTTCTGTGTGTTTCCCAGAAGAGGAGGAGACAGGAGAAACCCACCCCCACTCCCCATCTGTTTTTGGGCCAATGTGGAAAGCTCCTAGGAAAGCTGCCTATGTGTGCAAAGGCTGGGATGTGTCGGGCAGAATTCCCCCAGGATGCAAGGTACGACCTGTCATACCAGTCTGTCTTCATGACACCTAAAGCAAGGAGCACTTTGTGAATGCTGGCATGATCTCAGAACCATGAGGTTTCTTCTCTTCTTTGATAGTAATGCGGGCCATGGTGTGCAGGCTCTCTTTGTAGATGACCTGCTGTAGTTTCAGGTGTAGGGAAGACAGCCGGTGGGGCTGTGCTGCTGGGGATGTCAGGTGAGATGAGGCTGTAAGGTTCTGTTGAGGATCCAACATCAATGGAGCCCCTTTTATGGCTCCTGCTCAGCACTGGCCCTTTGCCTTCCCCCAGCTTGCCTAGCTTAGCAATGGGAGCAGGATTTCCCCTTCATCCGGGTGGTTCTGAGGGGAAGGAGGACAGGTGCTGTAGTCAAGGGGGTATGACTGTCTCCCTGGGCAGCAGGTCCAGTGTGGAGCTGAGTCCCACAGCTGCAGAATGGTCAGTTGCCGGCAGCCCAAAAGGGAACTGCAGCCCGTAGTTGGCAGGATTCGAACCTGCGCGGGGAAACCCCAATGGATTTCTAGTCCATCGCCTTCACCACTCGGCCACAACTACCTGCTCCAGCCCTCTCTGCCCTGCTCCTCGCATGCCCTGTGCAATGACACCCGGCTCCTTGGAGCTTCAGGGCCAGACTTCACTTCTAGGCCAGCATTTGGGACCTCCCCTGAGCAGGACAGGTGGCAGGCTCCCAGAGGCCTTGACAGCTGTCACCACAGGGGCTAGGGCTGCACATCCCAGCACCTTCTCCTCACACAGGCTCCTGGCATATCCTGCCATGGAAAGATGGTTTCACTCCCCATATGGTGTTTGGTCTGCTTCCAGGGAAGAAGAGAAGGCGACTACGTAGGGACAGCCAGGGATGATGGTAGTTGTGGGGGTGGGCTTTTAGACACTGCTTTGCTTCTCTAATTTATCTGAGGGTGTCTCCAAGCCTCCTTTGATCACCAGGGTGTGGACATTCCTGCAGGGAATATGGTGACCTCCAGGCAGCACCTCCAGCCTCTTGGGGACATAGGGAGGTATCAGCTCTTGAACAAAGACTATGACATTTGCTGTGCAGGTTTCTGATGTGTAGGAGGAAAGGACAAGGGGCACCCTGGCTGAAAATAAGTGAGGTGGGTAAAAGTGAGAACAAAACAGTAGTTTGGTTCTCTGGGAGGGAGACAGGAGAGCTTGTTTTGGTGGAATAGCTGTGTCTCAAAATTATTTCTGGCACTGCAGGCTTTGTCAAATTCCTGAACATGGACCAAAATATTAAAAGATCCACAAAATCAATCATTTCCATCAGTATATGAAAAGAACCTCTATTCCCTTTCGGCTCTGTAGCAGGAAAACGGCATTAGGGACTCAGTGCTGAGATGGTCCACGTGGCAGTGCCTTTCTCCCCTTTCCCTTCCCCCAGCTTGCCTAGCTTAGCAATGGGAGCAGGATTTCCCCTTCATCCAGGAGGTTCTGTGGAAAAGGAGGACAGGTGCTGTAGTCAAGGGGATATGACTGTCTCCGTGGGCAGCAGGTGCAGTGTGGAGCTGTGGAGTCCCACAGCTGAAGCCTGTAGATTGGCAGGATTCGAACCTGTGTGGGGAAACCCCAGTGGATTTCTAGTCCATTGCCTTCACCACTCGGCCACAACTACTTGCTCACGCCCTCTCTGTCCTGCCCCTCGCATGCCTTGTGCAATGACACCCGTCTCCTTGGGAACTTCATGGTCAGGCTTCATTTCTAGCCCTGCATTTGGGACTCAATGCTGAGGTGATCCACGTAGCAGTGCCTGTCTGCACACAGAACACACGTGGGAGATGGTTGCAGTTGAGAGAGTGACCAGGAGGAGAGGCTTGAGAAAGTGTCTGGTGGGGGCTGGCAGGTGGAGGGTGGTCAGCCTGCTCAATGGAGGAGCAGGACAGACGCCAGGCTCTGATCTGGAGGAGCAGGAAGCTGATGAGGCTCTGATCTGGATGAGCAGGAGGCTGACGATTCTCTCATCTGGAGGAGCAGGCGACAGAACAGCCCACAGGTGGTGTAATGTTGAGCAGAGCTGCCTTCCAAGCAGTTGACCCAGCTTTGAGCCTGGCCAATGCTGACAAATGTCTCTTCAGCCTGGATCCAGGATGGGTGTCCTATGTGTTCTGCAGGCAGCCTCTTCTGCTTCAAACTAATCCCACCGCCTCCCTGCACTCTTGACACTGGGACTGGTATTTTCAGTATGCTGGGAAGACGCCAGGCTAGTACAGGGGCCAGGAGACAGGCATGTTTGGTCTGGCACAGAGCTGCACCTCCTGCGATGGTTGGTTGCACCTGGCAAGAAAAGCATCCTGCAATGGTGGGGGACAGATGAAAATTGACAACATCTAGGTGGTGGTCTAGGGACAGATGGTGCTCCATAAGCCCAGATATAAAACGGCAGAGTGTAGTTGGAGGACAAAGCTTCTCGAGTTCGGATTCCAGGCTTGCTTAAAGAAAAAAACCCAACTTCCTTTTCTGTGCTGTCAGTGTATGTGGGCTTGTGTTAGCACAGTATTTACCGACGCCAATTCTGGCATCTCCAACGCTACAAGAAGGTGGACTTATGAAGAGGGTATCATGACTGCGCATGCTATGTTCCCCACTGAAATGCCCAGTCTAACCCCACCTTGCAGTCACACTGCTTCTGCCTGGATCTGAAAAACAGATCGTTTCTCTATTACACTCCATACTCATCCCCTGGAGTTTATTCCAAAACACAAATAAAAGAGACAATTGAGATGATTGGTTTTCATACTAAGTTTGGAAACAGCAATTGAGAGGATGGAAAGTTAAGTCAAATATCTGTATGTTAATGTCAATCTGTATGTAACTACGAATCCACAACGAACAATTGGGAACTGATCCCGCAGAGCCGTGATCACCAGGTTATAGGCTCAGGGTCGATGTCTGAGTGTTTTCCGGGGGCTCTGGTATCAGTTCAGGGATCTCTTGCCACGATAGTGGTAAGATCAGGAAAGAAGCCAAGGCTCTTCCTTGTAGAGCAGATGGCTACGCCAGGGATGAGGAGAATAAACACCATCAGTCTCCAGCTATGCTGCAAAAAGTCTTTAATGAAAAGGAGCAAAAGCAGTGGCACAGAACAAAGACCAAGAAACACGTCTGCAGGGTTCAGGGCAAGACAGAGAACAGCCCATTTGCCAGGAACAAGCTCCACACAAAGCACTTGCCTTTCCCCATTCTGCTCCACCTGCTGGCCATCCCAGACCAGCAAGAGCAGTCCCTAACTCCAGCACCCTCCCCCAGCACCAGGAGGTTCAGCAAAGCAGAAGAGAATGAGCCCTTTCTCAAGGAGCTCAGAGTAAAGCAGAGCCAGAGGAGGCACAGTGAGGCCTGACGTGCAGCCAGGAGCCGTGGGCACAGGTCCCTCCTGCCAGCTGGCATGAGGACACCCAGCCCATCTGCAAGGCCTGGCCACACTCCTGCTGTGTATTCCCCATCATTCTTCCTGCTCATGAATGGACGATGCACCAGGTTCAGCAGTTCAGATGGCAGCGGGGGGTAGGCAGACACAGCCCTGACCCCCCCAGACCAAGGGAGCCCCCAGAAGAGATGGGAACCCCCCCAGTGCTGAGGGAGCTCCCAACAGCAGCTGACAGAGAGGATCCCACAAATGTGTTCTGAGGGAAAGAAGTGAGGATGGGGCCTGGCAGGGTCACCACCACTGGAGAGGCCACAATGGCCACCGTCGAGTCACCAAAGCGTGTGACACAGGGCTCACTGCAGCTGCTTGCAAGTGGGGTTGGGCCAGAGGAACCACAAGGTGGTGGGATACACGGTCTGAAGCAAGACATCTCTCAGGGAGGGAGGGAAAGCTGAAACACAGAGCATAGAGACAACACAGAACCCCAACTTCAGTCTGTCTTTCTTGTTCTCATTTCTCTCTGCAAATACACTTGACTCCCCTCCATCTCCTTTTGGAGGTCCATGTCTAGCAAGGGCCTGAATTTGATCTTGCTGGCATGTACAACAAACATCACATCTCAGCTTAGGGCTAGATTTGAACATCTATGACCAAAGAAGTGCCTAACTGATTGCTGATGTCACAAGGACCTCCTCATGCATTACCCAGTGCAAAAGCCTAGATGAAGGTTGATGCAACTATTCCAGCAGAAATAGGCTGCGTAGAACAAGTGGCTCAGAAATCAGCTTTTGAGAACACACAGTGTGCATAGAGCTGCCATGGCCCTCACCATGCTCTCTGAGTTGCATCGTTTAGAAGGGCTGAACCACTGTTGGGACAGGACCCAGCTGGGTGGATTTAAAGCCCCTGTGGAGAGCCTGATCATACCCCACCTCCAGAACAGGCAGTGCTGCATTGAAGGAGGCACTGGCTGCACTTGGCCATTTGGTTAAAGACCATCTATCTAAAGCAGAAATTCTGCTGAGCAGACCTCCCTGCAGCTGAGCCTCATTCATCCCCTTGTGCTTGAAAGAATCACCCTCTTCCCAGCTCTCCCCAGCCAGCTCCATCAAAAGGGAAAGAGGTGAGTAGTCACCATGACAACAGTTCAGCCCACAGGGAAAGATGCAGCACACAGAGGCTTACCTCGTTCCTTGAGGAAATGGAGGCAAAAGAAGAGGATGTAGAGCCTGGATCAGCCAGGCTTTTATACTGTGTGTCAGAGCCCCGTGAGGCCACAAGCGATCTTCACTCATGAAGCATCTGATCACCCAGTAGTTCCTGCTTTCCGAAGATTTTTTTGGTGGTTATGCCCTCACCTCTTTCATCTGAAATTTCCTGTTCCATAGGGCTGTCCTCATTTCCATCATATCTCAGCCTGTACCCATTTGCTGGAATTCCACTGACCCAGGTGCAGGATCTTACACTTGGCCTTCTTGGACTTCATGTCATTTGCACAACCATTCTCTCTATTGTTTCAAGGTTGCCCTGGATCGCATCCCTTCTCTCCGGTGTACCAAGCACATCACTCAGCTTGGTGTCATCTGCAAACTTCCTGTGGATCCCACTGTCCGTGTCCCTGACAAACATGTTAAATAATTCTGGTTCCAACACAAACCCCTGAGTGACATGACTCATCATGGGTCTCCAGCTGGACTTCAAGACGTTGATGGCAACCCTTGAGTGTGACCATCCAGACAATTCCTTATACAGTGAGTGGTCCTCCTGTCAAATGCATGCCTCTCCATTATAGAATCAAGATGTTGTGTGAGACAGTACTAAATATTCCAGACATGTAGATGACCTTAAACACTCTTCCGGTGTCCACTGATGTTAAAATGTGGGTTTGGTATGGTGTTCTTTTGTGTGTTTGGTTTGCCCCTTTTTTTGGGGTGTTTTTTTTTGTTTGTTTGTTTGTTTGTGGGTTTATATATATATATATATATTTTAATTTAATTTTTATTGTTATTGGTACTTCATTCTTTCACAGAATCACAGAATCACAGAATCGACTGGGTTGGAAAAGACCTCAGAGATCATCGAGTCCAACCCTTGGTCCCACTCTAGTTCGTTTACTAGATCATGGCACTAAGTGCCATGTCCAATCTCAGTTAAAAAACCTCTAGGGACGGTGAGTCCACTACCTCCCTGGGCAGGCCATTCCAATGCCTGACCACTCTCTCTGTAAAGAATTTCTTTCTAATATCCAGCCTAAATTTCCCCGGTAGAGTTTAAGCCCATGCCCCCTTGTCCTGTTGCTAACTGCCTGGGAGAAGAGACCAATCCCCACCTGGCTATAACTTCCCTTCAGGTAGTTATAGAGAGTGATGAGGTCACCTCTAAGCCTCCTCTTCTCTAGACTAAACAACCCCAGCTCCCTCAGCATCTCCTCATAGGTCTTACGCTCAAGTCCCTTCACCAGTCGTGTTGCTCTTCTCTGGACCCGCTCCAGCACTTCAATGTCTTTCCTGAACTAAGGGGCCCAGAACTGAACACAATACTCCAGGTGTGGCTTTCAGCCATGCCTTTGGATTCTGTGAACTATGTATCATGGCTAAAGCACACCATCTCCGTGTCAGTTGTAGCCAGGTATCCCCTTTCACTCATCAGGGGAGTACAGTTTCTTTCATCTTCCCTTGTTGTCCTATGTACCTGAAGAAACCCATCTTGTAATTTTTTACTTCCCTCACAAAGATAGTGTCCTTGGCTTCCTGATCCCCACCTTGCAGTCCTGCGCTGTTTCTGTATAGTCTCCCCAGAAGTGTATCCCTGCCTCCACTGCCTATGCATTTTAGTTTTGCCTCTTAGTTTGCCTAAGAGGTATTTGACAGGCTGGCCTCCTGCTTCCCCTGCACAACTTCTGGCACACCGAGACTGAGCGTTCCAGCAGTCTAAGAAAAATATCTTTCAATATCTGCCAGCTCTTGTTCACTTCTGTATCTCTGAGTGCAGTTTCCCAAGAGATCCCCTGCACAAGTGCCCCAAACAACTGAAAGATTTCCTTCCTGAGGTTTAGGGTCCTGACTCTACTTTTTACCCATCCTGCTGTATCTCTCAAGATGGAGAATCCCTCCAGGGCATGACTGCTGCAGCCTGGCCTAACTCCAGTCTTGACACCTTTGATAAGTTCTTCTACATTAGTACACAACAGATCAAGCAGTGCCTCTCCTCTGGATGAACTCTCCATCATTGGTAACAATAAGTTGTCCTCAATAGATTGAGTAGTTTCCTGGACTGCTTGCAGTTTGCTGTGCTGCTTTGGCACCAGATATCTGGGTGGTTGAAGAGAGAACTATCAGGATGAGGGCCTTGTGAGTGTGATACTTTCTCCAGTGGGTCACCATAGACACACAGGAGAGAGCAGGAAGGTTCAAGTCTGCATAGACCCACTTCTCCAGGGATGTGGCAAAGCTCAGTGGCAGAGAAGGATCGTTGTGGGCTGGAGGGAAGTCACTTGCAATCAGGACTGAGGACCACAAGGTCCTCAAATATGCTTATCAGGCTCTGCCACAGCCTGTTTATTCTTCCCATGAGCCCAGGGAACAAAGGCAGATTCATAATGATGAAGGGCAGACGAAGGGGTGAGGCAGGTCTCTTTCAAGTAACCTCTCCATGGGATCTTCACAGCTATGTCCCCTGATGACTGGCCCAGGCCCTCATGTTTCTTCCAACCAGGGGTCTGGGTTCAGCTTCAGAAGTGGAGAGCCTGCTGGAAACAAGCATATCAGCGCATAAGAGGATGCTCAAAGACATGCCCGCATTCACCTCTGAAAGAGATGCACATCCAAATTGACCTGTTTTGCTCAGTAATTTCATCCCGGAGGCTAGAGGCCTGCATGGCCTGATTTTAAGGAGAGACGAAGGGCAAGGAACCAAAAGCTCATGGCCTTTTTTCTTGGTCACAGGTGGGGTGACCCATTCCATACATTTCAGACTACAAAGGGACATTGGATCAGTCTCACAGGGCACCTGGGAGTCATCATGATGTGAAAGAGTTGGGAAAAACCCTGAGCTCCAGGGAAATGTGAGTCATCATGCTGTGGATTCCAGTGGGCAAAGTGCCCCAGCCTCAGGCATGTCAGAGATACCAGAGTCATAGCCTCATTCCTCTGAAAGCTCTGCTTTCCTCAAAGAAATTTCCACACCTTTTAACATCATTCCTGCATCAGCTGGTACTTCTATGCAGCCCTGTGTTGCTGCCATTTTCAAGGCATTTCCATTCGTTTGCTGCTCAAGGGCTCTTGAGACTCCATGCTCTTCCAAATAATGATAGTTAGAAGGGACCTGAGGAGGTCACCTGGACCAATCTCCTGCTCTGAGCAGACAAAGCTTCCCACTTACCTCAGGAAGCTCTGGGCCTTGTCCTGTTGACTTCTGAACTCTGCCACCATTGGAGAAGTCACTGTCTCTAGGACAGCACATCCAGGGCTGCACTGTGCCCCTTGCGGGCCACCAGGAGATGGCAGTGAGGGTGCCAGCACTGTTTAGCAGTTACACAGAAAGGTCTGGGGAGATGAGATGAATAGATTTTTTCATGTGGTCAGTATAATGACACCTCAGGGATGGCCACTTCTCTTTCTCCTTCTCAGTCTGGTTGTTTCATCTCACTTTTGAAACCCACCCATATAGAGGTTAGATCTGAATGAACCAAGAGACATGATTGTGCTCCATGAGGACCATGACTGCTGGATGTGTCAGTGCCACCTTATCCGCATTTCACTTTCATGTCATTGAATAGAAGCCCCTTCTGGGCAGAAGGTGTGACAGGAAGAAGAGGGAAAGTCTGTAGAAGCAGAACTTTCACTGTAAATCCTGGAAGGAGCCTTCACTCCTAATCGTGGTTTTTACTTCCCATCTGCTGTCAGACCTCATCCCGTAACCCTGGGACCTTCTGGAGAGAAGTACTGGCAGAGGAAAAGACAGAACGTGAGGGGTGGAGCACGTGGTGTATAGGGTAGGGCTCGGGCCACTAGGGTTATGGAGTCTAGTGAAAATGAGCAAGGTGGGGAGCAGGAAATGAATGTAACTGCAAAGAATAGGAGGTCAGAAGCTGTTATCAGGGAATTTAGTCTGCTCGGAGCAGTTCATTGGGGCAGAGGACCTCCAGACACCCATTCCAACTGTTGTACTTCTCAGGTATGCTGAATCAAAGAGTCATTTTGTTTGGAAGACAATCTCAGGATAATCAAGCCACTGTCACATGAGTCCTTGAGCAGACAGCAAAAGTCATGCCTTGGAACACAGCAACAGGTCAAGATCACGTAGAAGCACCAGTGTTTTCATGAGGCTATCAGCTGTGATATCGCTGGTGCACCTGAGGCCAGGACATGTCCACTAAAATTCACAGCAGGTTGGCTCACCCTTGCCAGGAGTTCAGGCTTTTTCCCAGTGCTCTGGGAGGCTGATCCAACGTCCCTTTGTAGTCTGAAATGCATGGAATGGGCCATGCCACTCCTGACCCAAGAAACATGGCCATGAGCATTTGGCTCCCTGCCCTGCACCTGTCCTCATAAGCAGGCCATGCAAGACTCTGGACTATGGGATTCCCTTGCGGGGCAAAACAGGTCCATTTGAGTGTGGGTCTCTTTCAGGAGAGGACAAGGGCATCTCTTTGATCACAAAACCTGGGTGTGGTAGAGCCACATGAGTGTTAACAAGGTCCTCATGGCTGTCACTCCAGACCACAAGGGACTTCCCTCCAGCCCACAACAGGCTTTCATTGTTGTTCAGCTTTCCCACACCCTTTTAGAGGTGCATCTGTTATCCTGTATGAGATCGCACAGTCTTGACGTTCTATTACAACTTACCCACAGCGTCCTTTGTGTCTACAATGACCTGTGGAGAGGAATGCCTCTAAGGGTTAAACGGTGTGTCTGCACTGACTACACTGGAGAGTTGACCTGAGGTGTTGACCTTTAAAGCTGGACTTTACCATGACTGGTGTTTGTGCTCACCATTAAGAAGGCAATGTGACAATCTGTATCACACACAAAAAAAAAAACCAACAAAAAATCTACCTGAGTACTAGCCTTGGACCTTGGACATTATTTGCCTTATGAAGGTGGGGCACAGATTAATTACTTTGGTGTCCAGCAGTATGAAACAGGAGGACAATATTTGGGATGAAAGGAGCAAGTAATTAACCACAAGCGAGGACTCTTCAAGACACAACTACTCTAAGTTTAGATGCTTCATGAGTAAGGAATGATTGTGGACTCACAGATAACTAGGACACAGCTCCACATCCTGCATCCTCCTCTCTTGCCTGACTTTCCTCGACAAACAAGGTAAGACTCCGTGCACTCCATCTCTCCCTGTGGGCTGAAGTGCTGAAATGGTGGCTACTCAGGTGGATCCTTGGGCTGCTTCAGCTTGAACCTGCAATAGAACAGATGGTCTCTAAACAAAAGACCAAGTGCATCGAGTGCCTCCTTCAATGCAGAACTGTTTGTTCTGGAGATGGGGTATGAGGAGGTCTCCACGGGGATTTTAAAGACAAACTGAAATTGGGGTTTTGTGATGTCTCTGTGCTCTGTCTTTCAGCTTTGCCTCCCTCACCAAGAGATGTCTTGCTTCAGACCCTGTATCCCACCACCTTGTGGTTCCTCTGGCCCAACCCCACTTGCAAGCAGCTGCAGTGAGCCCTATGTTGCTCGTTGTGGTGATTTCATGGTGGCCATTGAGGCCTCCCCAGTGGTGGTGACCCTGCCGGGCCCCATCCTCACTTCTTTCCCTCAGAACACAGTTGTGGGATCCTCTCTGTCAGCTGCTGTTGGGAGCTCCCTCAGCACTGGGGGGGTTCCCATCTCTTCTGGGGGGTCCCTTGGTTTGGGGGGGTCAGGGCTGTGCCTGACACCCCCCCACTGCCGTCTGAACTGCTGAACCTGGTGCATGAGTTGTGCAAGGCATCTTCAGAATTAGGTGGGCAGAAGCTGCCTTTCTGAGCCTGAGTCTTGGCATCTGGAAGTCAGGTTTATCCCTCCTTTCCTTTTGCCAACGTACCTTACGAGTCACTGATGTTTTGGAGGAAAAAGGCACATAAGGTGCTCAGCAGCAAACCAAGGTCTCCTGCATGCAAGCAGGTACCCAAGAACAAGGGAATATCCGGTGTGTCTGTTTAGTTTTCCAGATGATGCATTTCTGTCCTCAGTGCTGCTCCAGCAAACCCCCTCAGCAGTCATTGCTTCTCCAGGTGCGTGAGTATTGTGGCAGGTACACATCTTCCTCTGACTCAGTGTTGTGGGAAACACTCCTGGAAAGGGAAGAGTGACCAATGTCATCTGTTTGTGTGCAACATTTAATACTGCCCAACACAGCATCCTGTTCTCTGAAGTGGAAAGACATGGATTTGAGATGTGGACCACTCGTTGTATAAGGAATTGGCAGGACGGTCACACTCACAGAGTTGTGGTCAATATCTTGAGGTCCCGGTGGAGATCAGTGATGAATGGTGTGCCTTGGGGGTCCATGTTGGTATCAGTATTTTTTAACATCCTTTTTGGGGACATGGACAGTGGGAATGAGTGCACCCTCAAGTGAGACCAATCTGAGTGATGCCATGCAGAGGGGCATTGACAGGCTAGAGTGGTGGGATGTGCAAAGATCATTAAGTTCAACAAGGCCAAGTGGGTTGCCTGGGTTGCAGTGACCACGAGATGGTGGAGTTCAGCATCTTGTGTGGCAGGAACAGAATAGCAAGTAGAATTGCAACCCTGGACTTTAGCAGGGCTAACTTTGGCCTTTTCAAGCAATTGCTGGGGGAAATCCCATGGGCAAGACTGTTTGAAGGAAAAGGGGCCCAAGATAGCTGGATTGCATTCAGAGATTGCTTCTTCCACGCTCAGGATCAGAGCATCCCCACACGTAGGAAGTCAAGGAAGGGAGCTAGGAGGCCTGCGTGGTTGAATAGGGATCTGTTGGGTATGCTCAAGCAGAAGAGGAGAGTTTGCAGGTCATGGAAGCAGGGGCTGGCCACTTGGGAAGAATATAATGCTGCTGTTTGAGCATGCAGGAAGGCAGCTAGGATAGCCAAGGCCTCCTTAGAATTACAGCTGGCGAGAGGGGTCAAGGACAGCAAAAAGAACTTTTTCAAATACATAGCAGACAAAACTAATACCAGAGGCAATGTAGGCCCACTGATGAATGGGGTGGGTGCCCTGGTGGCAGAAGATACAGAGAAGGCAGAATTACTTAATGCTTCTTTGTCTCTGTCTGCTCTGCCGGAGGCTGTCCTGGGGAGCCCTGTACCCCTGAGACCCCGGATGAAGCCAGGTCAATGGAGGAGTTTGCTTTAGTCGATGAGGACTGAGTTAGGGATCAATTAAATAGTCTGGACATCCATAAATCCATGGGTCCGGATGGGATGCATCCGCGGGTGCTGAGGGAGCTGGCAGAAGTCATTGCTGGACCGCTCTCCATCATCTTTGCCAAGTCTTGGGAAACGGGAGAGGTGCTCAAGGATTGGAGGAAAGCAAATGTCACTCCAGTCTTCAAAAAGGGCAAGAAGGAGGACCCGGGTAATTATAGACCGGTCAGCCCCACCTCTGTCCCTGGGGAAGTAATGGAACAGCTTCTCCTTGGTGCCATCTCAAGGCATATCAAGGATAAGAGGGTTAATAGGGGCAGTCAGCATGGGTTTACCAAGGGTAAGTCATGCTTGACCAACCTCATAGCCTTTTAAGAGAATGTAAAAAGGTGGATGGATGATGGCAGAGCGGTGGATGTGGTCTATACCTTGACTTCAGTAAATCCTTTGACACAGTCTCCCACAGCATCCTCACAGCTAAGTTGAGGAGGTGTGGTCTGGACAATAGAGTAGTGAGGTGGGTTGCAAACTGGCTTAAGGAGAGAAGCCAGAGAGTGGTAGTCAATGGTGCGGAGTCTAGTTGGAGGCCAGTATCTAGTGGAGTGCCTCAGGGGTCAGTACTGGGGCCAATATTATTCAATATATTCATTAACGATTTAGACGAAGGAATAGACTGTACTATCAGCAAGTTTGCTGATGACACCAAGCTGGGTGGAGTGGCTGACACGCCAGAAGGCTGTGCTGCCATCCAGCGGGACCTGGACAGGCTGGAGAGTTGGGAGGGAAATAACTTAATGAAATTTAACAAGTGCAAGTGTAGAGTCCTGCATCTGGGCAGGAACAACCCCAGGTTCCAGTATAGGTTGGGAAATTACATATTAGAGAGCAGTGTAGGTGAAAGGGACCTGGGGGTCCTGGTGGACAACAGGATGACCATGAGCCAGCACTGTGCCCTTGTGGCCAGGAAGGCCAATGGCATCCTTGGGTGTATTACAAGGGGAGTGGTTAGTAGATCGAGAGAGGTTCTCCTTCTCCTCTACTCCGCCCTGGTGAGACCACATCTGGAATATTGTGTCCAGTTCTGGGCCCCTCAGTTCAAGAAGGACAGGGAACTGCTGGAGAGGGTCCAGCGTAGGGCAACCAAGATGATTAAGGGAGTGGAGCACCTCCCTTATGAAGAAAGGCTGAGGGAGCTGGGGCTCTTTAGTTTGGAGAAGAGGAGACTAAGGGGGGACCTCATTAATGTTTATAAATATATAAAGGGTGAGTGCCATGAGGATGGAGCCAGGCTCTTCTCGGTGGCCAACAATGATAGGACAAGGGGTAATGGGATCAAGCTGGAACACAAGAGGTTTAACTTAAATTTGAGAAAAAACTTCTTCTCAGTAAGGGTGACAGAGCACTGTAACACGCTGCCCAGGGAGGTTGTGGAGTCTCCTTCTCTGGAGACATTCAAAACCTGCCTGGACATGTTCCTGTGCAACATCACCTAGACGTTCCTGCTCCAGCAGGAGGATTGGACTAGATGATCTTTTGAGGTCCCTTCCAATCCCAAACATACTGTGATACTGTGATAATGTGAAGTGCAAGGTCCTGCGCCCTGGTCAGGACAATCCCAAACATGGATACAGGCTGGGCCATGATGGGTTTGGGGCAACCCTGAAGAGGAGGACTTAGTAGTGCTGGTGGATGAAAAAAACAGACACAAGCTGCCATTGTGTTCTTGACGTCCAGAAAGCCAGTTGTATCGTGGGCTGTGTCAGCAGCAGTGTGACCAGAAGGTCAATGGAGGTGATTGTCCCCCTGTACTCCACTTTCTCCGCTTTTGTGAGACCCCACTTTGAGTAACAGACCTACTTGAGTGGCTCCAAGGAGAACACAAAGATTATCAGGGGCCTGGAGCAGTTCTGCTATGAGTATAGGGTGAGAGATTAATGGCCGAGGAGAGGACATGAGGATAAAGAGTGGGGAGGAGAGGTGCAGAGAGGAGAGGAGAGGAGTTAAATTTGAGAAGGAGTGTGGGATCTAATATGCTACCCTATAACTAACACCAGCCTTGGTTGTCTCCACAATGTTGTCTACTCTTCTTCCCTGGAAGCAGCCAAGATGCCATCAGGGATGTGAAATCAGCATCATCATGGTGGTACAGAAAACTCAGCAAAATACTCCGTAACACTGTTTTGAAAGTGTTAAAAAACATGTACTTTTATTGCAGTGCACCCGATGCTCCAAGGATCATACCTTGAATCGAGCATGCGTGCAGGACTCACACCTCTTGGTATTAATTGCACACATTAATTGCATATTCATTTGTTTCTACCGCTAAGCTAATATATTAAACGTAGATTATTTACATAATCAAGCCGGATGTTGGAAGTCCTTTTTTGGTATCTGAGGGTCTTCATCCAGGGTCTCTAGTGGCCCCCCGTTGTCTTCACATCCTGGTACCGCTTAAATTACACATGTCCACTTTTCAACCCAGTTTCTTGCACACACACACACACACAGACACCCACACACACTCACACACACACATTGTCGTTTTGTTCTGCTACACAGAAAATACCACCTAGCTCTTCTTCATCTAGTGGATCATTTCACTTGCTCACCTTGCAAACGAAGGGCTTTACCTCATGTCCACTCTCTACAGCTACTCAATTCTCTTTTAAGTTCCTGATATATGATACCTGGACTTGCTACATTAGGCCTAGTGTTGTTACATTATGCCAAGTTGGGTTTCCAAAAGACTTTTGTTCCTTTTATCAATGTCAGGATATGCCAGGAGCCTGTGAGAGGAGAAGGTGATGGGATGTGCAGCCTTGGCCCCTGTGGTGACAGCTGTCAAGGCCTCTGGAAGCCTGCCACCTGTCCTGCTCAGGGGAGGTCCCAAATGCAGGGCTTGGAGTGAAGCCTGGCCCTGAAGCTCCAAGGAGCCGGGTGTCATTGCACAGGGCATGCGAGGAGCGGGGCAGAGAGGGCTGGAGCAGGTAGTTGTGGCCGAGTGGTGAAGGCGATGGACTAGAAATCCATTGGGGTTTCCCCGCGCAGGTTCGAATCCTGCCAACTACGGGCTGCAGTTCCCTTTTGGGCTGCCGGCAGCTGACCATTCTGCAGCTGTGGGACTCAGCTCCACACTGGACCTGCTGCCCAGGCAGACAGTCATACCCCCTTGACTACAGCACTTGTCCTCCTTCTCCACAGAACCTCATGCCAACACTCACAAAGTGCTCCTTACTTTAGGTGTCATGAAAGCAGACTGGTGTGACAGGTCGTACCTTGCATCCTGGGGGAATTCTGCACGACACATCCCAGCCTTTGCACACATAGGCAGCTTTCCTAGGATCTTTCCATATTGGTCCAAAAATAGATGGGGAGTGGGGGTGGGTTTCTCCTGTCTCCTCCTCTTCTAGGAAACACACAGAAGTGCAAAGGAGGGTGTGCTGTGGCTGTGGCATCAGGATACCCTCACTTTCCATTACAGACCCTGATGTGTGGATAGAAAAGAGCTGGAGGCTTCCCAGATGGCTTCTTTCAGACTCATGCAAGCTGTTCCCAACTGAGAAGCAGTAGAGGAGGGGCTGCAGATGGCCTGCCTGGGTGGGTTCTTGAAAGGAAAGGGATGCCCTGGGGGTTGTACATGCCAGCAAGATCAAATTCAGGCCCTTGCTAGACATGGACCTCCAAAAGGAGATGGAGGGGAGTCAAGTGTCCCTGCAGAGAGAAATGAGGACAAGAAGGACAGACTGAAGTTGAGGTTCTGTGTTGTCTCTATGCTCTGTGTTTCAGCTTTCCCTCCCTCCCTGAGAGATGTCTTGCTTCAGACCGTGTATCCCACCACCTTGTGGTTCCTCTGGCCCAACCCCACTTGCAAGCAGCTGCAGTGAGCCCTGTGTCGCCCGCTGTGGTGACTCAACGGTGGCCATTGAGGCCTCTCCAGTGGTGGTGACCCTGCCAGGCCCCATCCTCACTTCTTTCCCTCAGAACACAGTTGTGGGATCCTCTCTGTCAGCTGCTGTTGGGAGCTCCCTCAGCACTGGGGGGGTTCCCATCTCTTCTGGGGGCTCCCTTGGTCTGGGGGGGTCAGGGCTGTGCCTGACGCCTCTCCGCTGCCGTCTGAACTGCTGAACCTGGTGCATCGTCCCTTCATGAGCAGGAAGAATGATGGGGACTGCACAGCAGGAGTGTGGCCAGGCCTTGCAGATGGGCTGGGTGTCCTCATGCCAGCTGGCAGGAGGGACCTGTGCCCACGGCTCCTGGCTGCACGTCAGGCCTCGCTGTGCCTCCTCTGGCTCTGCTTTGCTCTGAGCTCCTTGAGAAAGGGCTCGTTCTCTTCTGCTTTGCTGAACCTCCTGGTGCTGGAGGAGGGTGCTGGAGTTAGGGACTGCTCTTGCTGGTCTGGGATGGCCAGCAGGTGGAGCAGAATGGGGAAAGGCAAGTGCTTTGTGTGGAGCTTGTTCCTGGCAAATCGGCTGTTCTCTGTGTCCCCCTGAACCCTGCAGACGTGTTTCTTGGTCTTTGTTCTGTGCCACTGCTTTTGCTCCTTTTCATTAAAGACTTTTTGCAGCATAGCTGGAGACTGATGGTGTTTATTCTCCTCCTCCCTCGTGTAGCCATCTGCTCTGCAAGGAAGAGCCTTGGCTTCTCTCTTGATCTTACCACTATTGTGGCAAGAGATCCCTGAACTGATACCAGAGCCCCCGGAAAACACTCAGACATCGACCCTGAGCCTATAACCTGGTGATCACGGCTCTGCGGGATCAGTTCCCAATTGTTCGTTGTGGATTCGTAGTTACATACAGATTGACATTAACATACAGATATTTGACTTAACTTTCCATCCTCTCAATTGCTGTTTCCAAACTTAGTATGAAAACCAATCATCTCAATTGTCTCTTTTATTTGTGTTTTGGAATAAACTCCAGGGGATGAGTATGGAGTGTAATAGAGAAACGATCTGTTTTTCAGATCCAGGCAGAAGCAGTGTGACTGCAAGGTGGGGTTAGACTGGGCATTTCAGTGGGGAACATAGCATGCGCAATCATGATACCCTCTTCATAAGTCCACCTTCTTGTAGCGTTGGAGATGCCAGAATTGGCGTCGGTAAATACTGTGCTAACACAAGCCCACATACACTGACAGCACAGAAAAGAAGTTGGGTTTTTTTCTTTAAGCAAGCCTGGAATCCGAACTCGAGAAGCTTTGTCCTCCAACTACACTCTGCCGTTTTATATCTGGGCTTATGGAGCACCGTCTGTCCCTAGACCACCACCTAGATGTTGTCAGTTTTCATCTGTCCCCCACCATTGCAGGATGCTTTTCTTGCCAGGTGCAACCAACCATCGCAGGAGGTGCAGCTCTGTGCCAGACCAAACATGCCTGTCTCCTGGCCCCTGTACTAGCCTGGCGTCTTCCCAGCATACTGAAAATACCAGTCCCAGTGTCAAGAGTGCAGGGAGGCGGTGGGATTAGTTTGAAGCAGAAGAGGCTGCCTGCAGAACACATAGGACACCCATCCTGGATCCAGGCTGAAGAGACATTTGTCAGCATTGGCCAGGCTCAAAGCTGGGTCAACTGCTTGGAAGGCAGCTCTGCTCAACATTACACCACCTGTGGGCTGTTCTGTCGCCTGCTCCTCCAGATGAGAGAATCGTCAGCCTCCTGCTCATCCAGATCAGAGCCTCATCAGCTTCCTGCTCCTCCAGATCAGAGCCTGGCGTCTGTCCTGCTCCTCCATTGAGCAGGCTGACCACCCTCCACCTGCCAGCCCCCACCAGACACTTTCTCAAGCCTCTCCTCTTGGTCACTCTCTCAACTGCAACCACCACCCACGTGTGTTCTGTGTGCAGACAGGCACTGCTACGTGGATCACCTCAGCATTGAGTCCCAAATGCAGGGCTAGAAATGAAGCCTGACCATGAAGTTCCCAAGGAGACGGGTGTCATTGCACAAGGCATGCGAGGAGCAGGACAGAGAGGGCGTGAGCAAGTAGTTGTGGCCGAGTGGTGAAGGCAATGGACTAGAAATCCACTGGGGTTTCCCCACACAGGTTTGAATCCTGCCAATCTACAGGCTTCAGCTGTGGGACTCCACAGCTCCACACTGCACCTGCTGCCCACGGAGACAGTCATATCCCCTTGACTACAGCACCTGTCCTCCTTTTCCACAGAACCTCCTGGATGAAGGGGAAATCCTGCTCCCATTGCCAAGCTAGGCAAGCTGGGGGAAGGGAAAGGGGAGAAAGGCACTGCCACGTGGACCATCTCAGCACTGAGTCCCTAATGCCGTTTTCCTGCTACAGAGCCGAAAGGGAATAGGGGTTCTTTTCATATACTGATGGAAATGATTGATTTTGTGGATCTTTTAATATTTTGGTCCATGTTCAGGAATTTGACAAAGCCTGCAGTGCCGGAAATAATTTTGAGACACAGCTATTCCACCAAAACAAGCTCTCCTGTCTCCCTCCCAGAGAACCAAACTACTGCTTTGTTCTCACTTTTACCCACCTCACTTATTTTCAGCCAGGGTGCCCCTTGTCCTTTCCTCCTACACATCAGAAACCTGCACAGCAAATGTCATAGTCTTTGTTCAAGAGCTGATACCTCCCTATGTCCCCAAGAGGCTGGAGGTGCTGCCTGGAGGTCACCATATTCCCTGCAGGAATGTCCACACCCTGGTGATCAAAGGAGGCTTGGAGACACCCTCAGATAAATTAGAGAAGCAAAGCAGTGTCTAAAAGCCCACCCCCACAACTACCACCATCCCTGGCTGTCCCTACGCAGTTGCCTTCTCTTCTTTCCTGGAAGCAGACCAAACACCATCTGGGGAGTGAAACCATCCTTCCACGGCAGGATATGCCAGGAGCCTGTGTGAGGAGAAGGTGCTGAGATGTGCAGCCCTAGCCCCTGTGGTGACAGCTGTCGGGGCCTCTGGAAGCCTGCCACCTGTCCTGCTCAGTGAAGGGCCCAAATGCTGGCCTAGAAGTGAAGTCTGGCCCTGAAGCTCCAAGGAGCAGGGTGTCATTGCACGGGGCATGCGAGGAGCAGGGCAGAGAGGGCTGGAGCAGGTAGTTGTGGCCGAGTGGTGAAGGCGATGGACTAGAAATCCATTGGGGTTTCCCCGCACAGGTTCGAATCCTGCCAACTACGGGCTGCAGTTCCCTTTTGGGCTGCCGGCAGCTGACCATTCTGCAGCTGTGGGACTCAGCTCCACACTGGACCTGCTGCCCAGGGAGACAGTCATACCCCCTTGACTACAGCACCTGTCCTCCTTCCCCTCAGAACCACCTGGATGAAGGGGAAATCCTGCTCCCATTGCTAAGCTAGGCAAGCTGGGGGAAGGCAAAGGGCCAGTGCTGAGCAGGAGCCATTGAAGGGGCTCCACTGATGCTGGATCTTCAACAGAACATTACAGCCTTCTCACACCTGACATCCCCAGCAGCACAGCCCCACCGGCTGTCTTCCCTACACCTGAAACTACAGCAGCTCATCTACAAAGAGAGCCTGTACACCATGGCCCACATTACTATCAAAGAAGGGAAGACACCTCATGGTTCTGAGATCATGCCAGCACTCACAAAGTGCTCCTTGCTTTAGGTGTCATGAAGAACAGACTGGTGTGACAGGTCGTACCTTGCATCCTGGGGGAATTCTGCCCGACACATCCCAGCCTTTGCACACATAGGCAGCTTTCCTAGGATCTTTCCATATTGGTCCTAAAACAGATGGGGAGTGGGGGTGGGTTTCTCCTGTCTCCTCCTCTTCTGGGAAACACACAGAAGTACAGAAGAGGATGCGTTGTGACTGTAGCATCAGGATACCCTCACTTTCCATTACAGACCCTGATGTGTGGATAGAAAAGAGCTGGAGGCTTCCCAGATGGCTTCTTTCAGACTCATGCAAGCTGCTCCCAACTGAGAAGCAGTAGAGGAGGGGCTGCAGATGGCCTGCCTGGGTGGGTTCTTGAAAGGAAAGGGATGCCCTGGGGGGCCCATGCAGAGAGGGCCCAGAGAAGGAGAGAAAATCCCATTGCTGGTGTGTGGTCTGTTCCACACAGCCATGAAGGTGTGGGTGGTGGAAGCAGTGCAAGCCGAGGGGAAGTTCAGGGAGGTTGGCAACATTGATGAAGAAGGAAAGGGGCAGTAGAAGAGCAATCTGGAGCTGAGCCAGGGACCTCTTGGTCTGCGGTCAACTGCTCTCCCCTGAGCAACAGCTCCTGCAGCAGGCAGGCTGCAGCTGCTCTCTCCATGCTCCCTTCCACAGCCACACCCCAACCCTCTCCATCCTGCTTTTACATTTGTCTGCTCTACCTGGTTACTGTGTGCTCTTGTCTATGGATGGAAGAGGCAATGAGCAAAAACCTGCCCAAAGTTGCAGGTTTCAGTACTGCCACCCTGTCCCTTGCAGTGTGCTTCAAAGTGGTGAAGTGCAGCAGCAGTAGACACAATTGCAACCAGCTGCGTTGGTGGTATAGTGGTGAGCATAGCTGCCTTCCAAGCAGTTGACCCGGGTTCGATTCCCGGCCAACGCAAGGAGGTTTTTCTTTCGCTGCGAGCCAGAGCGTTTGGCAGCCGCTCAGATGCTCCTTGTCAAAGCCACAGAGTCTGGCTCCTCCTGCTGCTCACGGCAGCTCTGCCTCCACACCTCCATGTTGCCCAATCCAGGGGGCAAGGGGGAAATTCTCAGCCATGCTGCTGCATCCCAGCAGAACAGTCCCATGTCCTGGCTCCAGGCTGGGCTCAGAAGCAAGGAGACAAGGATTTTTGGACTGACCCAGACAGCTCGACCTGCTGCTCCTGGTTGCACCTGGAAATGGGCCATTCTCTGTGTCCCCCGACACTCTGCAGACGTGTTTCTTGGTCTCTGTTCTGTGCCACTGCATTTGCTCCTTCTCATTAAAGACTTTGTGCAGCATAGCTGGAGACTCATGGTGGTCGGTCTCCTCCTGTCTGTTGTTCAGCACCCCTGCAAGAAAGAGGGGGAACCTACTCTTTCCCATGTCAATGCCTTTGGCCCCATTCAGGAACAGCGCCAGGGTGGGTGCAATTCACTGATATGACACCAGAACAACAAAAATAAGCAAGCATGCAAGAGAATGGAAGAAAAGTGTCAGAGAAATTCATTTCACAAGAAGCAGCTTGCAGTTCCTTCAGGAATATCCAGCTACTCCAGCACGGATGCTCCAGATGCCCAAGAGTATCGCAGATGGGTCAGTGCTGTGGTGGCACCTGAAAACAGCTGTGTGCAGCAAACAGACTGAGACAGAGAAAGCCACATGTGCTGGAGGCAATTGCATTGGTGTTTCCCAGACTAGGGGAAAGCAGGCTTGTCCTCCTCCCCATCTGCAGAGCCCTGAAGGTCCCCTCTTGTGTCTGGGAAACTGGGGACTGAGCTGCCTGGTGGGAAGGGAGAAACAGCAGTGTCCCCAGGACATCCCCTGCCTGCTGGGGTGAACTCTGAGCTGTGCTATGCTGCTCCACAGTCCCCTCTGCTGAGGGTGTAGGACAGCCCTGGGCAGCCCTGGGTGTCCAGAGGGCAGGAGGGCAGCAGCGCAGGGAGCACCTGGTGAATGCTGCAAGGGAGAGGCAGTGTCTGGTGGGGCTGGAGCGAGGCCAAAAGCAAGTAGCAGAGGATGGTTTTGATCCATTGACCTCTGGGTTATGGGCCCACCACGCTCCCGCTGCACCATTCTGCTCCCCCCAGCAGCTCTGCAGGGACCTTCCCAGCCCTGCCTGATGCTGCCTGTGCCTGCCAGCACCAGCGCTGCTGCTCAGGCCTCCTGCCCTCCTCTTCCCTGCACCCTTCACTAGGCAGGAACATGCTCTCCCTGGAAACATCTGTGCCCCCACACCAGGGCTGGCAAGGACAAGGGCCTTGTGTTGTACTTCTCCCCACATATCCTTCCTATGACCCCTCTTTAGGAGTTGATTTTTGACCACCTGACCTGGCTCTACAGGTGCTGTATGGGATGTTCTCACCCACTGAGAGTAGTTTGTGTTTGGCTTTTAAGATCACATAGACCTTGAGGTTAAAGCTCTTACTCCTAGGCACTGTTGCCTCCTATAACCAAGTTGTACAGCAGTTGGGGCCATGTTTTTCACACTAGATTGCAGGGCCTTGCCCAGCCCATGCTGTGTTGCACTGTCGCACAGCTCCCACCTTGTCCTCCCTCCTGGTACAGCCCTGCCCTTGCTGCTCCCTGACACTGCAGGTAGCCAGGGAGTCAGAGGAAGCTGTCCTCTCCATGCCTTCAGCTGCTCTTTCACAACACTGTTGGGTGTGGAGGTGGCTCCCAGTCACACCAGGGCAGGCCTGGCAAAGCTGGACTGGGTGGTAGCCAGTCTTAGATGCTGCAAGTTGTCCCAGGAATGCTCTGGGCAAGGTGACCTGATAGAAACTGTTGGTGAAGGTGAGGGACAGGGTGGTAGTGCTGAGACCTGCATATTTGGACACGTTTTTGCTCATTACTTCTTCCATTCATTGAGCAACACACAGCAACCAGGTAGACCAGACAAATGTAAAAGCAGGGTATCCTGATGCACCAGTCACACCACACCCACTAGATGAAGAAAAGCTACATGACTTTTTGTGTGGAGTGTAATGAAACAACAACACGTGTGCTCAAGAAACGATGTCAAAGAGTGGACACTTGTAATTCAGGGGGTACCAGGCTGTGAAGACCACCAGGGGCCACTACAGACCCAGATGAAGACCCTTAGATACAAAAAAAGGACTTTCGACATAGGGCATGAAATAAGTAGTAGAAAAAAAAGAATATGCAATTATTAAGTGTAATAAATACCAAGAATTGTGATTCCTGCACATGTGCTCTATTAGGGGAACGATCCTTGGAGCATCCAGTGCGCTGCAATAAAAATGCTTGCTTTTTAACACTTTCAAAACAGTGTTAAGGAGTATTTTGCTGAGTTTTTGGTATCACCATGATGATGCTGATTTCACATCCCAGATGGCATCTTGGCTGCTTCCAGGGAAGAAGGATAGGCAACTTTGTGGAGACAACCAGGGCTGGTGGTAGTTGTAGGGTAGCATATTAGATCCTTTGCCTACAGCACCTGTCCTTCCCCACAGAACCTCCTGGTTGAAGGGGAAATCCTGCTCCCATTGCTAAGCTAGGCAAGCTGGGGGAAGGCAAAGGGCCAGTGCTGAGCAGGAGTCATGAAAAGGGTTCCACGGGTGTGGGTTCTTCCACAGAATTTCACAGCCTCATCTCACCTGACATTCCCAGCAGCACAGCCCCACTGGCTGTCTTCCCTACACCTGAAACTACAGCAGCTCATCCACATAGAGAGCCTGCACACCATGGTCCTCATGGCTATCAAAGAAGGCATGACACCTCACGGTTCTGTGATCATGCCAGCACTTTACAAAGTGACCATCACTTTTGCTATCTCATGAAGGGAGACTGTTATGAGACAGGCTGGGAGATGGGGGAAGGGAAGCAGCCAGCACTGACTATGAGCCACAGAAATGGTCCTGCTTTGCATGCAGGGGCCTCAGTGCTAATGATGAAGTACAGACAAATCGTAAATCAGAGATCTTGCCTGACATAATGGCGGTTTTTGGCTGGACTTTTACCCAACCCTTGTAACCTTGGAAAAACTTTCCTGGAAATTTCCCATATTATACATACAGATGAGATCACCGGGAATGGGTTTCCCCTGTCTCCTCCTCTTTTGGGATAGATATTGAAGTGGAAAATAGGATTTGGGGTGACTGTGGCATCGGGAGATCTCCCCCTTCCATTATGGAGCCTGACAGGTGAATACAGAAGAACAGGAGGCTTCCCAGGTGGCTTTTCTGTTCCATGTGCAGATGCTCCCCATGTAGGTTCTGGAATAAGAGGGAAAGCGTGAGGGGACCACAGCCCCTGAGAGCTCTATTTCTAAGAAAGTTTCAACCCTCACCAGCTCACTACAGAGCAGCTCCTCTCTGTCCAGCAGAGCAGCAAGGCTGCCCCTCGCTCCAAGGTTTCCTGCAGAGCCAGGATGGGTGCTAAAGAACAAGTCCCCAAGAGAGGTTATGGGCAGGAGATGAGGGGAGAAGGACAAAGCAAGGCCCTTGCACTTGCTAGCCCGAGCACGGGGACACTGAGGTTTGCAGGGAGAGCTTGGTGCAGCCTGGTGAAGGGTGCAGGGAAGAGGAGGGCAGGAGGCCTGAGCAGCAGCACTGGTGCCGGAAGGTCCAGGCAGCATCAGGCAGGGCTGGGGAGGTCCCTGCAGAGCTGCTGGGGGGAGCAGAGTGGTGCAGCGGGAGCGTGGTGGGCCCATAACCCAGAGGTCAATGGATCAAAACCATCCTCTGCTACTTGCTTTTGGCCTCGCTCCAGCCCCACCAGACACTGCTGCTCCCTTGCAGCGTTCACCAGGTGCTCCCTGCACTGCTGCCCTCCTGCCCTCTGGACACCCAGGGCTGCCCAGGGCTGACCCACAGCCTGAGCCCCCTCTCTCTGCTACTGACACCTTCTCCTTTGCTTTCTCTGCAGGCACCACTTCCAAAGTGCCCATCAGCAAGGCAGAGGAGGCTGTGGACCAGCAGCCAGAGCACAGCACACAGTTCCCCCCAGCAGGCAGGGGATGTCCTGGGGACACTGCTGTTTCTCCCTTCCCACCAGGCAGCTCAGTCCCCAGTTTCCCAGACACAAGAGGGGACCTTCAGGGCTCTGCAGATGGGGAGGAGGACAAGCCTGCTTTCCCCTAGTCTGGGAAACACCAATGCAATTGCCTCCAGCACATGTGGCTTTCTCTGTCTCAGTCTGTTTGCTGCACACAGCTGTTTTCAGGTGCCACCACAGCACTGACCCATCTGCGATACTCTTGGGCATCTGGAGCATCCGTGCTGGAGTAGCTGGATATTCCTGAAGGAACTGCAAGCTGCTTCTTGTGAAATGAATTTCTCTGACACTTTTCTTCCATTCTCTTGCATGCTTGCTTATTTTTGTTGTTCTGGTGTCATATCAGTGAATTCCACCCACCCTGGCACTGTTCCTGAATGGGGCCAAAAGCATTGACATTGGAAAGAGTAGGTTCTCCCTCTTTCTTGCAGGGGTGCTGAACAACAGACAGGAGGAGACCGACCACCATGAGTCTCCAGCTATGCTGCACAAAGTCTTTAATGAGAAGGAGCAAATGCAGTGGCACAGAACAGAGACCAAGAAACACGTCTGCAGGGTGTCGGGGGACACAGAGAATGGCCCATTTCCAGGTGCAACCAGGAGCAGCAGGTCGAGCTGTCTGGGTCAGTCCAAAAATCCTTGTCTCCTTGCTTCTGAGCCCAGCCTGGAGCCAGGACATGGGACTGTTCTGCTGGGATGCAGCAGCATGGCTGAGAATTTCCCCCTTGCCCCCTGGATTGGGCAACATGGAGGTGTGGAGGCAGAGCTGCCGTGAGCAGCAGGAGGAGCCGGGCTCTGTGGCTTTGACAAGGAGCATCTGAGCGGCTGCCAAACGCTCTGGCTCGCAGCGAAAGAAAAACCTCCTTGCGTTGGCCGGGAATCGAACCCGGGTCAACTGCTTGGAAGGCAGCTATGCTCACCACTATACCACCAACGCAGCTGGTTGCAATTGTGTCTACTGCTGCTGCACTTCACCACTTTGAAGTACACTGCAAGGGACAGGGTGGCAGTACTGAAACCTGCAACTTTGGGCAGGTTTTTGCTCATTGCCTCTTCCATCCATAGACAAGAGCACACAGTAACCAGGTAGAGCAGACAAATGTAAAAGCAGGATGGAGAGGGTTGGGGTGTGGCTGTGGAAGGGAGCATGGAGAGAGCAGCTGCAGCCTGCCTGCTGCAGGAGCTGTTGCTCAGGGGAGAGCAGTTGACCGCAGACCAAGAGGTCCCTGGCTCAGCTCCAGATTGCTCTTCTACTGCCCCTTTCCTTCTTCATCAATGCTGCCAACCTCCCTGAACTTCCCCTCGGCTTGCACTGCTTCCACCACCCACACCTTCATGGCTGTGTGGAACAGACCACACACCAGCAATGGGATTTTCTCTCCTTCTCTGGGCCCTCTCTGCATGGGCCCTCCAGGGCATCCCTTTCCTTTCAAGAACCCACCCAGGCAGGCCGTCTGCAGCCCCTCCTCTACTGCTTCTCAGTTGGGAGCAGCTTGCATGAGTCTGAAAGAAGCCATCTGGGAAGCCTCCAGCTCTTTTCTATCCACACATCAGGGTCTGTAATGGAAAGTGAGGGTATCCTGATGCCACAGTCACAACGCATCCTCTTCTGTACTTCTGTGTGTTTCCCAGAAGAGGAGGAGACAGGAGAAACCCACCCCCACTCCCCATCTGTTTTAGGACCAATATGGAAAGATCCTAGGAAAGCTGCCTATGTGTGCAAAGGCTGGGATGTGTCGGGCAGAATTCCCCCAGGATGCAAGGTACGACCTGTCACACCAGTCTGTTCTTCATGACACCTAAAGCAAGGAGCACTTTGTGAGTGCTGGCATGATCTCAGAACCATGAGGTGTCTTCCCTTCTTTGATAGTAATGCGGGCCATGGTGTGCAGGCTCTCTTTGTAGATGACCTGCTGTAGTTTCAGGTGTAGGGAAGACAGCCGGTGGGGCTGTGCTGCTGGGGATGTCAGGTGTGACAAGGCTGTAATGTTCTGTTGAAGATCCAGCATCAGTGGAGCCCCTTCAATGGCTCCTGCTCAGCACTGGCCCTTTGCCTTCCCCCAGCTTGCCTAGCTTAGCAATGGGAGCAGGATTTCCCCTTCGTCCGGGTGGTTCTGAGGGGAAGGAGGACAGGTGCTGTAGTCAAGGGGGTATGACTGTCTCCCTGGGCAGCAGGTCCAGTGTGGAGCTGAGTCCCACAGCTGCAGAATGGTCAGCTGCCGGCAGCCCAAAAGGGAACTGCAGCCCGTAGTTGGCAGGATTCGAACCTGCGCGGGGAAACCCCAATGGATTTCTAGTCCATCGCCTTCACCACTCGGCCACAACTACCTGCTCCAGCCCTCTCTGCCCTGCTCCACACATGCCCCGTGCAATGACACCTGGCTCCTTGGAGCTTCAGGGCCAGACTTCACTTCTAGGCCAGCATTTGGGACCTCCCCTGAGCAGGACAGGTGGCAGGCTTCCAGAGGCCCCGACAGCTGTCACCACAGGGGCTAGGGCTGCACATCCCAGCACCTTCTCCTCACACAGGCCTCTGGCATATCCTGCCGTGGAAGGATGGTTTCGCTCCCCAGCTGGTGTTTGGTCTGCTTCCAGGGAAGAGGGGAAGGCAACTGCGTAGGGACAGCCAGGGATGGTGGTAGTTGTGGGGGTGGGCTTTTAGACACTGCTTTGCTTCTCTAATTTATCTGAGGGTGTCTCCAAGCCTCCTTTGATCACCAGGGTGTGGACATTCCTGCAGGGAATATGGTGACCTCCAGGCAGCACCTCCAGCCTCTTGGGGACATAGGGAGGTATCAGCTCTTGAACAAAGACTATGACATTTGCTGTGCAGGTTTCTGATGTGTAGGAGGAAAGGACAAGGGGCACCCTGGCTGAAAATAAGTGAGGTGGGTAAAAGTGAGAACAAAGCAGTAGTTTGGTTCTCTGGGAGGGAGACAGGAGAGCTTGTTTTGGTGGAATAGCTGTGTCTCAAAATTATTTCCGGCACTGCAGGCTTTGTCAAATTCCTGAACATGGACCAAAATATTAAAAGATCCACAAAATCAATCATTTCCATCAGTATATGAAAAGAACCCCTATTCCCTTTCGGCTCTGTAGCAGGAAAACGGCATTAGGGACTCAGTGCTGAGGTGGTCCACGTGGCAGTGCCTCTCTCCCCTTTCCCTTCCTCCAGCTTGCCTAGCTTGGCAATGGGAGCAGGATTTCCCCTTCATCCAGGAGGTTCTGTGGAAAAGGAGGACAGGTGCTGTAGTCAAGGGTATATGACTGTCTCCGTGGGCAGCAGGTGCAGTGTGGAGCTGTGGAGTCCCACAGCTGAAGCCTGTAGATTGGCAGGATTCAAACCTGTGTGGGGAAACCCCAGTGGATTTCTAGTCCATTGCCTTCACCACTTGGCCACAACTACTTGCTCACGCCCTCTCTGTCCTGCTCCTCGCATGCCTTGTGCAATGACACCCGTCTCCTTGGGAACTTCATGGTCAGGCTTCATTTCTAGCCCTGCATTTGGGACTCAATGCTGAGGTGATCCATGTAGCAGTGCCTGTCTGCACACAGAACACACGTGGGAGGTGGTTGCAGTTGAGAGAGTGACCAAGAGGAGAGGCTTGAGAAAGTGTCTGGTGGGGGCTGGCAGGTGGAGGGTGGTCAGCCTGCTCAATGGAGGAGCAGGACAGAGGCCAGGCTCTGATCTGGAGGAGCAGGAAGCTGATGAGGCTCTGATCTGGATGAGCAGGAGGCTGACGATTCTCTCATCTGGAGGAGCAGGCGACAGAACAGCCCACAGGTGGTGTAATGTTGAGCAGAGCTGCCTTCCAAGCAGTTGACCCAGCTTTGAGCCTGGCCAATGCTGACAAATGTCTCTTCAGCCTGGATCCAGGATGGGTGTCCTATGTGTTCTGCAGGCAGCCTCTTCTGCTTCAAACTAATCCCACCGCCTCCCTGCACTCTTGACACTGGGACTGGTATTTTCAGTATGCTGGGAAGACGCCAGGCTAGTACAGGGGCCAGGAGACAGGCATGTTTGGTCTGGCACAGAGCTGCACCTCCTGCGATGGTTGGTTGCACCTGGCAAGAAAAGCATCCTGCAATGGTGGGGGACAGATGAAAATTGACAACATCTAGGTGGTGGTCTAGGGACAGACGGTGCTCCATAAGCCCAGATATAAAACGGCAGAGTGTAGTTGGAGGACAAAGCTTCTCGAGTTCGGATTCCAGGCTTGCTTAAAGAAAAAAACCCAACTTCCTTTTCTGTGCTGTCAGTGTATGTGGGCTTGTGTTAGCACAGTATTTACCGACGCCAATTCTGGCATCTCCAACGCTACAAGAAGGTGGACTTATGAAGAGGGTATCATGATTGCGCATGCTATGTTCCCCACTGAAATGCCCAGTCTAACCCCACCTTGCAGTCACACTGCTTCTGCCTGGATCTGAAAAACAGTTCGTTTCTCTATTACACTCCATACTCATCCCCTGGAGTTTATTCCAAAACACAAATAAAAGAGACAATTGAGATGATTGGTTTTCATACTAAGTTTGGAAACAGCAACTGAGAGGATGGAAAGTTAAGTCAAATATCTGTATGTTAATGTCAATCTGTATGTAACTACGAATCCACAACAAACAATTGGGAACTGATCCCGCAGAGCCGTGATCACCAGGTTATAGGCTCAGGGTCGATGTCTGAGTGTTTTCCGGGGGCTCTGGTATCAGTTCAGGGATCTCTTGCCACGATAGTGGTAAGATCAGGAGAGAAGCCAAGGCTCTTCCTTGCAGAGCAGATGGCTACACGAGGGAGGAGGAGAATAAACACCATCAGTCTCCAGCTATGCTGCAAAAAGTCTTTAATGAAAAGGAGCAAAAGCAGTGGCACAGAACAAAGACCAAGAAACACGTCTGCAGGGTTCAGGGGGACACAGAGAACAGCCCATTTGCCAGGAACAAGCTCCACACAAAGCACTTGCCTTTCCCCATTCTGCTCCACTTGCTGGCCATCCCAGACCAGCAAGAGCAGTCCCTAACTCCAGCACCCTCCTCCAGCACCAGAAGGTTCAGCAAAGCAGAAGAGAACGAGCCCTTTCTCAAGGAGCTCAGAGCAAAGCAGAGCCAGAGGAGGCACAGCGAGGCCTGACGTGCAGCCAGGAGCCGTGGGCACAGGTCCCTCCTGCCAGCTGGCATGAGGACACCCAGCCCATCTACAAGGCCTGGCCACACTCCTGCTGTGCAGTCCCCATCATTCTTCCTGCTCCAGAAGGGACGATGCACCAGGTTCAGCAGTTCAGACGGCAGCGGAGAGGCGTCAGGCACAGCCCTGACCCCCCCAGACCAAGGGAGCCCCCAGAAGAGATGGGAACCCCCCCAGTGCTGAGGGAGCTCCCAACAGCAGCTGACAGAGAGGATCCCACAACTGTGTTCTGAGGGAAAGAAGTGAGGATGGGGCCTGGCAGGGTCACCACCACCGGGGCGGCCTCGATGGCCACCGTCGAGTCACCACAGCGGGCGACACAGGGCTCACTGCAGCTGCTTGCAAGTGGGGTTGGGCCAGAGGAACCACAAGGTGGTGGGATACACGGTCTGAAGCAAGACATCTCTCAGGGAGGGAGGGAAAGCTGAAACACAGAGCATAGAGACAACACAGAACCCCAACTTCAGTCTGTCTTTCTTGTCCTCATTTCTCTCTGCAGGTACACTTGACTCCCCTCCATCTCCTTTTGGAGGTCCATGTCTAGCAAGGGCCTGAATTTGATCTTGCTGGCATGTACAACAAACATCACATCTCAGCTTAGGGCTAGATTTGAACAGCTATGACCAAAGAAGTGCCTAACTGATTGCTGATGTCACAAGGACCTCCTCATGCATTACCCAGTGCAAAAGCCTAGATGAAGGTTGATGCAACTATTCCAGCAGAAATAGGCTGCATGGAACAAGTGGCTCAGAAATCACCTTTTGAGAATACACAGTGTGCACAGAGCTGCCATGGCCCTCACCATGCTCTCTGAGTTGCATCGTTTAGAAGGGCTGAACGACTGTTGGGACAGGACCCAGCTCAGTGGATTTAAAGCCCCTGTGGAGAGCCTGATCATATCCCATCTCCAGAACAGGCAGTGCTGCATGGAAGGAGGCACTGGATGCACCTGGCCATTTGGTTAGAGACCATCTGTCTAAAGCAGAAATTCTGCTGAGCAGACCTCCCTGCAGCTGAGCCTCATTCATCCCCTTGTGCTTGAAAGAATCACCCTCTTCCCAGCTCTCCCCAGCCAGGCCCATCAAAAGGGAAAGAGGTGAGTAGTCACCATGACAACAGTTCAGCCCACAGGGAAAGATGCAGCACACAGAGACTTACCTCGTTCCTTGAGGAAATGGAGGCAAAAGAAGAGGATGTAGAGCCTGGATCAGCCAGGCTTTTATACTGTGTGTCAGAGCCCCGTGAGGCCACAAACGTTCTTCACTCATGAAGCATCTGATCACCTAGTAGTTACTGCTTTCCGAAGATTTTTTTGGTTGTTATGCCCTCACCTCTTTCATCTGAAATTTCCTGTTCCATAGGGCTGTCCTTATTCCCATCATATCTCAGCCTGTACCCATTTGCTGGAATTCCACTGACCCAGGTGCAGGACCTTACACTTGGCCTTCTTGGTCTTCATGTCATTTGCACAACCATTCTCTCTATTGTTTCAAGGTCTCCCTGGATCACATCCCTTCTTTCCGGTGTACCAAGCACATCACTCAGCTTGGTGTCACCTGCAAACTTCCTGTGGATCCCACTTTCCGTGTCCCCGACAAACATGTTAAATAATTCTGGTCCCAACACAAACCCCTGAGTGACATGACTCATCATGGGTCTCCAGCTGGACTTCAAGATGTTGATGGCAACCCTTGAGTATGACCATCCAAACAATTCCTTATACAGTGAGTGGTCCTCCTGTCAAATGCACGCCTCTCCATTATAGAATCAAGATGTTGTGTGGGGCAGTACTAAATATTCCAGATAAGTAGATGACCTTAAACGCTCTTCTGGTGTCCACTGATGTTGAAATGTGGGTTTGGTATGGTGTTCTTTTGTGTGTTTGGTTTGCTCTTTTTTTTGGGGTGTTTTTTTTTGTTTGTTTGTTTGTTTGTGGGGTTTATATATATATATATATATATATATATAATATTTTTTTTAATTTTAATTTTTATCATTATTGGTTCTTCGTTCTTTCAGCCATGCCTTTAGATTCTGTGAACTATGTATCATGGCTAAAGCACACCATCTCCATGTCATTTGTAGCCAGGTATCCCCTTTCACTCATCAGGGGAGTACAGTTTCTTTCGTCTTCCCTTGTTGTCCTATGTACCTGAAGAAACCCATCTTGTAATTTTTTACTTCCCTCACAAAGATAGTGTACTCGGCTTCCTGATCCCCACTTTCACGGAGGCACCCTGTAGGTTAATTTAAGGGACAACAAGGTCCAAAACCAACTTTTATTAGACCGGCGAGGAACAGGGTTTTAGCACTCCAAAAGTGACTTAAATACAGGTTCGGATATTAGTTGAGGAAAGTTATTTGAGGGGCAGCAACTGATACAACCAACAGGCGGTCCACAGTGTGCATGCACGTGGCTTCACTCAAAACAATGCCGGAGCCATCCCCGAGTCCCGGAGGAGTACACACTTGCCTAAACACGGTGCGGGATTATTTTTAAAGAGATACACGTACTCGTAGTGAGTACGGAAAGTGTGCACTCGTGATTCCGCGAGAGTAAATTTATAATACGCCCGCAATCCTGCGAGAGTTAATTTACTTATACGTGCAAGTGTGCACGGAATCCTACACGTGCTTATGTGGAAGCACGGGAGGAGAGTACACTCGCGATTGTGCGAGGAAATAATCTATACACGTGCTCGTATTGGGCACGAAAAGATACGCATGCAAGTGTGCAAAGAAGGAGAATACACTCGCGATTGTGCGAGGAAATAAAGTACTCGTGCAAATGTGCATGGAAAGTTACTCGTGCATATGTGCACGGGAGGAAAATACACTCGCGATTCTGCTAGGGTTAATTTTACACGCGCTCATATGGAGCGCAGAAAGTTACACGTGCATATATGCATGAAAAGTATAAATATACTCGCAGTCCTGCGAGAAGTTTTACTTACACCCGTGGCGGCGAGGCAAGCGGAGTCTCCATCCCAGGGAGGGGGGGGTCTCCTGGTGGCAGTGGCTAAGCTCGTACTCTGAGAGACCCGAGGCAATGGGCGGAGTCTCGACGAGAGTCCCGTTTTTATACTGGCTGATCAGATCTGACTGTAGGCATTCTGGGAGCTTCTCTGCACCCCTACACTGTCTGTGGGTGCCCCTGAAGCCTCCAAACATCCCCCACACTGGGCACGGCTCAGTGTGCCTCGGCACTCCCTTCTCCTAATGACCCTGGCCAGGGTGCTCTGGGGCCAAACAAAAGAAGCTGTTAGCCTCAAGCAGCAGAGAAAGAGGGAGATGTGCCCACTCCTTCCATACTGAAGGAGGGAGGGGGAGAGAGGGGGGGGTTGCATTCTGCCACACCCACCTTGCAGTACCACGCTGTTTCTGTATAGTCTCCCCAGAAGTGTATCCCTGCCTCCACTGCCTATGCATTTTAGTTTTGCCTCTTAGTTTGCCTAAGAGGTATTTGACAGGCTGGCCTCCTGCTTCCCCTGCACAACTTCTGGCACACCGAGACTGAGCGTTCTAGCAGTCTAAGAAAAATATCTTTCAATATCTGCCAGCTCTTGTTCACTTCTGTATCTCTGAGTGCAGTTTCCCAAGAGATCCCCTGCACAAGTGCCCCAAACAACTGAAAGATTTCCTTCCTGAGGTTTAGGGTCCTTGTTGGGACATGGCTAATAGAGAAGGGGCATGGCTCTATTGATCCGTTGTATCAGGAGAATTTTGTTCTAAGTTAGCATGAGTAGGCCTCAGTTAGCATGAGTCTGGTGCAGTATAAGTGGAAAAGTACTGAGCGGTCGCTCTCTGGTTAGCTGAGCGTCTAAGATAAACAAGCTGGGGAATTATCTCTAGCAGGGTGAGAAGGTTGCATTCCAGAGAAACCACAAGAAGGTTGAGCTCATTATGTATACTATCCAATTAATAGAAGACAAGTAGGCATAATTATTGTATACTATCCAATTAATAGAAGACGAGTAGGCATAATTATTGTATGCTATCCAATTAATAGATGACAAGTAGGCATAATTACTGTAAGTCTTATATAAACCAGCTTAGTGTCTCAATAAAGTGAGGTATGCTTATCACTCATATTGGGTCGACCGCATTCCTTCCTCCGTCCCCTCGGGTTTGGAACTCTGATGAAATTTTTCTCTCGGCAGGTCCTGACTCTACTTTTTACCCATCCTGCTGTATCTCTCAAGATGGAGAATCCCTCCAGGACATGACTGCTGCAGACTGGCCTAACTCCAGTCTTGACACCTTTGATAAGTTCTTCTACATTAGTACACAACAGATCAAGCAGTGCCTCTCCTCTGGATGAACTCTTCATCACCGGTAACAATAAGTTGTCCTCAATAGATTGAGTAGTTTCCTGGACTGCTTGCAGTTTGCTGTGCTGCTTTGGCACCAGATATCTGGGTGGTTGAAGTTCTCTATCAGGATGAGGGCCTTGTGAGTGTGATACTTTCTCCAGTGGGTCACCATAGACACACAGGAGAGAGCAGGAAGGTTCAAGTCTGCATAGACCCACTTCTCCAGGGATGTGGCAAAGCTCAGTGGCAGAGAAGGATCGTTGTGGGCTGAAGGGAAGTCACTTGCAATCAGGACTGAGGACCACAAGGTCCTCAAATATGCTTATCAGGCTCTGCCACAGCCTGTTTATTCTTCCCATGAGCCCAGGGAACAAAGGCAGATTCATAATGATGAAGGGCAGACCAGGGGGTGAGGCAGGTCTCTTCCAAGTAATCTCTCCATGGGATCTTCACAGCTACATCCCTTGATGACTGGCCCAGGCCTTCATGTTTCTTCCAACCAGGGGGCTGGGTTCAGTTTCGGAAGTGGAGAACCTGCTGGAAACAAGCATATCAGCACATGAGAGGATGGTCAAAGACACGCCCACGTTCATCCCTGAAAGAGATTCACATCCAAATTGACCTGTTTTGCTCAGTAATTTCATCCCGGAGGCTAGAGGCCTGCATGGCCTGATTTTAAGGAGAGACGAAGGGCAAGGAACCAAAAACTAATGGCCTTTTTTCTTGGTCACAGATAGGGTGACCCATTCCATACATTTCAGACTACAAAGGGACATTGGATCAGTCTCTCAGAGCACCTGGGAGTCATCATGGTGTGGAAGAGTTGGGAAAAACCCTGAGCTCCAGGGAAACATGAGTCATCATGCTGTGGACTCCAGTGGGCAAAGTGCCCCATCCTCAGGCATGTCAGAGATACCAGAGTCATAGCCTCATTCCTCTGAAAGTTCTGCTTTCCTCAAAGACATTTCCACACCTTTTAGCATCATTCCTGAATCAAATGGTGCTGCTATGTGGTCTTGTTCTACTGCCGCCTTCCAAGACATTGCCATGCGTTTGCTGCTCAAGGGCTCTTGAGACTCCATGCTCTTCCAAATAATGAAAGTTAGAAGGGACCTGAGGAGGTCCTCTGGGGTAATCTCCTGCTCTGAGCAGGCAAAGCTTCCCACTTACCTCAGGAAGCTCTGGGCCTTGTCCTGTTGACTTCTGAACTCTGCCACCATTGGAGAAGTCACTGTCTCTAGGACAGCACATCTAGGGCTGCACTGTGACCCTTGTGGGCCACCAGGAGATGGCAGTGAGGGTGCCAGCATTGTTTAGCAGTTACACAGAAAGGTCTGGGGAGATGAGATGAATAGATTTTTTCATGTGGTCAGTATAATGACACCTCAGGGATGGCCACTTCTCTTTCTCCTTCTCAGTCTGGTTGTTTCATCCCACTTTTGAAACCCACCGATATCTAGGTTTGATCTGAATGAACCAAGAGACATGATTGTGCTCCATGAGGACCATGACTGCTGGATGTGTGAATGCCACCTTATCCACATTTCACTTTCATGTCATCGAGTAGAAGCCCCTTCTAGGCAGAAGGTGTGACTGGAAGAAGAGGGAAAGTCTGTAGAAGCAGAACTTTCACTGTAAATCCTGGAAGAAGCCTTCACTCCTAATCATGGTTTTTACTTCCCATCCACTGTCAGACCTCACCCCATAACCCTGGGATCTTCTGGAGAGAAGTACTGGCAAAGGACCAGACAGAACGTGAGGGCCGGAGCACGTGGTGTATAGGGTAAGGCTCATGGCACTAGGGTTGTGGAGTCTAGTGAAGATGAGCAAGGTGGGGAGCAGCACATGGATGTAACTGCAAAAGGATAGGAGGTCAGAAGCTATTATCAGGGAAATTGGTCTGCTCGGAGCAGTTCATTGGAGCAGAGGACCTCCAGACACCCATTCCAACTGTTGTAATTCTCAGGTATGCTGAATCAAAGAATCATTTTGTTTGGAAGAGAGTGTCAGGATAATCAAGTCCAGCTGTTAACCTAACACTGTCACATGAGTCCTTGAGCAGCCAGCAAAAGGTCATGCCTTGGAACACAGCAACAGTTCAAGATGACGTAGAACACCAGTGTTTTCATGAGGCTGTCAGCTGTGGTATCGCTGGTGCACCTGAGGCCAGGACAACATGTCCAGTAAAATTCACAGCAGGGTGGCTCACCCTTGCCTCCCTTTCCTCCAGGAACGAGGTAAGCCTCCGTGCCCTCCATTTTTCCCTGTGGGCTGAACTGCTGTCATGGTGGCTACTCAGGTGGATCCTTGGGCTGTCTCAGCTTGTCCTTTCAATAGAACTGTTGAAAGGCTGTCACCTCTTTCCCTTTTGACGGGGCTGGTTGGGGAGACCTGGGAAGAGGGAGGCTCTTTCAAGCACAGCGGGATGAATGGGGTTCAGCTGAAAGGAGGTCTGCTCAGCAGAATTTCTGCTTTAGACAGTCTCTAACCAAATGGCCAAGTGTATCCAGTGCCTTCTTCCATGCAGCACTGCCTGTTCTGGAGATGGGGCATGACCAGGCTCTCCACAGGGGCTTTAAATCCACTGAGCTGGGTCCTGTCCCAAAAGTGCTTCAGGCCTTCTGGACAATGCAACTCAAATATCACTGTGAGGGTCATGGCAGCTCTGTGCACAGTGTGTGTTCTGGATGGAGAGCAGGAAAGTGTATCTGCAGAGAGAAATAAGGACAAGAAAGACAGACTGAAGTTGAGGTTCCGTGATGCCTCTGTGCTCTGTGTTTCAGCTTTCCCTCCCTCCCTGAGAGATGTCTTGCTTCAGACCCTGTATCCCACCACCTTGTGGTTCCTCTGGTCCTACCCCACTTGCAAGCAGCTGCAGTGAGCCCTGTGTTTCTCGTTGTGGTGACTCAACGGTGGCCATCGAGGCCGCCCCAGTGGTGGTGACCCTGCCGGGCTCCATCCTCACTTCTTTCCCTCAGAACACAGTTGTGGGATCCTCTCTGTCAGCTGCTGTTGGGAGCTCCCTCAGCACTGGGGGGGTTCCCATCTCTTCTGGGGGCTCCCTTGGTCTGGGGGGGTCAGGGCTGTGCCTGCCTCCACCCCGCTGCCGTCTGAACTGCTGAACCTGGTGCATCATCCCTTCTGGAGCAGGAAGAATGATGGGGGCTGCACAGCAGGAGTGTGGCCAGGCCTTGCAGATAGGCTGGGTGTCCTCATGCCAGCTGGCAGGAGGGACATGTGCCCACGGCTCCTGGCTGCACGTCAGGCCTCGCTGTGCCTCCTCTGGCTCTGCTTTGCTCTGAGCTCCTTGAGAAAGGGCTCGTTCTCTTCTGCTTTGCTGAACCTCCTGGTGCTGGGGGAGGGTGCTGGAGTTAGGGACTGCTCTTGCTGGGCTGGGCTGGCCAGCAGGTGGAGCAGAATGGGGAAAGGCAAGTGCTTTTTGGGGCTTGTTCCTGGGAAATGGGCTGTTCTCTGGATCCCCCTGAACCCTGCGCACGTGTTTCTTGGTCTTTGTTCTGTGCAACTGCTTTTGCTCCTTTTCATTAAAGACTTCATGCAGCATAGCTGGAGACTCATAGTGTTTGTTCTCCTCCTTCATGTAGCTATCTGCTCTGCAAGGAAGAGTTTTGGCTTCTCTCCTGATCTTATCACTAGATGTTAAAAGACGTCCCTGGACTGTTACAAGAGCAAGAAATACAAGCAAGCATGCAACAGGTAAAGCAAAAAACCTCCAGGAAATGAAATGTGAGTCTCTAACCTCCCTGTCAAACCTTGTGATCTCTCTCAGGGTCAGTCTTGACTCTGGCCACTGAAAGCATTCTAGAGCTGATCTCATGTCTTCTGCCAGTGTACCCACTGCATTTTGCATGTATGCTCAGAAAGCAGCAACTTATCACAGACTGGTCTGAGTACCTTCTGGCAGAGGACAGAAGCCCGTTGATTAACTGGGCTGAGATGACAACACTTCTTGAGGCAATAGGAAAACATGGACATGTGTGCTCAGCTGAGTTGTACAGGGTGTCTTCAGAATCAGGCGGGGAGAAGTTGCCTTTCTGAGCCTGAATCTCAGCCCATGTCCTGGCATCTGGAAGTCAGGTTTATTCCTTCTTTCCTTTTTGCTGATTCACCTTGCTAGTCACTGATGTTTTGGAGGAAAAAGGCACATAAGGTGCTCAGCAGCAAACCAAGGCCTCCTCCACACAAGCAGGTACCCAAGAACAAAGGAATATCCAGTGTATCTGTTTAGTCTTCCAGATGATGCATTTCTGTCCTCAGTGCTGCTCCAGCAAACCCCCTCAGCAGTCATTGCTTCTCCAGGTGCATGAGTATTGTGGCAGGCGCACGTCTTCCCCTGACTCAATGCTGTGGTGGATGGTGGATCCTCCTGGAAACCTGGCTAAGGGACATGGAAAACAAAGAGGTGACTGGTGATAGCCCACATGGCTTCCCCAAGGGCAAGTATGACAGACATACTGAGTGAACACGTATGGTGGGGTAGCAACATCAGTGGATAAGGGAAGAGCAACCGATGTCATGTATTTGTGCGCAACATTTAATACTGCTCAACACAGCATCTTGGTCTCTGAAATGGAAAGACATGGATTTGAGATGTGGACCACTTGTTGTAACAGGAATTTTCAGGATGGTCACACTCACAGAGTTGTGGTCAATGTCTTGAGGTCCTGGTGGAGATCAGTGATGAATGGTGTGCCTTGGGGGTCCATGTTGGTGTCAGTATTTTTTAACATCTTTTTTGGGGACATGGACAGTGGGAATGAGTGCACCCTCAAGTGAGATTGCGGGTGACACCAGTCTGAGTGATGCCATGCAGAGGGACCTTGACAGCCTAGAGTGGTGGGGTGTGCAAAGATCATTAAATTCAACAAGGCCAAGTGCAAGGTCCTGACCCTGGGTCAGGGCAATTCCAAACTTGGGTATGGGCTGGGCCATGAAGGGTTTGGGGCAGCCTTTCAGAGAAGGACTTGGCAGTACTTGCAGATGACAAAACTGGACACAAGCTGGCAATGTGTGCTTGAAGTCCAGAAAGCCAGTTGTATCGTGAGCTGTGTCAGCAGCAGTGTGACCAGAAGGCCAATGGGGTTGATTATCCCCCTCCATTTTACTCCATGTTCCTGAGACCCACCTTGAGTACTGGACCTGGCTGAGCGGCTCCAGAGGAGAACACAAGGATTATCAGGGGCCTGGAGCAGTTTTGCTATGAGTATAGGGTGAGACCCTTCTTCCCTGGGAACAGCCAAGACGGCATCAGGGGCATGAAATCTTCATCATCATCATAATCACCATCATCATGGTGATACTGAAAACTCGGCAAAAATACTCCTTAACACGGTTTTGAAACCTTAAACAATAGGTTCTTTTAATGTAGTGCACCCGATGCTCCAAGGATCGTTCCTCTAATCGAGCAGGTGTGCAGGACTCACACTTCCTCGTATTTATTACACTTACTAATTGCATATTCATTTGATTCTTCTGCTTAGTTCATACATTAAACGTAGGTTATTTACATAATCACGCCCTATGTCTGAAGTCCTATTTTTGGGATCCGAGGATTTTTGTCTCCGGTCTCTCGTGGTCCTCAGTGGTCGTCGCAGCCTTGTGCCCCTTGAGTTACAATTATCCACTCTTTGATCCGGTTTCTTGAGCACATGCATGATCATTTTGTTCTACTATACAGAAAACGTCACATAGCTCTTCTTCATCTGGTGGAACATTCCGCTTGCCGGAACAGTGCCAGGGTAGATGTCCTTGCCTGATGTGACACCAGAACAGCAAAAATAAGCAAGTAGGCAAGAGAAAGGCAGGAAAGCCTCACAGCAATTGATTTCTCAAGAAGCAATTGACAGGAGAGGAAATAAACTTAATGCCAGCAACAGTGGTGGTCAAGATGGGGAAAAGGTTCCCAGCAAGGCTGTAGATTCTCCATCTTAGAAAATGTCCAACAGCCAACCAGACAAGGCCCTCAACAGCCTCCTCTTCTTGCCCCTGCTTTGAGCCAGGCTTGGCCTGCTTGATCTGCACCTCAGCTCTTGTGTGATTTGCTGAGCCGCTGCTGGATCCCCCATCCAGAAGCAGCCATCAGGAAGAAGGGAGCTGAGCTGGGGCAGGGCCAGAGCTCGGGAAACCTGCAGAGGTTTGTTGGGCACAGGGCAGGAGAAGGGGCACTGATGTCAGTGCCAGGGCTGGGAGCCCAAGAAAGGAGGGCTGATGGGAATGCATTAAAGTGACCCAACAGCAAGGCTGTGGAGTTGTGTGCATGCTGAGGAAAGCTCTGAGAGAGCTAAAACTTGAGGTCCCACTGAGATTTGAACTCAGATCGCTGGATTCAGAGTCCAGAGTGCTCACCATTACACCATGGGACCTGAACACCTGTTGTCTTTCTCCTGTGGCCAGCCTGGTGCAGCCATATGGTCCTGGGTGAGCCTGGCACTCTCTCCAGCCCCCCTGCCATCACCAAGTACAAACTCCCTTCCTCTAGGGCCACCAGCCACCCACTACTCACAGGGCTTTTCAAGGGAATGCCAGAGCTCTTTGCACAAGCCTCACATGCCTTCTGTTACAAGATCCAGGCTGCTAAGCCCTGAGAATCTTGCTTTCTCCTGATTGGACCTGGTTATGCAGTTTTCAACTTAACCACTTCAACATTGTCTTTCACAGAGTGCATTGATAGCCCAGAGATGGGTAGTTTGATGCTTGTACTTGTGCTCTCTGCTGCTGCTTCCCTGCACCCTCATGTTGGAGACCCTGCATGATCCGGACTGCTTTCCTCTGCTAGGATTGTCTTGGCGGACTTCAAACCCTGGTCCTTTCTTCCAGAGCACGCTCTTCCCTCTACTCCAAAGTAGCCTCTCCTTCAGTGAGAATGCCGTACATGTCCTAAGGCTGTTCCAGACTCAGGTACAATTCATTGTGAGCCTGAGGGAACTTTCCTTCATGCCCTTGGACCACCACACTCTCTGCACATGAAGGGTCCATGCACACAGCAGGGAAAAGCTGCCCTGGAGCTCTCCTGCTCTTAACAAGGGCTGAGTCTGTGTGTTGAGAGCAGGACCCTTCCTCCCAGCAGTCACACAGGAGGAAACACGGTTGGGGACACCCTCCTGAATCTCAGACTTATCCCTGAGACACCGAGGACACAACCTCCTGGTACCTTTGGACTACATTAAGCTCTGGGCTGGCATCTGATACTTCTGAACTCACAGCACAGACCACGTTGTCATGCCTAAGCCTTAGAGAACAAATGGCAGGTTACATTCAGAGAGGACATGAGAAACACCCAGTCACTGCAGAAGGGGTAAATCTCTACAGAGTCCCAACTCAGGAAGCATGTTCCAGAGAAGCAGCATTGCTGATGGCATTCCTCATCCATCCCTGGCAACCTCAGGACCCAGGGAGCAGTCTCTGGGAGCTGCAAAAGCAGGGCCCCGTCTCTGAATGTCTTGCAAAGAGCTGAAGGGATGACCCCTCTGGGAGCTGGAGCACATGGAAAGGGACAGCCCTTTCCCATGCAGGTGCTGTGCTGCTGCAGGAGGAAGGACGTTCCTCTGGGGCTGAGACAGAGTTCCTCCAAGCAATGGGGAGTGTTCCTGGGGCTCTGCTAGTCTCATCCAGCACTCACAGAGAAGGGATCCTGGGCCAGTGTGTTGTGAGGGCCAGTGCAGGCAGCTCCCTTGCTCAGGGTGTTTTGACCTTGGTTTCCATCCTGGCAGCAGTGTGTGCTGGGGCTACCATGGATCCCAGACCATTTGCTTCCCCAGCGTCATGGGAAATGTGTTTTCCACTGTAGTCTCCACTGCTGTTCCTCCCTGGGGGAGACATTATGTCTCCATTAAAGGCCTGACTGTAGTCTTTCTGAAAAATGCCACAAGTGCTTGTGCAACCTGTGGTGGTACTGTGTGACGATATCTCTGCTTGGTCAGCACTGTTGGAGAGAAATGCCCTAGAACCTGCGATGTCCCTGCTGGCCTCTTACGGGTGGGCCTTTAATCCCACCTGCCCCTCTCCACACTGGTGCTGGCTGCATTTCCCAGTGAAGAACTGCCACTTCACAGAAACTTTCTGGGTTGAAGCCCAGCTGGTCAAAGCCCCATCCTGACTGGCACCTACAGAATGTACCAATTTGCCTGAAAGTGAGAATGATGCATCTCAGAGGCTCTCCAGCTTCAGGAGAAGAGGGCAGGGGAGCTCTGTCATGACTATGGAGAGGGAAAAGTTGCTGCCATCTCCAAAAAAGGGAAGAAGGACTATGGAGCCCCAAGGGAAGGTGACAAAATAAACTGGAGCAAGACCAGTGGAGCGCAGGCTACTGGGTGTCTGAGCCTCATAGAAACCTGAGTGTGGTACCCATCTGTGGAGAATCTCCAAGTTCTCTGAGCACCTGCTCCTGTTCTCCAGCACTCCCTGGGAATCCCTGAATGGTCCAAAGCAGCTCCCACAGGCCTGGAAGTGCCCAGAGGCCTGGCCATGGGGGAAAACTGTGGGAAAGGCCAAGGGGAGTGGATCAGCTGCCTGAACCTGCAGAGGGAAGCTGGGTTGTTTTGGACCAGGACAAAGAAGGCACCGTGACGTTCCCCTTCTCCACTCACATCCGTGCCAGCTGTGCGTGTACTATGCAAGTGTATGTGTGTTTGCATGCATGTACCTGTGGTGGTTTAACAACAGCCAAACACCCACCCCACTGCTCACTCCTTTCCCCACACCTGGCGAGGTGCAGGGCACTGAAAACAGGGTGAGAAATCTCATGGGTCAAGGTAAACCCAAGGACAAGACTTAGCAAAAACTGTTGTTGGAAAGTCAGTCTTTGCTTGGGGAGAATTAAGTTTTTGCCAAATAAAAAAGATTCACGTCATGAGAAACAAAGACCCAAGCATAAAACACCTCCCTTTCCCCTGGCCCAGGCTTACCTTCACTTCTTCTCACTAGACTCCTTTAACTGCCTGAGCTGTACGCATCTTCCCTCTGCTCTTTCCCACTCGTTTTGTTCCTTCCTCCTCTCTCAGCCTGGCTTTTTCTGCCCTTTTTGGAATATGTTTACCCCCCTTCAGCCTTCCTGATGGGTACTTTGGGAGAGATGTCAGCTGAGAAAGCAAAGGAGAAGGTGTCAGTGGCAGAGAGAGGGGGCTCAGGCTGTGGGACAGCCCTGGGCAGCCCTGGGTGTCCAGAGGGCAGGAGGGCAGCAGTGCAGGGAGCACCTGGTGAACGCTGCAAGGGAGAGGCAGTGTCTGGTGGGGCTGGAGCGAGGCCAAAAGCAAGTAGCAGAGGATGGTTTCGATCTATCAACCTCTGGGTTATGAGCCCAGCACACTCCTGCTACGCCACTCCGCTCCCCGCAGCAGCTCTGCAGGGACCTCCCCAGCCCTGCCTGGACCTGCCAGCACCAGCGCTGCTGCTCAGGCCTCCTGCCCTCCTCTTCCCTGCACCCATTACCAGGCTGCATCAAGCTCTCCCTAGAAACCTCAGTGTCCCCGCACTCGGGCTGGCAATTGCAAGGGCCTTGCTTTGTCCTTCTCCCCTCACTTCCTGCCCATAACCCCTCTTTAGGAGTTGCTTTTTGACCACCCAACCTGGCTCTGCAGGCGCTGGTTGGGATCTTCTCACTCAGTGAGGGGAGTTTGCGTTTGGCCCTGAGATCAAAGCTCTTACTCCTAGGCAGTATTTGTTACTGTTGATATAGGGAATTAACTAACTAACACTTAAAGAACTAAGGAGCTAACACTTAGAGAGCTAACCCTTCACCCACATCACAATTGCCTAGCCTTGCTCAGCTTTGTGTAACTTATCGTATGAGAAACAGGAGTTCGCTGACAACTTCACAGGCCTTGCAAAGATAAAAAACCTAGGGTGCATCCTTGGGTGAATTAGATAACAGAAACTTGGGCACAGGACAGGTGATATGCCAGTTTTAACCAACTCATTAGTTTGAGTCCCAGCTAACTCAGCACACCAGGCCAGAGGTAAAAGTGTACAGTGAAGAAGACCCAAGCCCACAGTCACTGCACAGGTGCAACCAGGAGGAGCTGGAGGTGGAGACTATGGAAATTATTTCCTGCAACTAATTGTAATAAGAACTGCCTTCTCAGGGACAGGTTATGAATATGTATAGATGTTCCTAGAACTTTCACGAATATGTAACAGTTTACAGCATTTAACCAAGCTCACAGCTACAGGAAATTGGCATATGTCTTAGGTGGAATTATTCCACTGAGTGTCCAGTGCGGTAAATAAACATACCTCTTTACAACCTCCAACAAGGCAGAGGAAGCAAACATAAAGCAGGATGGAAAGGGTTAGGATGTGGCTGTGGAAGGGAGCATGGAGAGAGCAGCTGCAGCCTGCCTGCTGCAGGAGCTGTTGCTCAGGGGAGAGCAGTTGACTGCAGACCAAGAGGTCCCTGGCTCGGCTCCAGATTGCTCTTCCACTGCCCTTTTCCTTCTTCATCAATGCTGCCAACCTCTCTGAACTTCCATTTGGCCTGTGCTGCTTCCACCACCCTCACTGTCATGGCTGCGCGGAACAGACCACGCACCAGCAATGGGATTTTCTCTCCTTCTCTGGGCCCTCTCTGCACGGGCCCCTCAGGGTTTCACTTTCCTTTCAAGAACCCACCCAGGAAGGCTACCAGGCAGTCAGCCCTTCCTCTACTGCTGCTCTGTTGGAGCAACTTGCATGCATCTGAAAGAAGCCATCTGCGAAGACTCCAGCTCTTTTTTATCCACACATCAGGGTCTGTAATGGAAAGCGAGGGTATCCTGATGCCACGGCCACACCACAGCCTCTTTTGCACTTCTGTGTCTTTCCCAGAAGAGAAGGAAACCCAGGCCCACCCCCATCTCATCTTTGGGCCAGTATAGAAGCCTCCTGGGAAAGCTGCCTATGTGTGAAAAGGCTGGGATGTGTCGGGCAGAATTCCCCCAGGATGCCAGGTATGACCTGTCACACCAGTCTGTCTTCACGACACCTAAAGCAAGGAGCACTTGTGAGAGCCGGTATGATCTCAGAACCATGAGGTGTCTTCTCTTCTTTAAAAGCAGTGAGGGCCATGGTGTGCAGGCTCTCTTTGTAGATGAGCTGCTGTAGTTTCAGGTGTAGGGAAGACAGCCGGTGGGGCTGTGTTGCTGGGGATGTCAGGTGAGATGAGGCTGTAAGGTTCTGTTGAAGAACCCACAACAGTGGAGCCCTTCTCAAGGCTCCTGCACAGCACTGGCCCTTTGCCTTCCCCCAGCCTGCCTAGCTTAGCAATGGGAGCAGGATTTCCCCTTCACCTGGAAGGTTCTGTGGAGAAGGAGGACAGGTGCTGTAGGCAAGGGGGTATGACTGTCTCCCTGGGCAGCAGGTCCAGTGTGGAGCTGAGTCCCACAGCTGTAGAACGGTCAGTTGCCGGCAGCCCAAAAGGGAACTGCAGCCCGTAGTTGGCAGGATTCGAACCTGCGCGGGGAAACCCCAATGGATTTCTAGTCCATCGCCTTCACCACTCGGCCACAACTACCTGCTCCAGCCCTCTCTGCCCTGCTCCTCACATGCCCCGTGCAATGACACCCAGTTCTCTAGGGGCTTCAGGTCCAGGCTTCTCTCCAAGCATATCCTACCATTGATAAAAGGAACAGCAGTCTTTTGGAAACCCAACTTGGCATAATGTAACAACACTAATGTAAGTCACTCAAGTAGGTCAGTTACTCAAGGTGGGGTTTCACAAAAGTGGAGCAAAATGGAGTAGAGAGGGACAATCACCTCAGTTGACCTTCTGGTCATACTGCTGCTGACACAGTCCATGATACAACTGGCATTTTGGACTTCAAGCACACATTGCCAGCTTGTGTCCAGTTTTGTCATCTGCAAGTACTGCCAAGTCTTTCACACAGTATCACAGTATCACAGTATGTTTGGGATTGGAAGGGACCTCAAAAGATCATCTAGTCCAATCCCCCTGCTGGAGCAGGAACGCCTAGGTGAGGTCGCACAGGAACATGTCCAGGCGGGTTTTGAATGTCTCCAGAGAAGGAGACTCCACAACCTCCCTGGGCAGCCTGTTCCAGTGCTCTGTTACCCTCACTGAGAAGAAGTTTTTTCTCAAATTTAAGCGGAACCTCTTGTGTTCCAGCTTGATCCCATTACCCCTTGTCCTATCATTGTTGGCCACCGAGAAGAGCCTGGCTCCATCCTCATGGCACTCACCCTTTATATATTTATAAACATTAATGAGGTCCCCCCTTAGTCTCCTCTTCTCCAAACTAAAGAGCCCCAGCTCCCTCAGCCTTTCTTCATAAGGGAGGTGCTCCACTCCCTTAATCATCTTGGTTGCCCTACGCTGGACCCTCTCCAGCAGTTCCCTGTCCTTCTTGAACTGAGGGGCCCAGAACTGGACACAATATTCCAGATGTGGTCTCACCAGGGCGGAGTAGAGGGGAAGGAGAACCTCTCTCGATCTACTAGCCACTCCCCTTCTAATACACCGCAGGATGCCATTGGCCTTCCTGGCCACAAGGGCACAGTGCTGGCTCATGGTCATCCTGTTGTCCACCAGGATCCCCAGGTCCCTTTCCCCTACACTGCTCTCTAATATGTGATTTCCCAACCTATACTGGAACCTGGGGTTGTTCCTGCCCAGATGCAAGACTCTACACTTTCCCTTGTTAAATTTCATCAGGTTATTCCCCGCCCAACTCTCCAGCCTGTCCAGGTCCCGCTGGATGGCAGCACAGCCTTCTGGTGTGTCAGCCACCCCTCCCAGCTTAGTGTCATCAGCAAACTTGCTGATAGTACACTCTATTCCCTCGTCTAAATCGTTAATGAATATATTGAATAATATTGGCCCCAGCACTGACCCCTGAGGCACTCCACTAGATACTGGCCTACAACTAGACTCCGCACCATTGACTACCACTCTCTGGCTTCTCTCCTTAAGCCAGTTTGCAACCCACCTCACTAGTCTATTGTCTGGACCACACTTCCTCAACTTAGCTGTGAGGATGCTGTGGGAGACTGTGTCAAAGGCTTTACTGAAGTCAAGGTATAACACATCCACCGCTCTGCCATCATCCATCCACCTCCCTTCACGGCTCAGCCCATACCCAAGTTTGGAATTGCCCTGACCCAGGGTCAGGACCTTGCACTTGGCCTTGTTGAATTTAATGATCTTTGCACACCCCACCACTCTAGCCTGTCAAGGTCCCTCTGCATGGCATCACTCAGACTGGTGTCACCCGCAATCTCACTTGAGGGTGCACTCATTCCCACTGTCCATGTCCCCAAAAAAGATGTTAAAAAATACTGACACCAACATGGACCCCCAAGGCACACCATTCATCACTGATCTCCACCGGGACCTCAAGACATTGACCACAACTCTGTGAGTGTGACCATCCTGGAAATTCCTGTTACAATAAGTGGTCCACATCTCAAATCCATGTCTTTCCATTTCAGAGACCAAGATGCTGTGTTGAGCAGTATTAAATGTTGCGCACAAATACATGACATCGGTTGCTCTTCCCTTATCCACTGATGTTGCTACCCCACCATACGTGTTCACTCAGTATGTCTGTCATACTTGCCCTTGGGGAAGCCATGTGGGCTATCACCAGTCACCTCTTTGTTTTCCATGTCCCTTAGCCAGGTTTCCAGGAGGATCCACCACAGCATTGAGTCAGGGGAAGACGTGCGCCTGCCACAATACTCATGCACCTGGAGAAGCAATGACTGCTGAGGGGGTTTGCTGGAGCAGCACTGAGGACAGAAATGCATCATCTGGAAGACTAAACAGATACACTGGATATTCCTTTGTTCTTGGGTACCTGCTTGTGTGGAGGAGGCCTTGGTTTGCTGCTGAGCACCTTATGTGCCTTCTTCCTCCAAAACATCAGTGACTAGCAAGGTGAATCAGCAAAAAGGAAAGAAGGAATAAACCTGACTTCCAGATGCCAGGACATGGGCTGAGATTCAGGCTCAGAAAGGCAACTTCTCCCCGCCTGATTCTGAAGATACCCTGTACAACTTAGCTGAGCACACATGTCCATGTTTTCCTGTCGCCTCAAGAAGTGTTGTCATCTCAGCCCAGTTAATCAACGGGCTTCTGTCCTCTGCCAGAAGGTACTCAGACCAGTCTGTGATAAGTAGCTGCTGCCGGAGCACAAAAGCAAAATGCTCTGGTTACACTGGTAGAAGACATGAATGCTTTCCGTGGCCAGAGTCAAGACTGACCCTGAGAGAGATCACAAGGCTTGATAGGTAGGATAAAGACTCACATTTCGTTTGCTGGAGGTTTTTTGATATATCTCTTGCCTGCTTGCTTATTATTGGTGCTCTGGTATCAGCCCTATTGACAACTAGCGTTAAGATGCGGAGAGAAGCCCATACTCTTACTTGTGAGAGTAGAGGGACACAAACCACCGTGATTCTCTGTTTATGCTGCACAAAGTCTTTAATGAAAAGGAACAAATGCAGTGGCACAGAACAGAGACCAAGAAACACGTCCGCAGGGTTCAGGGAGACAGAGAGAACAGCCCATTTCCAAACGACAAGCTCCACACAAAGCACTTGCCTTTCCCCATTCTGCTCTACCTGCTGGCAATCCCAGCCCAGCAAGAGCAGTCCCTAACTCCAGCACCCTCCCCCAGCACCAGGAGGTTCAGCAAAGCAGAAGAGAATGAGCACTTTCTCAAGGAGCTCAGAGCAAAGCAGAGCCAGAGGAGGCACAGCGAGGCCTGACGTGCAGCCAGGAGCCATGGGCACAGGTCCCTCCTGCCAGCTGGCATGAGGACACCCAGCCCATCTGCAAGGCCTGGCCACACTCCTGCTGTGCAGTCCCCATCATTCTTCCTGCTCCAGAAGGGATGATGCACCAGGTTCAGCAGTTCAGATGGCAGCGGGGTGGAGGCAGGCACAGCCCTGACCCCCCCAGACCAAGGGAGCCCCCAGAAGAGATGGGAACCCCCCCAGTGCTGAGGGAGCTCCCAACGGCAGCTGACAGAGAGGATCCCACAACTGTGTTCTGAGGGAAAGAAGTGAGGATGGGGCCCGGCAGGGTCACCACCACTGGAGAGGCCTCAATGGCCACCGTCGAGTCACCACAGCGGGCGACACAGGGCTCACTGCAGCTGCTTGCAAGTGGGGTTGGGTCAGAGGAACCACAAGGTGGTGGGATACAGGGTCTGAAGCAAGACATCTCTTGGTGAGGGAGGCAAAGCTGAAAGACAGAGCAAAGAGACATCACAAATCCCCAATTTCAGTTTGTCTTTCTTGTCCTTATTTCTCTCTGCAGATACACTTGACTCCCCTCCATCTCTATTTGGAGGTCCATGTCTAGGAAGGGCCTTAATTTGATCTTGCTGACATGTACAACAGGTGTGACATCTCAGCTTAGAGCTAGATTTGAATGCCTAGGAGCAAAGAAGTGCCTAACTGATTGCTGATTCCACAAGGACCTCCTCATGCATTACCCAGTAGAAAATCCCAGATGAAGGTTTGTGCAACTAGTCCAGCACAAATAGGCTGCGTGGAACAAGGGTCTCAGAAATCAGCTTTTGAGAACACACAGTGTGCACAGAGCTGCCATGGCCCTCACTGTGCTCTTTGAGTTGCATGGTCCGGAAAAGCTGAACCACTTTTGGGACAGGGCCCAGCTGAGTGGATTTAGAGCCCCTGTGGAGGGTCTGATCATACTCCATCTCCAGAACAACTGGTGCTGCAATGAAGGCGCCACTGGAAGCACTTGGCCATTTTGTTAAACACCATCTGCCTCAAGCAGAAATTCTACTGAGCAAGCAGACCTCCTTGCAGTTGAACCCCATTCATCCCCTTGTGCTTGAAAGAACCTCCCTCTCCCTACCTCTCATCAAAAGTGAAAGAGGTAACACCCCTTCAACAGTTCTATTGCAGGGTCAAGATGAGGCAGCCCAAGGATCCACCTGAGTAGCCACCATGACAGCAGTCCAGCCCACAGGGAGAGATGGAGTGCACAAAGGCTTACCTCGTTCCTGGAGGAAAGGGAAGCCAGAGAGGAGGATGCAGAGCCTGGAGCAGCGCAGGCTTTTATGCTGTGTTCCAGAGCCCCATGGGGAATCAAACATTCCTTGCTCATGAAGCATCTAAGTTCCCATTAGTTGTTCCTTGCCAAAGCCTTGCTGGTGATTGAGTCCCTGCCCCTTTCATCTGAATTATTGTGCTCCCGCTTCATAAGAAGTGGAATGAACAGTGAATCACAGAATGAATTTTTGTTCAAAAAAACCTTAAAGATCATTCTTTTCTAACCTCCCCTTACATGGACAAGCAGACCTTCCACAAGAAAAGCTTTCTCAAAAGCCCTTCCAACTGAGCCTTGAACACTTACTAGGACGGGGCAATCACAGCTTCTCTGGAAAATGTGTTCCACTGTCTCACCACCATCACAGGGAGGAGTTTCTTTCAAATATCTAGTCTAAATCTATCCTTTTTAATTTTAAAAACGTTGCCTCTCTTCTTGTCACTGCACTCCATGACAAAGTGTCCCTCCTCATCTTTCCTGAGGTCTCTGTAGAGTCTTCTATTCTCTAACATAAAAAACCCCAAATCTCTCATCCTCTCCTCCTAGGAGAGGTGCCCAGACCCCTGATCATCTGTGTGTACTACTCTGGACCCAGCTGAGCAGGTCCATGTATTTCCTATATTGGAGGCCCTACATCTAAACAATGTACTCCAGGTGGAGTCTCTCAGGGCAGAGTAGATGGGCAGAATCACCTCCTCTGACTTTCAGGCCACCCTTCTTCTGATACAGCCCAGGATACAACTGGCTTTCTGGGCTGCAAGCATGCATTGGCAGCTCATATTCAGTTCTTCATCCACCAATATGCCCAAATCCTCCACCACAGGGCTGCTCTCTATTCACTCATGGCACAGCCCATATCCATGTTTGGGATTGCCCTGACCCAGGTGCAGAACCTTGCATATGGCCTTGTTGAACCTCATGAGGTTCACCTGGACTCCCTCTCTAGCCTGTCAATGTCTCTCTGGCTGGCATCCCTTCCCTCTAGAGTAACAACCACGTCACTCAACTTGGTCCCATCTGCAAGCTTGTTGAGTGTGAACTCAATCCCACTGTCTATGTTCTCAGCAAAGATTTTAAATAATACCCTCACTGAGAAGAAGTTTCATCCCAAATTTAAGTGGAACTTTTTGTGTTCCAGTTTGAACCCCTTACCCCTTTTCCTATCATTGGTTGTCACCGAGAAGAGCCTGGCTCCATCCTCCTGACACTCACCCTTTATTTATCTGTAAACATTAATGAGGTCACTCCCCGGTCTCCTCTTCTCCAAGCTCCAGAGCCCCAGTTCCCTCAGCCTTTCCTCATAAGGGAGATGCTCCACTCCCTTTAGCGTCTTCGTGGCTGTGCTGGACTCTCTGCAGCAGTTCCCTGTCCTTCTTGAACTGAGGGGCCCAGAACTGGACACAATATTCCAGATGTGGTCTCACCAGGGCAGAGTAGAGGGGAAGGAGAATTTCTCTTGACCTACTAACCACCCCCCTTCTAATACACCCCAGGATGCCACTGGCCTTCCTGGCCACAAGGGCCCAGTGCTGGCTCATGGTCATCCTGCTGTCCACCAGGACCCCCAGGTCCCTTTACACTGTTCTCTAATAGGTCATTTCCCAACTTATACTGGAACCTGGGTTTGTGTCACATGGATTGCCTTTGCCACATTGCCCTCTTGATGGTGAGCATAAACACGAGCCACGGTGAAATGCATCTATGATGAACACCTTGAGTTAGCTCTTGGGTGCTTTCAGTACAGTTACTCAAGCTAACCTTAAGGAGTGTTTCTTCAGTGGGTCACTGTAGACACACAGAAGAGAGCTGGATGGAAGCCTCTTGCAGGCAGGACTGAGGGCCACAAGGACCTTAAATACCAAGGTAAATTAAGAACGATGAAGAGCAGACCAGAATGTCAAGCAGGTCTGTTTCAAGTAACCTCTCCATGGAATCTCCATAGCCACATCCCTTGAAGACTTAACTAGATCCTCATGTTTCTTCCAACCAGGGATCTGGGCTCAGCTTGGGAAGTGGAGAACCTGTTGGAAACAAGCAAATCAACACGTAGGAGGGTGATCAAAGAGAAGCCCATGCCCATCTCTGAACAAGATCCACTCCTATATTGATCTGATGTGCTCAGCCTCTGGAGTCCAGAGGCCTGCATGGCCTGATTTCGAGGAGAGGTGCAGGGCAGGGAGCCAAAAGCTCATGGCTTTTTTTCCTGGCTCACAGATGGGGTGGCACCTTTTGATACATTTCAGAATACAGAGGGACATTGGATCAGTCTTGCAGAGGACCTGGGAGTCATCATGACATGGAAGAGTTGGAAAACCCCTGAACTCCAGGCAAACGTGAGTCATTTTGATGTGTACTTCAGTGGACAAAGTGCCCCAGCCTCAGTCATGTCAGAGAAACCAGAGTCATAGCCTCATTCCTCTGAAAGTTCTGCTTCCATCAAAGGCATTTCCACATCTTTTAGCATCATTCCTGAAGCAATTGCTGCTTCTATGCAGCCTTGTGCTGCTGCCACCTACCAAGGCACTGCCATTCATTTGCTGCTCAAGGGCTCTTGAGGACTGGGCAGAACACGAGGGCTAGAGCAAATGATGTATAGGGTAAGGTTAACAGCACTAGGGTTGTGGAGCATAGTAGAGATGAGCAAGGTGGGGAACAGGAGCGGGATATAACTGCAAAAGGGTAATAGGCCTGAAGCTCTTGAGTTATCAGGGGACTTGGTCTGCTCAGAGCAGTAGATAGGAGCAGAGGATCTCCAGACACCCATTCCAACTGTTGTAATTCTCAGGTATGCTGAATCAAAGAATCATTTAGGTTAGAAGGGAGTCTCAGGATAATCAAGTCCAGCTGTTAACCTAACACTGTCACATGAGTCCTTGAGCAGCCAGCAAAAGGTCATGCCTTGGAACACAGCAACAGGTCAAGATCACACAGAAGCACCAGTGGTTTCATGAGGCCATGAGCTCTGGTATCGCTGGTGCACCTGAGGCCAGGACAACATGTTCACTAAAATTCACAGCATGGTGGCTCACCCTTGCCAGCAGTTCAGGGTTTTTCCCAGGTGCTCTGGAAGGCCGATCCAATGTCCCTTTATAGTCTGAAATGCATGGAATGGGCCATGCCATTCCTGATCCAAGAAAAATGGTCATGAGCATTTGGCTCCCTGCCCTGCACCTGTCCTCATAAGCAGGCCATGCAAGCCTTTGGGCTCTGGGATTCCCTTACAGAGCAAAACCTGGATGTGGCAGAGCGTGATGAGCATGACCAACGTCCTTGTGACTGTCATTCCAGACCACAAGGGACTTCCCTCCAGCCCCAAACGGTTTTTCCTTGCTGTTAAGCTTTGCCACATCACTGCAGAGGTGCATCTGTTATCCTGTATGAGACTGTACAATCTTGATGTTCTGCTTCAACTTACCCACAGTGTCCTCTGTGTCTACAATGACCTGTGGGGAGGAACGTCTCTAAGGGTTAAATGGTGTGTCTGCACTGAAAACACTGGGGAGTTGACTTGATATGTCCTTTAAAGCTGAACTTCGCCATGACTGGTGGTTGTGCTTGCCGCCAAGAATGCAATGTGACAATCCATATCAGAAAAAAAAAACCAAAACAAAATAACAACCAAAAAAATCTACTTGAGTACTAGCCTTAGACCTCAGAAGTAATTTGCCTTATGAAGCTGGGACACAGATTAATTACTTTGTGTCCAGCAGTATGAAATAGGAGCACAATATTTGGGATGAAAGGAGCAAGTAATTAACCACAAGTGAGGGCTCATCAAGCGACAGCTACTATAAGTTTAGATGCTTCATGAGCAAGGAATGTTTGATTCCCCATGGGGCTCTGGGACACAGCATAAAAGCCTGTGCTGCTCCAGGCTCTGCATCCTTCTCTCTTGCCTCCCTTTCTTCCAGGAACGAGGTAAGCCTCTGTGCACTCCATCTCTCCCTGTGGGCTGGACTGCTGTCATGGTGGCTACTCAGGTGGATCCTTGGGCTGCCTCAGCTTGAGCCTGCAACAGAGCTGTTGAAGGGCTGTCACCTCTTTCCCTTTTTATGGGGCTGGTTGGGGAGAGCTGGGAAGAGGGAGATTCTTTCAAGCACAAGGGGATGAATGGAGCTCAACTGCAGGGAAGTCTACTCAGCAGAATTTCAGCTTTGCTCAGATGGCTCTCCACAGGGGCTTTAAATCCACTGAGCTGGCTCCTGTCCCAAAAGTGGTTCAGCCATTCTGGACCATGCAACTCATAGAGGACAGTTAGGGCCATTGCAGCTCTATAAACACTGTGTTTTTAAGACCTCTGATTTCTGAGACTCTTGTTGCACGCAGCCTATTTGTGCTGAAATAGTTGCATCAACCTTCATCTGGGCTATTGTACAGAAAAATGCATGAGGAGGTCCTTCTGGAATTGGCAAGCAGTTAGGTACTTCTTTGGTCTTGGGCGTTCAAATCTAGCCCTAAGCTGAGATGCACGTCAGCAAGATCAATTTCAGGTCCATGTTCTGTCTCTGCTCTGTGTTTCAGCTTTGCCTCCCTCACCAAGAGATGTCTTGCTTCAGACCCTGTATCCCACCACCTTGTGGTTCCTCTGGCCCAACCCCACTTGCAAGCAGCTGCAGTGAGCCCTGTGTCGCCCGCTGTGGTGACTCGACGGTGGCCATCGAGGCCGCCCCAGTGGTGGTGACCCTGCCGGGCCCCATCCTCACTTCTTTCCCTCAGAACACAGTTGTGGGATCCTCTCTGTCAGCTGCTGTTGGGAGCTCCCTCAGCACTGGGGGGGTTCCCATCTCTTCTGGGGGCTCCCTTGGTCTGGGGGGGTCAGGGCTGTGCCTGCCTCCCCCCTGCTTCCGTCTGAACTGCTGAACCTGGTGCATCGTCCCTTCTGGAGCAGGAAGAATGATGGGGACTGCACAGCAGGAGTGTGGCCAGGCCTTGCAGATGGGCTGGGTGTCCTCACGCCAGCTGGCAGGAGGGACCTGTGCCCACGGCTCCTGGCTGCACGTCAGGCCTCGCTGTGCCTCCTCTGGCTCTGCTTTGCTCTGAGCTCCTTGAGAAAGGGCTCGTTCTCTTCTGCTTTGCTGAACCTCCTGGTGCTGGGGGAGGGTGCTGGAGTTAGGGACTGCTCTTGCTGGGCTGGGATTGCCAGCAGGTGGAGCAGAATGGGGAAAGGCAAGTGCTTTGTGTGGAGCTTGTTCTTGGGAAATGGGCTGTTCTCTGTGTCTCCCTGAACCCTGCAGATGTGTTTCTTGGTCTCTGTTCTGTGCCACCGCATTTGTTCCTTCTCATTAAAGACTTTGTGCAGCATAGCTGGAGACTCGTGGTGTTTCTTCTCCTTGTCCTTCACATAGCCATCTGCTCTGACAGGAAGAATACTGGCTTCTCTCTTCATCTTACCACTTTTGCGGCAAGAGATCCTTTAACCAGAGTCCCCAGAAAACCCCCAGACATTGAGCTTCAGTCCGTAACCTGGTGATCACTGCTCTGTGGGACTAGCTCCCAAATTGTTCATTGTGGATTAATAGTTACATACAGATTGACATTAACATACAGATATTTGACTTAACTTTTACATCCTCTCAATCAATGTTCACAAACTTTGTATGAAAACTAGTCATGGTAATTCTCTGTTTCGTTGGTGTTTTGGAATATACTGAGGGGATGACTATGGAGTGTAAAAGAGAAAAGAATTGTTTTTCAGATCCAGACAGGAGCAGTGTGACTGCAAGTCACCTTACTGTAGCACTGGAGGTGCCAGAGTTGGCATCTGTAAATACTGTGCTAACACAAACCCACATACACTGACAGCACTAGAAAAGACAACCTGCAACCTGCACAGCAAGTGTCATACTCTTTGTTCAAGAGCTGATAGCTCCCTATGTCCCTGAGAGGCTGGAGGTGAGGCCTGGAAGTCACTATCTTCCCTGCAGAAATGTCCACGCTCTGGTGATCAAAGGAGGCTTAGAGTCCCCCTCAGATAACTCAGAGAAGCAAAGCAGTGTCTAAAAGCCCACCCCCACAACTACCACCATCCCTGGTTGTCTCTGTGCAGTTGCCTTCCCCTCTTCCCTGGAAGCAGACCAAACACCATCTGGGGAGTGAAACTATCCTTCCATGGCAGGATACGCCAGGAGCCTGTGTGAGGAGAAGGTGCTGGGATGTGCAGCCTTGGCCCCTGTGGTGACAGCTGTCGGGGCCTCTGGAAGCCTGCCACCTGTCCTGCTCAGGGGAGGTCCCAAATGCAGGGCTTGGAGTGAAGCCTGGCCCTGAAACTCCAAGGAGCAGGGTGTCATTGCACGGGGCATGCGAGGAGCGGGGCAGAGAGGGCTGGAGCAGGTAGTTGTGGCCGAGTGGTGAAGGTGATGGACTAGAAATCCATTGGGGTTTCCCCGCGCAGGTTCGAATCTTGCCAACTACGGGCTGCAGTTCCCTTTTGGGCTGCCGGCAGCTGACCATTCTGCAGCTGTGGGACTCAGCTCCACACTGGACCTGCTGCCCAGGGAGACAGTCATACCCCCTTGACTACAGCACCTGTCCTCCTTCTCCACAGACCCTCCCGGATGAAGGGGAAATCCTGCTCCCATTGCCAAGCTAGGCAAGCTGGGGGAATGGAAAGGGCCAGTGCTGAGTATGAGTTATGAAACAGGTCCTTCTGTGCACACATGGCCCTTGTTCATAGTGATGACAGCCTGCCTGAGTGGTGCAGCATCTTAAGAAAAAAGTAAACCCTAAGGGCCTGATGTGGAGAAAGCCCAGAAAAAAAAAAAAAGAAGGTGGTAAAATCGCATTTTTAGTCCATGGTTTGTGCCCCACAGCCAAGCCACTGGGAGTGGGGGATGCGAATGGTAAGGTGCTAAGTGCAACACGTCTTGCTTACAAGAACAAATGCTGTGTGAAACCATGAAGTATTATCCTAAGACTTGATATGACCTCAAGATCCAACCTAAACTGGCTCTTGCCTGCTGAGAACATGAAATACTGATGATAAAAGACTAGGAGATTTGCCTTAAAAAGCTAGGCTGATAAGTATGGCCTTAGTACATAATCAGATCTCCCTGACTGGTTATGCATGCTCACATCTGCACACCCAGCCCTCTCTCCCATGTCTTTGCTTTCTCTTCTCTGCCTGGCTCTGCATACTCTGGCATGTGGATGAGACAGAGAACCAGCAGACACATGCACAAACATGCAAGCATAAGCACGGCCACCTCAATCCTCATCTTCACCAGCAGGTTCTACCAGCTCAGCCTGCACAGAACATTTCTGGGACACCTGCCAACATATAAGACTAGACACCATGCAGTACTGCTGGATTGAACCTGTGTTGGGGGAACTAGGAGCCACCTCTACCACAAGAGATTTTGGTTAAGTCAGGCACAGAGAGGAGGGGTTGCTCTGACTGGCCTGCAGGGCTGAATAGTCAAAGGGGCAGCCCTCCAGTGTCACAGAGCAGAAAGGACAGGGCTGCACCAGGAGGAAGGGCAAGCCAGGAGGGCTGCACAGCATGGGCTGGGCAAGGCCCTTGTACCTGAGCACAGTCACAGAGACCCTGGGAGCTGGTTTCCCAAGCAGATTGCAGCACTCACGAGCTCTCTGCAGAGCACCTCCTCTCCATCCTGCAGAGCAACGGGGCTGCCCCTCACTTCTAGGTTTCCTGCAGAGCCAGGTTGGGTGGTAAAAAGCAAGTCTCAAAGAGGGGTTATAGGAAGGATATGTGGGGAGAAGGACAAAGCAAGGCCCTTGCACTTGCCAGCCCGAGTGCGGGGACACTGAGGTTTCCAGGGAGAGCTTGGTGCAGCCTGGTGATGGGTGCAGGGAAGAGGAGAGCAGGAGGCCTGAGCAGCAGCGCTGGTGCTGGCAGGTCCAGGCAGCATCAGGCAGAGCTGGGGAGGTCCCGGCAGAGCTGCTGGGGGGAGCGGAGTGGTGCAGCAGGAGTGTGCTGGGCTCATAACCCAGAGGTTGATGGATCGAAACCATCCTCTGCTACTTGCTTTTGGCCTCGCTCCAGCCCCACCAGACACTGCCTCTCCCTTGCAGCGTTCACCAGGTGCTCCCTGCACTGCTGCCCTCCTGCCCTCTGGACACCCAGGGCTGCCCAGGGCTGTCCCACAGCCTGAGCCCCCTCTCTCTGCCACTGACACCTTCTCCTTTGCTTTCTCAGCTGACATCTCTCCCAAAGTACCCATCAGGAAGGCTGAAGGGGGGTAAACATATTCCAAAAAGGGCAGAAAAAGCCAGGCTGAGAGAGGAGGAAGGAACAAAACGAGTGGGAAAGAGCAGAGGGAAGATGCGTACAGCTCAGGCAGTTAAAGGAGTCTAGTGAGAAGAAGTGAAGGTAAGCCTGGGCCAGGGGAAAGGGAGGTGTTTTATGCTTGGGTCTTTGTTTCTCATGATGTGAATCTTTTTTATTTGGCAAAAACTTAATTCTCCCCAAGCAAAGACTGACTTTCCAACAACAGTTTTTGCTAAGTCTTGTCCTTGGGTTTACCTTGACCCATGAGATTTCTCACCCTGTTTTCAGTGCCCTGCACCTCGCCAGGTGTGGGGAAAGGAGTGAGCAGTGGGGTGGGTGTTTGGCTGTTGTTAAACCACCACAGGTACATGCATGCAAACACACATACACTTGCATAGTACACGCACAGCTGGCACAGATGTGAGTGGAGAAGGGGAACGTCACGGTGCCTTCTTTGTCCTGGTCCAAAACAACCCAGCTTCCCTCTGCAGGTTCAGGCAGCTGATCCACTCCCCTTGGCCTTTCCCACAGTTTTCCCCCATGGCCAGGCCTCTGGGCACTTCCAGGCCTGTGGGAGCTGCTTTGGACCATTCAGGGATTCCCAGGGAGTGCTGGAGAACAGGAGCAGGTGCTCAGAGAACTTGGAGATTCTCCACAGATGGGTACCACACTCAGGTTTCTATGAGGCTCAGACACCCAGTAGCCTGCGCTCCACTGGTCTTGCTCCAGTTTATTTTGTCACCTTCCCTTGGGGCTCCATAGTCCTTCTTCCCTTTTTTGGAGATGGCAGCAACTTTTCCCTCTCCATAGTCATGACAGAGCTCCCCTGCCCTCTTCTCCTGAAGCTGGAGAGCCTCTGAGATGCATCATTCTCACTTTCAGGCAAATTGGTACATTCTTTAGGTGCCAATTAGGATGGGGCTTTGACCAGCAGGGCTTCAGAACAGAAGGTTTCTATGAAGTGGCAGTTCCTCACTGGGAAATGCAGCCAGCACCAGTGTGGAGAGGGCCAGGTGGGATTAGAGGCCCACCAGTAAGAGGCCAGCAGGGACATCGCAGGTTCTAGGGCATTTCTCTCCAATGATAAGAGGAACAAAAACTGTTTAGAAAGCCCTCGGAGTAATGTAGCAAGACGAAGCCTGATGTAGCAAGACTAGGCATAATGTAGCAGAAACCTAACAGAGAAACTATAGCTCTACAGAGGCCGGACATGGGGCAAAGCAGGTTGTCTTTGGCTTGCAAGCAGATGAAGTGGAATGTTCCACTGAATGAAGAAAGAGCTACGTGACTTCTGCTGAGTAGCAGCATAAAATGACAATATGTTTGTTCCAGGAATCAGATCAAGAAGCCAACACTGGGGGGGCATCAGCTGTGAAGACAGCTGGAACCACTAGAGACTGTTGATGAAGACTCTCAAATACCGAAGATGGACTTCTGACAAAGGGTGGGGTTATATAAATACTTTATGTTTTATCCCTTAACTAAGTGGTACAAACAAATGAATATGCGATAGGAGTGAGTAATAAATACCAAGATGTGTGAACCTTGTGCACGCTTGATTAGAGGAGCAATCATCTGTGTCTAGCAAGCTGTAATAAAAGTGCCAGCTTTTTAACACTTTCAAAAGAGTGTTAAATATCCTTTTTGCCAACTTTTCTGTATCACCAGCACTGCTGGCCAGAGAGATATATCATCACGCAACCCCACCACAGGCTGCACAAGCACTGGTGGTGCTTTTCAGAAGGACCACAGTCAGGATATTTATTAGGAAGAGGGAACGCATACGGTGCTATCATAGCATGCCGGAGCAAGTCATGATTGAGGGAGATGCTGAAGGAACTGGGTTTGTTGAACCTGGAGAAGCAAAGGTAAGAGGGCTTCCTCTGTGTGAAGGTGGCTCTCTGGCTGGCCAAGGCCTACTGGCAGCCAGAAAGCATCGAATTACACATTGCTGTCCAAGAATGCACTCTGAGAGGTGCAATGTTGAAGAGGTTAAGTTGGAAACTTCATAACCAGGTCCAATCAGGAGAAAGCAAGATTCTCATGGGTTACCAGCCAGATTCAGCAAAGAGCTCTGGCACTCCCTTGAAAAGCCCTGTGAGTGGTGGCCCTAGAGGAAGGGAGTTTGTACTTGGTGATGGCAGGGGGGCTGGAGAGAGTGCCAGGCTCACCCAGGACCGTATGGCTGCACCAGGCTGGCCACAGGAGAAAGAAAATAGCAGGTCCCATGGTGTAATGGTGAGCACTCTGGACTCTGAATCCAGTGATCTGAGTTCAAATCTCAGTGGGACCTCAAGTTTTAGCTCTCTCAGAGCTTTCCTCAGCATGCACACACCTCCACAGCCTTGCTGTTGGGTCACTTCTTTAATGCATTCCCAACAGCCCTCCTCTCCTGTGCTCCCAGCCCTGGCACTGACATCAGTGCCCCTTCTCCTGCCCTGTGCCCAACAAACCTCTGCAGGTTTCCCGAGCTCTGGCCCTGCCCCGTCTCAGCTCCCTTCTTCCTGATGGCTGCTTCTGGATGGGGGATCCAGCAGTGGCTCAGCAAATCACACAAGAGCTGAGGTGCAGATCATGCAGGCCAAGCCTGGCTCAAAGCAGGGTCAAGAAGAGGAGGCTGTTAAGGGCCTTGTCTGGTTGGCTGTTGGACATTTTCTAAGATGGAGAATCTACAGCCTTGCTAGGAACCTTTTCCCCATCTTGACCACCACTGTTTCTGGCATGAAGTTTATTTCCTCTCCTGTCCGTTGCTTATTGTGAAATCATTTTTTTCTGAGTCTTTCCTGCCTTTCTCTTGCCTACTTGATTATTTTTGGTGTTCTGATGTTATGTCAGGGAATTCCGCCCACCCTGGCACTGTTTCTGCATGGGGACACAGTCATTGTCATGGGAAAGAGCAGGTTCTCCCTCTTTCTTGCAGAGCGGTTGAACAACCGACAGGGGAGGAGGACAAACCACCATGAGTCTCCAGCTATGCTGCACAAAGTCTTTAATGAGAAGGAGCAGATGCAGTGGCACAGAACAGAGACCAAGAAACACATCTGCAGGGTTCAGGGCAATCCAGGGAACAGCCCATTTCCCAAGGACAAGGTCGAAACACAAAGCACTTGCCTTTCCCCATTCTGCTCCACCTGCTGGCAATCCCAGCCCAGCAAGAGCAGTACCTAACTCCAGCACCCTCCCCCAGCACCAGGAGGTTCAGCAAAGCAGAAGAGAACGAGCCCTTTCTCAAGGAGCTCAGAGCAAAGCAGAGCCAGAGGAGGCACAGCGAGGCCTGACGTGCAGCCAGGAGCCGTGGGCACAGGTCCCTCCTGCCAGCTGGCATGAGGACACCCAGCCCATCTGCAAGGCCTGGCCACACTCCTGCTGTGCAGTCCCCATCATTCTTCCTGCTCCAGAAGGGACGATGCACCAGGTTCAGCAGTTCAGTCGGCAGCGGGGTGGAGGCAGGCACAGCCCTGACCCCCCCAGACCAAGGGAGCCCCCAGAAGAGATGGGAACCCCCCCAGTGCTGAGGGAGCTCCCAACAGCAGCTGACAGAGAGGATCCCACAACTGTGTTCTGAGGGAAAGAAGTGAGGATGGGGCCCGGCAGGGTCACCACCACTGGGGCGGCCTCGATGGCCACCGTCGAGTCACCACAGCGGGCGACACAGGGCTCACTGCAGCTGCTTGCAAGTGGGGTTGGGCCAGAGGAACCACAAGGTGGTGGGATACAGGGTCTGAAGCAAGACATCTCTTGGTGAGGGAGGCAAAGCTGAAACACAGAGCAGAGACAGAACACGGACCTTAACATCATTCAGCCTTATTTCTTGAGTTGTCTCTGCAGATACACTTTACTCATCTCCATTTCTAACTTCACGTCCAAGAAGAGCCTGCAACTGGTCTTGCTAAAAGACTCAACAAGTGTGAGATCTCATCTTAGGGTATATGTTAAGGACTAGGATCTCCCATGGCCCTCACTGTGCCCTTCAAGTTTTACTGTACAGGAATGTGGAACCAGTTTTGGTACAAGACCCAGCACAGTGGGTTTAAAACACCTGGGGAAAAATTGATCATGCCCCATCTCCAGAACAACCATTGCTTCATTGAAGTGGTGCTGGATGCCCAGGACCATTTTGTTAGACACCATTCTGCTGAGCAGACCTCCCTGCAGCTGAGCCCCATTCATCCCCTTGTGCTTGAAAGAATCCCCCTCTTTCCAGCTCACCCCAAACAGCCCCATCTAAATGGAAAGAGGTGACAGCCCTTCAACAGTTCTATTGAAGGGACAAGCTGAGGCAGCCCAAGGATCCACCTGAGTAGTCACCATGACAGCAGTTCATCCCACAGGGAGAGATGGAGTGCACGGAGGCTTACCTCGTTCCTGGAGGAAAGGGAGGCAAGAGAGGAGGATGCAGAGCCTGGAGCAGCACAGGCTTTTATGCTGTGTCCCAGAGCCCCATGGGGCCACAAACATTCCTTGCTCATGAACCGTCTAAACACATAGTAGTTGCTGCCTGCTGAGGTCTCGCTGGTGATTAAGCCCTGCTCCCACTTCATACCACCTCAAATTATAGAATGAATCATAGAATTATTTGAGTTTGATGAGTCCTTAAAGATCATCTTGTTCTAACTCCCCTAGCAATGGGCAAGGATATTTTGATCAGGTTGCTCAAATTCCCATCCAAATGGTCTTGAACATTTCCAGGGAGGGACATCAACAACTTCCCTGGACAGCCTGTTCCAGTGCCTCACAACCCTTACAGGAAAGAAATTCTTCCTTAAATCTATCCCTCATCCTATCAGTACACTCTTTGATAAAAGGTCTGGCCCTATCTTTCCTTTAGACCTCCTCTAAGTCCTGTAATAAGGTCTAGTTTAGAGAAGAGGAGCCTAAGGGGGGACTTTATTAATGTCTATAAGTATATAAAAGGTGAGTGCCATGAGGATGGAGCCAGGCTCTTCTCGGTGGCAAACAATGATTGGAGAAGAGGTAATGAGATCGAGCTGGAACACAAGAGGTTCCACTTAAATTTGAGAAGAAACTTCTTCTCAGTGGGGGTGATGGAGCACTGCAACAGGCTGCCCAGGGGGCTTGTGGAGTCTCCTTCCCTGGACACATTCAAAGCCCACCTGGGCATGTTCCTGTGTGACCTCATCTAGGCGTTCCTGCTCTGGCAGCGGGATTGGACTAGATGATCTTCTGAGGTCCCTTCCAATCCCAAACATACTGTGATACTGTGATACTCTCATCTCTTCTCCTCTCTCACCCTATACTCTTAGCAGACCTGCTCCAGGCCCCTGATATTCTTTGTGGCCCTACTCTGGACCCACTCGAGCAGGTGCAAGGCCCTGCTTATATCTTTCTTATGCTGGAAGCACTCAAGCTGAATGCAGTTCTCCAGGTGGGGTCTCAGAAAAGTGGACTAGAGCTCCTCCTCTCCCTCTTTCACCTCACCTCACCTCACCTCACCTCACCTCACCTCACCTCACCTCACCTCACCTCACCTCACCTCACCTCACCTCCACTCATCTCCCCCCACCTCACCTCCCCTCCCCCAGATTTCTGGTTACACTCATTCTGATGCAGCCCAGGCTACAGTGGCTTTCTGGACTGTGAGCACACATTACAACTTGTGTTCATTTTTTTCATGCCCCAATACTCCCAAGTCTTTCTCTATGAGGCTGCCTCAATCCGCTCATGGCCCAGCCTGTACCATGTTTGGGATTGCCCCGGCACAGGTGCAGGGCCTTGCACATGGCCTTGTTGAACTTCATGAGCTTCCCGTGCCCTACATCTCTAACCTCTCAACCTCCCTCTGGATGGCATCCCTTCCCTCTAGAGTGTCTACCACACAGCTTGATTACATCAGCTTGATGTCATCTGCAAACTTGCTGAGGGTGCACTCAATCCCACTGCACATGTCCCCAGAAAAGATGTTAAATAATATTATTTAACATCTGAGGGACACCAGTTGTCACTGGTCTCCATCCTGACTTCAAGACGTTGACCACAACTCTTTGAGTGTGACCATCCAACCAATTTTTCTTATAATCAGTGGTTCACCTGTAAAATCTGTCTCTCTCTATTTCAGAGACATGGATATTGTGTGGTACAGTATTGAAAGTTTCACATAAGTCCAGGGAGATGACATCAGTCGCTCTTCCCTTATCTAACAATGTTTCTACCCCATCCTACAAGGCCACTCAGTTTATCAGGCATGAAATGCCTTGGGAAAGATATGCTGGGCATCACCAATCATCTCTCTGTTTTCCACGTGCCTTAGCCCAGTTTCCAAGAGGATCTGCCCCATGGTCTTGCTGGGCACAGAAGTGAGACTGACTAGCCTGCAGTTCCCTCAGTCTTCCTTTTTTTCACTTTTTTAAGATGGCATTAGTTTTCCCTTTTCCAGTCACTGGAAATTTCACCAGTCTGCCACAGCTATTCAAATTTGACGGATATTGGCTTAGCAACTTCGTCTGCTAATTTCTTCAGGACACTCAGATATATCTATCTCATCAGCTCCCATGGGCTGCTTATTAAGCCCTTGACTCATCCAAAATGTTTTACTCTTCATACCATCAAACATTGAGAAGATTCATCTGTGTCCCAGCTTCTTAAGACCAATTAACTCCAAGGTCTCAGGCTAGCTGTGCAGAGATTTTAAGTGGGTTTACATCATACATATTGCCTTTGTCACTTTGCCCTCTTCATGATGAGCATGCCCAAGAATCTTAGTGAAATTCAACCATGAAGGGCATCTTATGACAGCTCTCAAGGGCTTTCAGTGCAGGCACTCAGGCTAACCCTGAGAAACATTTCTCCCCATTGGTTCTTTTAAACACACAGAAGTCTGTAGGTAACTTCAAGCAGAAGATCAAGACCGCACAATCCCATACACGAGAGGAGACGGACCTCTCTGGGGATGTGGCAAAGCTCAACATCAAGGAAAGGCCATTGTGGGCTGGGGGAAGTCCCTTGTGAGCAAGAGTGACAGTAACAAGGACCTTGCTTATGCTCATCAGGCTCTACCATGGTTTTGTGTTCAAAAAGATGCCTGTGTTCTTTCCCGAAAAACACCCACACCCAAACTGATTTGTTTTGCTCAGAAAGTCCACCCCAGAGCCCAGAGGTCTGCATGACCTACTTTTGAGGAGAGGCTCAGGGCAGGGAATCAAATGCTCCTGGCTCTTTTTCCTGGGTCAGAGGTGGGGTGGCCCATTCCATACATTTCAGACTACAAAAGCATCAGTCTCCCAGCGCACCTAGGAGTCATCATGATGTGGTAGAGCTGGGAAAAACCCTGAACTCCAGGAAAAAATTAGTTACCCAGCTGTGGAATTCAGTGTACATAATGCCATCGTCTCAGGCATACAGGGATAACAGAGCTCATAGCCCCAAAGTGTCACTGTCCTCAAAGGCATTTCCTCAGGTTTTAGCACCATTCCTGAAACAACTGGTGCTTCTGTGCAACCTCATGCTGCTACTGCCTTCTAAGCCATTGCTTTTCAGTGGCTCCTCAGGGTCCCATGAGACTCAGCACACCCCAGAATAATGTGGGATGGATGGCACTTCTGGAATTTGTCTGGCCTAATCTCCTGTTCCAAGCAGAACAGGCTTCCCAGTTTCCTCAGAAGGCTCCCACCAGCTTCTGAACACTGCCACTGTCAGAGAGGTCACTGTCTCTTGAACAGCTCTTCCAGAACAACATTGCACTCCCAATCACTCATTTTCCCCTAAAGACAGCTGGTATATCCCTTGTTGCAAGTTGTGATTTTTGCCTCTTGACCTTTTGTGATCTTCCTCTCTGGAAAGTCTGGCTCCATCCTTTCCATAAAGTCCTGTAACTGGTGAGAGACAGCAGTTCAATGCTGTTCAATTTAGTGCCCTCAGCATGAGGCCTGGTCCCCACCTTAACAGCCAAGGGGTCTCACAGCTGAGCCTCCCAGACCCATAAGTTGACCACCAGGAGATGACAGTGAAGGTGCCAGCATTTCTGAAAAGATTCCAGGGTTATGGGATGAGGTCTGGAGATGGAATGGAAGTAAATACCAGGATTAGGAATGAAGGCTTCCTCTGGGTTGTGCAGTGAAAGCCATGCTGGGACAGACTTACCCTCCTCCTTCCAGCCCAGAAAGATCTATTGTTATTGAAAATGAAGTGTACAGGTGCTTCCTGTACAAAATCAGCCCTGGTGCTCTCCATGGATCCATGGAACACACACAGACCTCTTGGCTCATGCAGATCTAACCTAGAACTGGCAAATTTTAAAAGTGGGATGAAACAGCCAGGCTGAGAATGAGGTGGAGAAGTGGGCATCCTTGAGGTGTCATTATACAGACTACACGAAAACATTTATTCGACTCAATCAACAACCATGCCAAGAGTCAAGACATTGATGAAAAGGCCCTTTACTGCATACAGTCTTTTCCCCTAGACAGTGAATTCATCTGTCTGATGAGCAGAAAAACTGCCCACAATAGCCCTGTCTCCTAAGAATAACCCCCACCCACCAAAAACACTCACAAAGAAAACTTTAGTTCTCAGGCTTAAATTAAGATATACATGTGGTCTATGTGAATCAAAGGGTTTTATTTAAAACAGCAACAGCTGAAAAGAAATATACAGTCCTAGGAAAAGTGTTGAAAGGCAGTTTGCAGGTGTGTAGACCATCCTTCAGCTCAGTGCAGCGCTAACTGCAAAGACAGTGGAGGATCCTTGGTGCCTTGTCCAGCTGATTTTGTCCAGGAAGGGTCTGCCTCTGCCTTCTCTACAAACCATGCTTCACACAGTGAAAGGCTGCAATCAGTTGAGCCTCATCTTCTCTCCTCTGCGCTGAACAAACCAAGTTCCCTCAGCATCTTCTTCAATCATCACGTGCTTTGTGACCCTCCGATCGCATCCTGTGCATGTTCCCTCTTCCTCTTTCTGTGTGCACATGAAGATCTCTTCTGTGATTCACACTTCCTGACCATGGTCCATCTGAAAAATGCCACCAGGGCTCATACAGTCTGAAGTGAGATGTCAGGGGGTTTCTCTCTCCTGGCAGGGGTGTTGGAGAGAACTGCCCCAGAACCTGAGCTGGATGTGTGCATGGAATGTCACCTGCTCTGCATTTCACTTTCATGCCAGTTGCCATAAAATCCTTCCAGGTGAAAGGGCTGGGAGAAGGAGAGAAAGTCTGTCCATCACAGCTTTCACTGCAAATCCCACAGGGAGCCTTCACTCCTAACCCTGGTATTTGTTTCCCATCCACCTCCAGACCTCATCCCATAACCTATGCTGGCACACTCACTGTCATCTCCTGGTGGACCACTTGTGGACATGGTAGGCTCAGCAGTGAGACTTCTTGACTGGGACCAGGCTTGAAGCCCCAGCTCAGCTGAAAGTACACTCGTTTGGTGGAAACACGGTTAGAGTGCGTCAACTTGAAAGCTCCTTTCCAACACAAGCTCCTTGATTAAAGATGAGGGGAAGGAATGTTGCCCTTCCCTTGGCACTGCAGAGGTCATATCTGCAAGCAGATATGCATACACATTTTGGGCTATGTGCTTGTGACCTCCCTTGTACTTCATTGCCTGCTAGGCCAGCACCATGCATGTGGTTTGCATTTTAGTATTAAGGTCAGTTCTGTGCTGGTGGGATGTTTCTGGAATGGTGTTAAAATGTGTGGGAATACCCTTAAAGAAAGTGGAACATTGGGAGGAATGAGGTTATGGACTCTGATATCCCTGGTACACCTGAGACTGGGGCACCATGTCCACTGAAGTACACAGCAAAATGACTCATGTTTGCCTGGAGCTCAGGGTTTTTCCCAACTCTACCACATCATGATGATTCCCAGGTACTCTGGAAGACTGATCTCATGTCCCTTTGTAGTCTGAAATGCATGGAATGGGCCACCCCGTCCCTGACCCAGGAAAAAGAGTCATGAGCGTTCGGGTCCCTGCCCTGTGCCTCTCTTCAAAATCAGGTCATGCAGGCCTCTGGTCTCTGGAATGTCTTTGCTAAGCAAAAGGATCAATTTCAGTGTGGGTCTCTTTCAGGAAAGGACACAGGCATCTCTTTAATGACCCTTCTTCCTATGTGATGCTTTGTTTTTTTCCAACAGGTTCTCCACTTCTCAAGCTGAGCCCACTCCCCTGTTTGGGAGAAGCATGAGGGCCTGGTTAAGTCATCAAGGGACAAGGCCATGGAGATCCCATAGAGATCACTCAAAAGAAACCTGCCTAACCCTCTGGTCTGTGCATTGTGTTTATGAATCTGCCTTTGTTCCGTGAGCTCAGGGGCAAAAATAACAGGCTGTGGAAGAGCCTGATAAGTGTATTTAAGGTCTTTGTGGCCCTCACTCCTGCCCACAGGGGGCTTCCCTCCAGCCCACAACGATCTTTCTTTGTCACTGAGCTTGGCCAAATCCCCAGAGAAGTGTGTCTATTCTCCCATAAAAGATTGTGCAGTCTTGAACTAAACATCTGCCTGAACTTGACCACTGTCTCCTCTGTGTAGATGATGACCCATTGGAGAAATGTTTCTTAGGATTATCTTGAGTACCTGCACTGAAAACACCTGAGAGCTAACTTGAGGTGTCCTTCATAGATGCATTTGACCGTGACTGATGTTTACATTCACCATGAAGAGGGCAATGTGACAAAGGCAATCCATATGACACAAACCCACTTCAAACCTTGCTGCACGCAAGACTGAGACCCCCAAGTTAATTTGCCTTATGAATTTGGGACACAGATGAGTCATTTTGATCTTAGGAAGCATCATACTCACCAGAATCCGATCCTGATAGGGGACTTTAACCACCCAGATATCTGCTGACAAAAGCTCAAGACTGGAGGTAGTTTGGGCTGCAGAAATCATGCCCTGGAAGAATTCTCCATGTGGAGTGGTAGTGAAAGGGTAAAAAGTAGAATCAGGGCCCTAAGCCTCAGGAAGGAAAACATTTGGCTGTTTAGAGCCCTAGTGAGTTGGATCCCTTGGGAAACTGCCCTCAGAGTTACAGGAGTAAATGAGCTGAGAAATATTCAAAGACATTTTTCTTAGACTGGTAGAATGCTCAATCTCAGCATGCAAGATGTCATGCAGGGAACACAGGAGTCAAGACTTTTTAGTCAAACTAAAACACAAAACCAAAAAGCACAGGCAGTAGAGTTAGGGATACACATCCTGGGGAGATTACAGAGAAATCGCCTGGGAGTGAAAAGAGGGGATCAAGAAAGCCAAAGCACAGCTAGAGCTGAACTTGGTGAGGGACGTGAAAAATTACAAAAAGGGTTTGCTCAGGTATGTAGGATAACAAAGGAAGATGAAAGAAGCTGTACTCCCCTCATGAGTGAAAGAGGACATCTGGCTAAAACTGGCATGGACAAAACTTTTTTGTCACAGTCTTCACCAGCAAGTGCTTTAACCATGGTGCGTAATTCAAAGAATCTAAAGGCAAGGCCTTGGAGAGTGGAGTACCGATCACAATAGGAGAAGATCAGGTTCAAGACCATCTAAAGAACCTGAATGTGCACAGGTCAATGGGAATTGATGAAATGCATCCAAGTGCCCTGAAGGAACTGGCCAATGAAGTTGCTAAGCCACTGTCCATCACATTTGAAAACTCTGGCAGATTGGTGAAATTTCCAGTGACTGGAAAAGGGGAAACATAACCCCCATTTTTAAAGGGGAAAGAGGCTGATATGGGGAACTGCAGGCCAGTCAGTCTCATTTCTGCGCCCAGCAAGACCATGGCGTGGATCCTCCTGGAAACTAGGCTAAGGCACATGGAAAACAAGAGAGGTCATTGGAGACAGCCAACATGGCTTCCTCAAGGCATTTCATGCCTGACAAACTCAGTGGGCTTCTACAACAGGTTTACAGCATTGGTGGACAACAGAACACTGACTGACATCATCTACTTGTGCGAAGCATTTAATACTATCCCACAAAATAATCCTTGTGTCTTAAATGGAGAGACATGGGTTTCATGGGTGGAACACTCAGTGGATAAGGAACTGGCTGGATGCTTATGCTCAAAGAATTACGGTCAATGTCTCCATATCTGGGAGGTGGCTATTGATGGGTGGTGTCCCTCAAGAGGGGAAGGAGAGGAGAGGAGAGGAGAGGAGAGGAGAGGAGAGGAGAGGAGAGGAGAGGAGAGGAGAGGAGAGGAGAGGAGAGGAGAGGAGAGGAGAGGAGAGGAGAGGAGAGGAGAGAGAGAGAGGAGAGGAGAGGAGAGGAGAGGAGAGGAGAGGAGAGGAGAGGAGAGGAGAGGAGAGGAGTGGAGAGGAGAGGAGAGGAGAGGAGAGGAGAGGAGAGGAGAGGAGAGGAGAGGAGAGGAGAGGAGAGGAGAGGAGAGGAGAGGAGAGGAGAGGAGAGGAGAGGAGAGGAGAGGAGAGGAGAGGAGAGGAGAGGGGAAGAGAGGGGAGGTGAAGAGAGGAGAGGGGAGGGGAGGGGTATCAGGAGTGCAGGGCTAATCATTTTAAACTAAAAATGTGTAGATTCCTGTTAGATATTTAAAAAGAAACATGACCTGTGATGGTGATGAGACACTGGAAAAGGTCATCCAGAGAAGTTGTGAGTGCCCCTTCCCTCAAAACATACAATGCCAGGTTGGATAGGGCTTTGAGGAACCTGATCCTGTGGAAGATTACAACTATCCATGGCAGAGGAGTTGGAACAAGATAATCTTTAAGGTCCCTTTAAAACGAAAACCATTGTATGATTAATTCTATGATTCTAGTTGTTATGAAGTGGGAGCAAAATATTTCACATGAAATGGGGCAAAGACTTAATCACTAGTGAGACGTCAGCAAGCAGCAACTACTATGTGTTTAGATGCATCATGAGCAAGGAATGTTTGTGGCCCCACGGGGCTCTGGGACACAGCATAAAAGCCTGTGCTGCTCCAGGCTCTGCATCCTCCTCTCTTGCCTCCCTTTCCTCCAGGAACGAGGTAAGCCTCCGTGCACTCCATCTCTCCCTGTGGGATGAACTGCTGTCATGGTGACTACTCAGGTGGATCCTTGGGCTGCCTCAGCTTGTCCCTTCAATAGAACTGTTGAAGGGCTGTCACCTCTTTCCATTTAGATGGGGCTGTTTGGGGTGAGCTGGAAAGAGGGGGATTCTTTCAAGCACAAGGGGATGAATGGGGCTCAGCTTCAGGGAGGTCTGCTCAGCAGAATGGTGTCTAACAAAATGGTCCTGGGCATCCAGCACCACTTCAATGAAGCAATGGTTGTTCTGGAGATGGGGCATGATCAATTTTTCCCCAGGTGTTTTAAACCCACTGTGCTGGGTCTTGTACCAAAACTGGTTCCACATTCCTGTACAGTAAAACTTGAAGGGCACAGTGAGGGCCATGGGAGATCCTAGTCCTTAACATATAGCCCTAAGCCGAGATCTCACACTTGTTGAGTCTTTTAGCAAGACCAGTTGCAGGCTCTTCTTGGACATGAAGTTAGAAATGGAGATGAGTAAAGTGTATCTGCAGAGACAACTCAAGAAATAAGGCTGAATGATGTTAAGGTCCGTGTTCTGTCTCTGCTTTGTGTTTCAGCTTTGCCTCCCTCACCGAGAGATGTCTTGCTTCAGACCCTGTATCCCACCACCTTGTGGTTCCTCTGGCCCAACCCCACTTGCAAGCAGCTGCAGTGAGCCCTGTGTCGCCCGCTGTGGTGACTCGACGGTGGCCATCGAGGCCGCCCCAGTGGTGGTGACCCTGCCGGGCCCCATCCTCACTTCTTTCCCTCAGAACACAGTTGTGGGATCCTCTCTGTCAGCTGCTGTTGGGAGCTCCCTCAGCACTGGGGGGGTTCCCATCTCTTCTGGGGGCTCCCTTGGTCTGGGGGGGTCAGGGCTGTGCCTGCCTCCACCCCGCTGCCGACTGAACTGCTGAACCTGGTGCATCGTCCCTTCTGGAGCAGGAAGAATGATGGGGACTGCACAGCAGGAGTGTGGCCAGGCCTTGCAGATGGGCTGGGTGTCCTCATGCCAGCTGGCAGGAGGGACCTGTGCCCACGGCTCCTGGCTGCACGTCAGGCCTCGCTGTGCCTCCTCTGGCTCTGCTTTGCTCTGAGCTCCTTGAGAAAGGGCTCGTTCTCTTCTGCTTTGCTGAACCTCCTGGTGCTGGGGGAGGGTGCTGGAGTTAGGGACTGCTCTTGCTGGGCTGGGATTGCCAGCAGGTGGAGCAGAATGGGGAAAGGCAAGTGCTTTGTGTTTCGACCTTGTCCTTGGGAAATGGGCTGTTCTCTGGATTGCCCTGAACCCTGCAGATGTGTTTCTTGGTCTCTGTTCTGTGCCACTGCATCTGCTCCTTCTCATTAAAGACTTTGTGCAGCATAGCTGGAGACTCATGGTGGTTTGTCCTCCTCCCCTGTCGGTTGTTCAACCGCTCTGCAAGAAAGAGGGAGAACCTGCTCTTTCCCATGACAATGACTGTGTCCCCATGCAGAAACAGTGCCAGGGTGGGCGGAATTCCCTGACATAACATCAGAACACCAAAAATAATCAAGTAGGCAAGAGAAAGGCAGGAAAGACTCAGAAAAAAATGATTTCACAAGAAGCAACGGACAGGAGAGGAAATAAACTTCATGCCAGAAACAGTGGTGGTCAAGATGGGGAAAAGGTTCCCAGCAAGGCTGTAGATTCTCCATCTTAGAAAATGTCCAACAGCCAACCAGACAAGGCCCTCAACAGCCTCCTCTTCTTGACCCTGTTTTGAGCCAGGCTTGGCCTGCATGATCTGCACCTCAGCTCTTGTGTGATTTGCTGAGCCGCTGCTGGATCCCCCATCCAGAAGCAGCCATCAGGAAGAAGGGAGCTGAGACGGGGCAGGGCCAGAGCTCGGGAAACCTGCAGAGGTTTGTTTGGCACAGGGCAGGAGAAGGGGCACTGATGTCAGTGCCAGGGCTGGGAGCGCAGGAGAGGAGGGCTGTTGGGAATGCATTAAAGAAGTGACCCAACAGCAAGGCTGTGGAGGTGTGTGCATGCTGAGGAAAGCTCTGAGAGAGCTAAAACTTGAGGTCCCACTGAGATTTGAACTCAGATCACTGGATTCAGAGTCCAGAGTGCTCACCATTACACCATGGGACCTGCTATTTTCTTTCTCCTGTGGCCAGCCTGGTGCAGCCATACGGTCCTGGGTGAGCCTGGCACTCTCTCCAGCCCCCCTGCCATCACCAAGTACAAACTCCCTTCCTCTAGGGCCACCACTCACAGGGCTTTTCAAGGGAGTGCCAGAGCTCTTTGCTGAATCTGGCTGGTAACCCATGAGAATCTTGCTTTCTCCTGATTGGACCTGGTTATGAAGTTTCCAACTTAACCTCTTCAACATTGCACCTCTCAGAGTGCATTCTTGGACAGCAATGTGTGATTCGATGCTTTCTGGCTGCCAGTAGGCCTTGGCCAGCCAGAGAGCCACCTTCACACAGAGGAAGCCCTCTTACCTTTGCTTCTCCAGGTTCAACAAACCCAGTTCCTTCAGCATCTCCCTCAATCATGACTTGCTCCGGCATGCTATGATAGCACCGTATGCGTTCCCTCTTCCTAATAAATATCCTGACTGTGGTCCTTCTGAAAAGCACCACCAGTGCTTGTGCAGCCTGTGGTGGGGTTGCGTGATGATATATCTCTCTGGCCAGCAGTGCTGGTGATACAGAAAAGTTGGCAAAAAGGATATTTAACACTCTTTTGAAAGTGTTAAAAAGCTGGCACTTTTATTACAGCTTGCTAGACACAGATGATTGCTCCTCTAATCAAGCGTGCACAAGGTTCACACATCTTGGTATTTATTACTCACTCCTATCGCATATTCATTTGTTTGTACCACTTAGTTAAGGGATAAAACATAAAGTATTTATATAACCCCACCCTTTGCCAGAAGTCCATCTTCGGTATTTGAGAGTCTTCATCAACAGTCTCTAGTGGTTCCGGCTGTCTTCACAGCTGATGCCCCCCCAGTGTTGGCTTCTTGATCTGATTCCTGGAACAAACATATTGTCATTTTATGCTGCTACTCAGCAGAAGTCACGTAGCTCTTTCTTCATTCAGTGGAACATTCCACTTCATCTGCTTGCAAGCCAAAGACAACCTGCTTTGCCCCATGTCCGGCCTCTGTAGAGCTATAGTTTCTCTGTTAGGTTTCTGCTACATTATGCCTAGTCTTGCTACATCAGGCTTCGTCTTGCTACATTACTCCGAGGGCTTTCTAAACAGTTTTTGTTCCTCTTATCATTGGAGAGAAATGCCCTAGAACCCGCGATGTCCCTGCTGGCCTCTTACTGGTGGGCCTCTAATCCCACCTGGCCCTCTCCACACTGGTGCTGGCTGCATTTCCCAGTGAGGAACTGCCAGTTCATAGAAACCTTCTGTTCTGAAGCCCTGCTGGTCAAAGCCCCATCCTAATTGGCACCTAAAGAATGTACCAATTTGCCTGAAAGTGAGAAGGATGCATCTCAGAGGCTCTCCAGCTTCAGGAGAAGAGGGCAGGGGAGCTCTGTCATGACTATGGAGAGGGAAAAGTTGCTGCCATCTCCAAAAAAGGGAAGAAGGACTATGGAGCCCCAAGGGAAGGTGACAAAATAAACTGGTGCAAGTTCAGTGGAGCGCAGGCTACTGGGTGTCTGAGCCTCATAGAAACCTGAGTGTGGTACCCATCTGTGGAGAATCTCCAAGTTCTCTGAGCACCTGCTCCTGTTCTCCAGCACTCCCTGGGAATCCCTGAATGGTCCAAAGCAGCTCCCACAGGCCTGGAAGTGCCCAGAGGCCTGGCCATGGGGGAAAACTGTGGGAAAGGCCAAGGGGAGTGGATCAGCTGCCTGAACCTGCAGAGGGAAGCTGGGTTGTTTTGGACCAGGACAAAGAAGGCACCGTGACGTTCCCCTTCTCCACTCACATCCGTGCCAGCTGTGCGTGTACTATGCAAGTGTATGTGTGTTTGCATGCATGTACCTGTGGTGGTTTAACAACAGCCAAACACCCACCCCACTGCTCACTCCTTTCCCCACACCTGGCGAGGTGCAGGGCACTGAAAACAGGGTGAGAAATCTCATGGGTCAAGGTAAACCCAAGGACAAGACTTAGCAAAAACTGTTGTTGGAAAGTCAGTCTTTGCTTGGGGAGAATTAAGTTTTTGCCAAATAAAAAAGATTCACATCATGAGAAACAAAGACCCAAGCATAAAACACCTCCCTTTCCCCTGGCCCAGGCTTACCTTCACTTCTTCTCACTAGACTCCTTTAACTGCCTGAGCTGTACGCATCTTCCCTCTGCTCTTTCCCACTCGTTTTGTTCCTTCCTCCTCTCTCAGCCTGGCTTTTTCTGCCCTTTTTGGAATATGTTTACCCCCCTTCAGCCTTCCTGATGGGTACTTTGGGAGAGATGTCAGCTGAGAAAGCAAAGGAGAAGGTGTCAGTGGCAGAGAGAGGGGGCTCAGGCTGTGGGACAGCCCTGGGCAGCCCTGGGTGTCCAGAGGGCAGGAGGGCAGCAGTGCAGGGAGCACCTGGTGAACGCTGCAAGGGAGAGGCAGTGTCTGGTGGGGCTGGAGCGAGGCCAAAAGCAAGTAGCAGAGGATGGTTTCGATCCATCAACCTCTGGGTTATGAGCCCAGCACACTCCTGCTGCACCACTCCGCTCCCCGCAGCAGCTCTGCCGGGATCTCCCCAGCTCTGCCTGATGCTGCCTGGACCTGCCAGCACCAGCGCTGCTGCTCAGGCCTCCTGCCCTCCTCTTCCCTGCACCCATCACCAGGCTGCATCGAGCTCTCCCTGGAAACCTCAGTGTCCCCGCACTCGGGCTGGCAAGCGCAAGGGCCTTGCTTTGTCCTTCTCCCCACATATCCTTCCTATAACCCCTCTTTGAGACTTGCTTTTTACCACCCAACCTGGCTCCGCAGGAAACCTAGAAGTGAGGGGCAGCCCCGTTGCTCTGCAGGATGGAGAGGAGGTGCTCTGCAGAGAGCTCGTGAGTGCTGCAATCTGCTTGGGAAACCAGCTCCCAGGGTCTCTGTGACTGTGCTCAGGTACAAGGGCCTTGCCCAGCCCATGCTGTGCAGCCCTCCTGGCTTGCCCTTCCTCCTGGTGCAGCCCTGCCCTTTCTGCTCTGTGACACTGGAGGGCTGCCCCTTTGACTATTCAGCCCTGCAGGCCAGTCAGAGCAACCCCTCCTCTCTGTGCCTGACTTAACCAAAATCTCTTGTGGTAGAGGTGGCTCCTAGTTCCCCCAACACAGGTTCAATCCAGCAGTACTGCATGGTGTCTAGTCTTATATGTTGGCAGGTGTCCCAGAAATGTTCTGTGCAGGCTGAGCTGGTAGAACCTGCTGGTGAAGATGAGGATTGAGGTGGCCGTGCTTATGCTTGCATGTTTGTGCATGTGTCTGCTGGTTCTCTGTCTCATCCACATGCCAGAGTATGCAGAGCCAGGCAGAGAAGAGAAAGCAAAGACATGGGAGAGAGGGCTGGGTGTGCAGATGTGAGCATGCATAACCAGTCAGGGAGATCTGATTATGTACTAAGGCCATAATTATCAGCCTAGCTTTTTAAGGCAAATCTCCTAGTCTTTTATCATCAGTATTTCATGTTCTCAGCAGGCAAGAGCCAGTTTAGGTTGGATCTTGAGGTCATATCAAGTCTTAGGATAATACTTCATGGTTTCACACAGCATTTGTTCTTGTAAGCAAGACGTGTTGCACTTAGCACCTTACCATTCGCATCCCCCACTCCCAGTGGCTTGGCTGTGGGGCACAAACCATGGACTAAAAATGCGATTTTACCACCTTCTTTTTTTTTTTTTTCTGGGCTTTCTCCACATCAGGCCCTTAGGGTTTACTTTTTTCTTAAGATGCTGCACCACTCAGGCAGGCTGTCATCACTATGAACAAGGGCCATGTGTGCACAGAAGGACCTGTTTCATAACTCATACTCAGCACTGGCCCTTTCCATTCCCCCAGCTTGCCTAGCTTGGCAATGGGAGCAGGATTTCCCCTTCATCCGGGAGGGTCTGTGGAGAAGGAGGACAGGTGCTGTAGTCAAGGGGGTATGACTGTCTCCCTGGGCAGCAGGTGCAGTGTGTAGCTGAGTCCCACAGCTGCAGAATGGTCAGTTGCCGGCAGCCCAAAAGGGAACTGCAGCTCGTAGTTGGCAGGATTCGAACCTGCGCGGGGAAACCCCAATGGATTTCTAGTCCATCGCCTTCACCACTCGGCCACAACTACCTGCTCCAGCCCTCTCTGCCCTGCTCCTCGCATGCCCCGTGCAATGACACCCTGCTCCTTGGAGTTTCAGGGCCAGACTTCACTTCTAGGCCAGCATTTGGGACCTCCCCTGAGCAGGACAGGTGGCAGGCTTCCAGAGGCCCCGACAGCTGTCACCACAGGGGCCAAGGCTGCACATCCCAGCACCTTCTCCTCACACAGGCTCCTGGCATATCCTGCCATGGAAGGATAGTTTCACTCCCCAGATGGTGTTTGGTCTGCTTCCAGGGAAGAGGGGAAGGCAACTGCGCAGAGACAACCAGGGATGGTGGTAGTTGTGGGGGTGGGCTTTTAGACACTGCTTTGCTTCTCTGAGTTATCTGAGGGGGACTCTAAGCCTCCTTTGATCACCAGAGCGTGGACATTTCTGCAGGGAAGATAGTGACTTCCAGGCCTCACCTCCAGCCTCTCAGGGACATAGGGAGCTATCAGCTCTTGAACAAAGAGTATGACACTTGCTGTGCAGGTTGCAGGTTGTCTTTTCTAGTGCTGTCAGTGTATGTGGGTTTGTGTTAGCACAGTATTTACAGATGCCAACTCTGGCACCTCCAGTGCTACAGTAAGGTGACTTGCAGTCACACTGCTCCTGTCTGGATCTGAAAAACAATTCTTTTCTCTTTTACACTCCATAGTCATCCCCTCAGTATATTCCAAAACACCAATGAAACAGAGAATTACCATGACTAGTTTTCATACAAAGTTTGTGAACATTGATTGAGAGGATGTAAAAGTTAAGTCAAATATCTGTATGTTAATGTCAATCTGTATGTAACTATTAATCCACAATGAACAATTTGGGAGCTAGTCCCACAGAGCAGTGATCACCAGGTTACGGACTGAAGCTCAATGTCTGAGGGTTTTCTGGGGACTCTGGTTAAAGGATCTCTTGCCGCAAAAGAGGTAAGATGAAGAGAGAAGCCAGTATTCTTCCTGTCAGAGCAGATGGCTATGTGAAGGACAAGGAGAAGAAACACCACGGGTCTCCAGCTATGCTGCACTAGTCTTTAATGAGAAGGAACAAATGCGGTGGCACAGAACAGAGACCAAGAAACACATCTGCAGGGTTCAGGGCAACACAGAGAACAGCCCATTTCCCAAGAACAAGCTCCACACAAAGCACTTGCCTTTCCCCATTCTGCTCCACCTGCTGGCAATCCCAGCCCAGCAAGAGCAGTCCCTAACTCCAGCACCCTCCCCCAGCACCAGAAGGTTCAGCAAAGCAGAAGAGAACGAGCCCTTTCTCAAGGAGCTCAGAGCAAAGCAGAGCCAGAGGAGGCACAGCGAGGCCTGACGTGCAGCCAGGAGCTGTGGGCACAGGTCCCTCCTGCCAGCTGGCATGAGGACACCCAGCCCATCTGCAAGGCCTGGCCACACTCCTGCTGTGCAGTCCCCATCATTCTTCCTGCTCCAGAAGGGACGATGCACCAGGTTCAGCAGTTCAGTCGGCAGCGGGGTGGAGGCAGGCACAGCCCTGACCCCCCCAGACCAAGGGAGCCCCCAGAAGAGATGGGAACCCCCCCAGTGCTGAGGGAGCTCCCAACGGCAGCTGACAGAGAGGATCCCACAACTGTGTTCTGAGGGAAAGAAGTGAGGATGGGGCCCGGCAGGGTCACCACCACTGGAGAGGCCTCGATGGCCACCGTCGAGTCACCACAGCGGGCGACACAGGGCTCACTGCAGCTGCCTGCAAGTGGGGTTGGGCCAGAGGAACCACAAGGTGGTGGGATACAGGGTCTGAAGCAAGACATCTCTTGGTGAGGGAGGCAAAGCTGAAACACAGAGCAGAGACAGAACATGGACCTGAAATTGATCTTGCTGACGTACATCTCAGCTTAGGGCTAGATTTGAACGCCCAAGACCAAAGAAGTACCTAACTGCTTGCCAATTCCAGAGGACCTCCTCATGCATTTTTCTGTACAATAGCCCAGATGAAGGTTGATGCAACTATTTCAGCACAAATAGGCTGCGTGCAACAAGAGTCTCAGAAATCAGAGGTCTTAAAAACACAGTGTTTATAGAGCTGCAATGGCCCTAACTGTCCTCTATGAGTTGCATGGTCCACAGAATGGGTGAACCACTTTTGGGACAGGACCCAGCTCAGTGGATTTAAAGCCCCTGTGGAGAGCCATCTGAGCAAAGCTGAAATTCTGCTGAGTAGACTTCCCTGCAGTTGAGCTCCATTCATCCCCTTGTGCTTGAAAGAATCTCCCTCTTCCCAACTCTCCCCGACCAGCCCCATAAAAAGGGAAAGAGGTGACAGCCCTTCAACAGCTCTGTTGCAGGCTCAAGCTGAGGCAGCCCAAGGATCCACCTGAGTAGCCACCATGACAGCAGTCCAGCCCACAGGGAGAGATGGAGTGCACAGAGGCTTACCTCGTTCCTGGAAGAAAGGGAGGCAAGAGAGAAGGATGCAGAGCCTGGAGCAGCACAGGCTTTTATGCTGTGTCCCAGAGCCCCATGGGGAATCAAACATTCCTTGCTCATGAAGCATCTAAACTTATAGTAGCTGTCGCTTGATGAGCCCTCACTTGTGGTTAATTACTTGCTCCTTTCATCCCAAATGTTGTGCTCCTATTTCATACTGCTGGACACAAAGTAATTAATCTGTGTCCCAGCTTCATAAGGCAACTTACTTCTGAGGTCTAAGGCTAGTACTCAAGTAGATTTTTTTTTTTTTTTTTTTTTTTTTTTTTTTTCTGATATGGATTGTCACATTGCCTTCTTGGCGGCAAGCATAACCACCAGTCATGGTGAAGTTCAGCTTTAAAGGATACATCAAGTCAACTCCCCAGTGTTTTTTTCAGTGCAAACACACAGTTGTGGGGGTGGGCTTTTAAACTCCACTTTCCTTCTCTAATTTATCTGAGGAGGTCTTCAAGCCTCCTTTGATCACTTAGGTTGGGATATTCCTGCAGGGAAGATGGTTACCGCCACACAACACCACCATCTTCTGGGGGACATGGAGTGTTGTCAACCCTTGAACAAAGACTCTGACTGCCATGCAGGTATTGGTGTGTAGAGGTAATGGCTTGTAAGAGTGAGAGAGAGATATAGAAAAAACAAGGCGGAGCCTGACTGACAACTGAGGAGGGGCAAAGAAAAAATAAGTGGGTGATGTGGCGGGAGACAGGAGAGAGGTTTTTTTGGGAGAATAGGTATGTTTAAAGCTTTTTGCCCACACTAGGAAGGGATGCCCAATGCTTAAGCAGGAACAAGAAAGCCCAACAGTGTGCAAAAATGATCATTTTCTTCATGAGCTGAAAGTAAATGTAGTTCCCTTTTAACTCCGGAGCAAGAATACTTGGAAAATGGTTTTAAGGAGTCAGTGTGGAGGTGGTGAGGCAATGTCTGTTGCTGGGGAATTTTTGTTGCACCCCTTGTGGTAAATCAAATATACATTTGCACTTAAATATAGAGATTTAATGAGCAATGATTTGGACATGGTCCTACGTTCATAAGAGTTCCTACACGGAGTCTGCGAAGATGCAGTGTGAGCTGTGTCGTTTATACACAGTTGCATCAGCATGGATCATGTGTCAGTATGTGTTGTAGGAAAATAGGAAATTAGGATTTTAGGCCTATATCAGTGTTATAAGCTGTGCTGCTAAGGCTGAAAGTCTCAGCTTGTCCCCTGTATAGTCCTTACCCAGAACCACGAGCATGGTTACCTTATGCTTGCTTTGTACCCTTAGTTAAGACATTGATAAATGCTATTCTTAGGGTTGCTGATTTCTATCCTAGACTGGTGAACTATGGATAACAAATGAGACAGGTGGAACTTCAAAAGAAGCTAGCCCTGCGACCCGATGACCTGTTGTTCGGTACTTGCCAAGAAAGAAGAAGTGGAACCCGCAGACCACTGGAACGGAAGGAACCTGAGGATATTGACAGTGATAGATATCGACAGTGATAGACAGTGATAAATTTTGCTTAGTTGCATAATACCTGTTAGAACCCTATATAATGACTAGTTATACTGCTGTATGATTGTCAGTCTCTGAGGAGGTGACCCAACGCTGCTGTTCCTGTGAATCTTCTACAATAAATACTGCTCAGAGTAACCCACAAGAGTTCAAGTCTCTACCCAGCGCCTACCTACGACCTTTTTTCAGTATGAGGCACCTCAACCTGTCATTGGGTGCATCACTGGGCTGATGAAAGGGCAAAACCTACCCCTCTCTCATCCCTGTTACATCTGTAGGAAGGCATAACACCATCAAGGTTTGTGCAGCACCCCAGGAGACCTGAGCGTTGCAGGGCTCTGGAGGAGCTCAGCAGCACTAAGCCTTTCCTTCCCCCCACATAGTGACCATACCACACACTGCACTCAGGAGCAAAATACAGACCTGGCAACAATCACATCTTCAGGGCAAAGCCACAATCCCCAGGCATGTGCTTGTCTTAAAACCAGGGCTCTGGAAAAGCTGGCGGTGAAGACCCAGGACAAGCTGTCTCCGTCTGTTGTCTTCATTTATTCACCCCGTCTTTATTGGAAAAGAGCATAGTGGGAGACACAAAAAGTTTCTTATACCAGAGTATAAAAATAATTTTAGTTCCCAGATGCCATTGTGACTGGCGCCTCCCACTCCTAATCCCTGATCCTCAATTTTGTTAGGCAGACGACCTTAAGCCAGGGGTCATGTACCCCTTTCTCCTTTGAAGGTGTACTGGGCACCAAGAAGAGTCAAGATGACACACATTTGATTCTAAAAACATTCTCCCAAGGTTCCCTAAAAAGACTGCGTGTCCTGATGGTGTAGCATGACACCATTCACAAGGTGGTTTGTGAACATGGAGCCATGGGCCTTTTAGGCTTTATGAGTGATGGATGAGGTTACTGAAATTCTGGGTGATAACAAATGTTCAGATGTGAACGTTAATATAAATCTTTTGAGTTAACTTCTCAGTGTCTTCACTGTTATTTGCAAACTTCATGTGAAAAAGAGTCATGGAATAACCAGGTCTTATGAGGAGAAGACAAGGGCTTAGCAGCCTGAGTCTTGTAACAGAGGGCATGCCAGGCTTGTGCAAAGAGCTCTGCCACTTTCTTGGAAGGTCCTGTGAGTAGAGGGTGCCTGGTGGCCCTGGAGGAAGGGAGTTTTTACTTGGTGATGGCCAGGGAGCTGGAGAGAGTGCCAGGCTCACCCAGGACCACATGGCTGCACCAGGCTGGCCACAGAAAAAGAAAATAGCAGGTCCCATGGTGTAATGGTAAGCACTCTGGACTCTGAATCCAGTGATCTGAGTTCAAATCTCAGTGGGACCTCAGATTTTTAGCTCCCTCAAGGCTTTCCTCAGCGTGCACATACCTCCACAGCGTTGCTGTTGGGTCACTTCTTTAATGCGTTCCCATCGGCCTCAAGGCTTTCCTCAGCATGTCTACTCCTTCTCCCCTTGCCTGCTTAGTCTGCCGCAGTCTCCAGCCCACTTCCTTCCAGAAGTTGATGGCAAATGTTCCTTCCACCTCAACCTTCGATGCTACTCTGCCCTGGGTGACACTGCGGGGAGAGTACTTTGTGCCTCTCTTACAGGTTCAATGAATAGCAAAGATCTCACAGAGCTCCCCAGCACCTGGCAGCTGCAGCTCAGGCCAGACTGACCCTAACAGACTGACCCTCACAGAAGGCCAGACCACTTCTGGGCCCTGAATCCTTACAGCTAGCCCTGAAGACCAGATATACCTCATGCTCCCAAGTCTCCTTAACAGGGGTCCAGCCCCTGTCAGAGTGTTTCCAGCAGCACCGCTCCCTTGGGTAGCTGTACACATGTGGTTTACAGGCAGTAACTGATCTCAAGGATGCTACAAGTCCCGCTGGGCTGAGTCCTCTATGTCTGGACATTTGCCTGCTTCCTCCTTGGCCTTTTTTTTCAGGTTCTGGTTTTGTTAATGGGCCCAGTGGGGGTGCTGTTCTCTCAGAACTTGGAAAGTCTTTTTTTCTGATGGCAGGCCTTGGCAAGCTGGACAGTGGCTTGGTCATGTGCCTCTGGCCTTGCAGACTACCAGGAGCCCATTTGGGCTGAGATGTGGGTCATAGGAAGGTGTCTGCTGGGAGCCAAAGCTTGGGAGAACTTCCAGGGCTACACTTGGATACCCACAGGGGAGAAGCACAGAGTCATGGAAATTACCTCAGAGAAATCCTGGGAATAAACTTCAGGGGTTGAGTACAGAGTAGAAAAGAGGAAAGCACTGTTTTTCAGGTGGGCAGTGTGACTGCAAGATGGGGTTAGGGCGGGCATTCCAATAGGGAACCGAGCATGCACAATCACAATCCCACTCTTTGTAACTTCATCTTCTTGTAGCACTGCCAATGACAGAGTAGAAGTTTGTAAATTCTGTACTAAGCCAACCCCACATATGACCCCACTGCCTAGACTGGTGTTTTGAGTGTCAGCACAGTGAAGGCCAGAGTCTACCTCTTTGTGTTTCCCTTGGCCCACAGGCCATAAGTTGCAAGATAAATTAATGTGTCTTATTTTTAGTTACTTCATACTTAAACAGGAATTGAGGGCACTTCATACAGTGCTAGAAATCACGTGTTTGTAGGGTGGATTTATTTTTTTGTGTCCAGTCAGGAATTAGAGCTCTTTTGCCAGTGATGAGAAAATGCCCTGTACAACCCAATTCCACCCATCAAACTCTCTTTTTCCCTCCCGACTACCCACACCTAATATCTCTGTTGCATTTTCCCTCTTTCTGTGCAGGTTTAGCAGGCCTCAGAAGGCGTTGGTTAAGGTTGGAAAGAAAGGTCCCTTTGTCAGTCTGAGCAGCTGGTGAAAGAGCATCTGGAGAGTCAACAGCTGAGACAGAATAAAATGAAAACTCCATGGATGTTCTCTTGCTGCCATCCCATGGACATTTTGAGTATTCTCATTTCAGTCTGCAACAACTGAACTGAAGCCAAAGTAATTCTGCTGACTCCTTGTTGCACCACATCCTGGAAGGTTTCAGGGAATGCCTCTGTCTCTCATAAGTATCATTCAATTGTTCAGTAAAAGAAGGCACTACAGTGAATTGCAGGGAAGAGAAGGGGAAAAAGGGAGGACGAAGGTAGAAGGAGGAGGAGAATGCATAGGTCAAGGAGGATTGGCTTAAGTGCACTTCCAAAGCATGCCAAATTAATTACGTTTGTGTCTTTGCCTACTGGTCATTCTGAAGCTTTCACCCTTGGTGCTGTGGGGGTGTGCAGGTCCAGTGCTGTCTGTGCTCCTGCCAGAGTCTGGAGGGGCTTTGTGCCATGCCAAGAAACCCCATTGCAAACAAACATCCTCGTGGTGTGGCCTCAGACTGTTGACAACTTGTGCCCATAAAATTAGTCTCAGAGTCCTGATAGGCAGCAGTAAAGCTGCAAGAGCCTGAGCTGCCCATGGCTGCACCCAGGAAATCTCCTATTGCTCCCTAAGTAGGATGATGGCTGAGCACTTCTCCTCCTTCCATGGGGGTTGCTGTCTTCTTGCTTCTGGCAGAGGCTTTTCTCACATCCTGGCTCCCCTCATTCAAAGTTCCTGCATCCCTGACACTTCCTGTCTGCTTTTTGGCTAGTGCACGTATAGAGAAAATGTTACATTCCCTGGGGACAGCTGAAATTTTGTCTGCTGCTCACTCCTTCCTCAGAGCCAATGGATATCTATGATCAAGGCATTGGTGTCCCAGAATGAGTCCTGGCTGAGTCTTTGGGCTCTGCAACACTGTATAGTGGATTGTGGCCTTGGGAGGTCATATGTAAAGGGGCTGGTGGGCCTGGCATTCATTTCACCATGGGAGGTAAGGCTAAAGCACTTGGACAGATGGCATGCATGGTGTTGCACTCCCCTGAGTGGACACAGTGGTTCCGGGACAGGTTGGAGCAACCAGGACAAAAGCAGAAATGCCTTGAATCTCTAGGGGCTGATATGTCCACAGGTGCTGAACTCCCACCATGCTTAAAGACACATGAAAGAGCTGTTCACGTGGCAATCAGAAACTACCTCATTTCTGTCATTGTCCACCCCAAAATTCATGCTCTTCATGCATTGCACTAGCAGTCTTCAACTTCAGGGAGAATTTCTTGACCTGACCTCCCACCTTTAGATGAATCTGGCAAGGGCCATCAGGGGCCATTAAGTAAGATTTCTGCAAGTACATCCACTGCAAAAGGAAGACTAAAGAAGGTGTGGTCCCACTGCTGAATTGCGTGGGGAGGTAACAGAGGACATAGGAAAAAAATGAGGAGTTCAGCTTCTTCAGTTTAGTTCAGTCTTCAGTGGTAAGCTTTGCTTTAGGGAAACACAGGCTCTTGAGCCAAGTGGGAAAGCGTGGAACAATTAAGATTTACCCTTGGTAGAGGAGGAGCAGGTTAGGGAACATTTAAAAATGCCTGGTCTGCCCAAGTCCATTGGCCCTTGTGGAATGCATCCATGAATACTGAGAGAGCTCACCAATGCCAATGCCAGACCACTCTTGACAGTCTTTGAACAGTGATAGTAATCAGGAGAGGTTCCTGAGGACTGGAAGAAAGATAACATGATGCCTGTCTTCAAGAAGGGCTAGAAGGAGGACTCGGGGAACTTGAGATAGCCTCACCTCATTTTCTGGGAAGGTGGTAGAGCATATAATACTGCAAACCATTTCCAATCATGTAAAGCACAGAAAGGTGATTTGGAGTAACCAGCATGGATTTATGGGAAATCATCTGTGATATGTATACCTAAGCCTTCAATGAAGAGATTACTACCTTGGGGACAAGGGAAGAGCAAGTGATACTGGTTTTCTTGAATTTAACAAGACTTTTGCAGCTCACTCCCCTGATAACCTCACAGAAGAACTGATGAAGTGTCAACCAGATAAGCATATGGAGAGATGACTGAAAACTGGTTGAAGTGCCGGGCCCAAAGGGTTCTGATCAGTGGCACAAACTCCAGTTGGAGGCCAGGTACTAATGGTGATTGCCATGGGATTCTATAGTGTTTAACATTTTAAATTAATGGCCTGGACAATGGGGCAGAGTGAACCCTCAGCAAGTTGACAGGTGATACAAGTCTTAGAGAAGTGGGTGACACCATTCAAATGGCAGACAGATTATGCTAGCAGCAGTTGCATCTTGCTGAGAGGAACATGAGACTTGTGAGATAGCCAAGGGGTGGCTGGGGGGGGTGCTTCTGGCCCCTCAGCACTCTTGGGCTATGTGTTGGGGAGGGGTAGGCCAGGAGGCAATAGGTGTTCTGAAAGTAGAGGAGCAGGTGACATCTGGGTAGTGCTGGCTTGTCCTCCATACCAGTTCAAGACACAGAAAGGGGTATATAATTGGTTTCTAGGGAGCACCAGCGAGCAGGGTGTGCAAATAGGGAAGTGGCATCACTTGGGAACACTGTTGGCAGTTCATGCAGGAGGGGTCAGTTATGGGACTGCTGCCTGCTCTGCTCACCCACACATTTAGCCTGCAGCCCTGATGGTCATCCCAACTAACTGGCAGCTGCGCAAACCTACTTAGAAGCTTGAGATCTTTCTGGAATTAGAATTAGAAAGACAACATCTTTCAAAAGAATTACCATATTGTAAGCACACTCTCTAAGAACTATAGGGGATACTGTGAAGCTGAAAGAAAAAAAAAAAAAAAAAAAGAAAAATAGTGTAAAATAGTGTAATAGCTTTCTATTTCCATGTGTAAGAAAGAAGGCAAGGAAGGCAGGAGACCAGCAAGGAGACCAGCATGGATAAGTAAGGACCTGCTGGTTGAATTTAAGTGTAAGAATAAAATGCACAGACAGTGGAACCAGGGACTTCTATCCTGAGAAGAATATAGGAATGCTGCCTGGATATGTAGGGATGAGGTCAGGAAAGCTAAGGCACAGCTGGAGCTGAATTTAACAAGGTATGTGAAGAATAGGAAGAGCTTTCACAGGTACAATGGTCAGAAAAGGAAGATTAAAGAAAAGGTACCATCCCAATAAATAAGGCAGGTGAACTAGTTACAACTGACATGGTCTTCACTGGCAATCTCTCTTCCCACACCTCTCGAGTGGATGAACTACAGACAGGGACTAGGGGAACAAAGTGTCTCCCACTGTAAGGGAAGATCAGGTTCAAGATCACCTGAGGAACCTGAACAAGTCCATAGGATGTGATGAAATGCATCTGTGGGTCCTAGCAGATGCAGTAGCTAAACCACTCTCAATCTTGTTTGGAAAGCCATGGCAGGCAAGTGAAGCTCTCAGTGACTGGAGAAAAGCAAATATTCCACCCATTTTTAAAAGGGTAATAAGGATGACTCTGGAAACTACCAACCAGTCAACCTCACCTCCACGTCCAGTAACATCATAACTTCCTCCTGGGAGTTACGTTGTTCAGACTGGAGAAGAGAAAGGTCCAGGGAGACCTTCTTGTTTCCTTTCAGTACTTAAAGGAGGCTTGCAAGAAAGACAGAGACAGACTTTACCAAGGCTTGCAATGACAGGACAAGGGGCAATGGTTTTTAAGTGAAAGAGGGTAAGGTTATATTGGACATAAGGAAGTAATATTTTATTATGAAGGATTTGAGACACTGGGACATGTTGTCCAGAGAAACTGTGCATGCCCCATCACTGGAAGTATTCAAAGTCAGGTTGGACAGGGATTTGCATAACCTGGTCTAGTGAAAGATGTCTCTGCTCATGGCAAGAGGGGTGAACTAGATGATCTTTGATGGTTCCTTGTGACCCAAACCATTCTTTGAATTTATAATACAGAAGACAGTCATGCTGTCATTTAGGAGGACCTTGACAGACTAGAGAAGTAGCTTGACAGCAATCTCATGCATTTCAATAAGGAGAAAAACAGTTCTGTATAGAGGACAAAGATCCTGATGCACCAGTACACGGGAAGGGCTGACCAACTGGAAAGTAGCTTGACAGAAAGCAGACTGGGGGTCCAAGTGAAAGATGAGCCAACAATATGACTTTGCAGTTAGTGGCCAACAGTATTCAGTGTTGCATCAGGAAAAGTGCTGTCAACAGGTCAAAGGAGGTGATATTCTGATCTACTCAACAATGGTGAGATCACATGTAGAGTATGTCTCCATTTCTAAGCACTCCAGTACAAAAGAGACATGGACAAACAGGAGCATGTCCAGTGAAAGTCCATGGAGACAATAAAAGGACTGTTACATCTGTCACGTGAGCAGAGGCCAAGAGTGCAACGATTGTTTAGACAGAAGAGAAGACTCATGGGAATCTTATCAATGTGCATAAATAGCTGCTGGAAGGGACTAAAGAAGACAGAGACAAACTCTTGTCAGTGGTGCAGAGTGAAAGGACAAGAAGAGGTATGCATAAATTGGAATACAGGACAATTCCACATAAACAGAATTATTTTATTTTACTGAGAAGGTGTTCAAACACTGAAATAAGTTGCTTTGACAAGCTGTGGAGTCTCCATCTTTGGAGGTATTTAGAAAATGACCTGACACAGTCCTGAATGCATTGTAGTGGAACCAGCTTATAGAAGCAGGGAGGGGCTGAACTGGATGATCTATGGAAGATTCTTCCTATGTCAGTTATACTGTAACATGGTCTTCCTGTAACTGTGTTCCCATCAGCTCTGTGGGGGTCCCATCTCTTCTGAGGGCTCCTTTGGTCTGGAGGAGGACCAGGGTTGTGTCTGAATTTCCTTCCCCACTGTTGGAATCTGAAATGAAAGAAAAAGGAAAGGGCAAGAGGAAAGGGAAGGGCAAAGGGAAATAAAAGGGCTGGAGTAGGCAAACAAAGGGGAAGATATGGGAAGCCAGCAAGAAAGTGTGGTCGAGACTCCTGAGGTGCAGAAAAGAGTGGTTCCCCTGTAGGACTTAAAATCTCAACAACACCACACAGCTCCATCTTGTGAAAGGCACTCAGGGTAATCCCCATACCCAAAAAAAACCACAAAGACAACACCTCACCTAACCAAACCCAACTCAACCACATTCAGCTCAGCACAGTGTAGTCCAGTTCAACCTTATAAAACAATCCGAACACGAGCTCAAACTTTTCATTTATCTCTTCTTCTTTGGTGGTAGTTACATGAGAGAGGAGAAAAAAAGCAAACGGCCAGGAAAGATTGAGGGACACCATTTCCTGTTAAAGTTCTGTGGTTTCCAGTTGGGCAGTGAGGGAAAGTAAGACAGAAATACAAGGAGCACTTTACAAACTGTAAGAAAACATGCCGTGTTTTCAAAACATACCTGCCCTGCAGCCAGGCATTCCTGCTGCTCCCTGCCACCGCGTCCCCCTGCCTGGTGGAGTGCTCACCCAGGGCTGTGACACTTATGGATTTCTCTGTGTGATGGCCCCTCCAGGTACCTCTGCTCCACATCCACCCCTGCCAGTGCCCTTGCCATGATCTCACACAGCATGGGCCCCTGCAGACACATTGTGACCTATTCAGCACTGCCTGTAGCTAATCAGGTCCATGAATTCCACTTCTACATGGCCCATGGAAAGGCAAGGTCACAAGAAGAACCAGTCTCAAGGGAGACAGAGAGAGGGGTCCCAGTGCAGAAAGTCCCAGAGTAGACCTGACAGTGAAGGGCCTGTTGGCAGCAACTTCCGCCATGGGTCCTCCACAGGTACTGCTGGCAGAAGCAGGACCCTCCAAGCACAAGGTCCCCACCAGGTAAGGCAGGCAGGGAGTGAATGTGAAAGCACTCCTGTCTCAACCTGGGATGGCCTCCTTCCTTGTAGGCTGTTCCCAAGGGGATAGAGAATGTGCTGCAGAAATCCGTCTGAAAGATGCCCCCTGTCTTGGGACAGGTCTAAGGGCATAGCTGGCTCAGACCCTACTCTGGGTTCCCTGTGATGGGCTGGCCAGAAGCTCCTCTGGGCTCAGCAGCTGCAGTATCTGCTCCATGCAGTGGCTCTGTGGCTCCAGCCAGCCAATTTCAGGGACAGCGCTCTCCACATTGCCACCTTGCTCATCACAGAAACATAGCAGTGCAAAGCAAGACCTTGATGCTGTTTTCTAGGTACGTGCTTTGGCAATGTCCAAGCTGCCGTAAACCACAAAGTCTTGGCCTAGGGACAGGGCTCCAGGCAAGCTGGCCTCTCCCCTCTTGGCCACTGCCCACCCTCAGCAACACATTCAGTGGAATCGATCCAGGAAAGTCTCTGCATCTTCCCTTGTGACCAGCCCCTAAAGTAATGAGGCTCTGCAGGTGGGCTGTGGAGAGGTGCAGATGTTGGGCAGAGTATAGAAGGCAGAATGGACAGGAACCCTCTCCACCTCGCCCACCTCCACCTGTTGATGGTGGTCCGTGGGCAGCCAGCTACTCTTCAAGGCTGCTGGTGGATATATGTTAGATCATGTATATAGACAGGGCTGGGGGAGGTGGGAGATTTAGTGCTGTCAGAAACAAGCTTCTGGGCAAGATATGTTCCTGGCCTGAGGTGTAATGACAATGCCTGAGGTCACTATATGTGAAATGGGCGACTGGATATAGAGAAGTGGATTCCCCAACATTATGCCAATCACTTCCATGAAGGGAACACGCATTACCCAGATGGTCAAGTCCAACTGGTTTACACATCAACGGGAAACCTCTCTGTGCCCAATCATACTCTTAAGGAATCTTCTTCCACAGATACTTAAGAAGAGAAAGTAAGCAAGGAAAGAAAGCTACCTTTGCTCTTTTGCCTTTTCCACCAGAAAAGTCCTGTGAGGAGTACTAACTTCATCATGTGAAGCTGTGCTGTAAAGCAGCAACTCAATGAACAGAGCTGAATGAGCATGTTGAAAATTTGCAGCCAGGCACAACTGTTAGTGACATTAGACTACTCAAAACTCACAGAAAAAATGGGATTTTGAAACAGGGGTGGCATCATGGACAAATAGGATTTTTGAATATTTGGATGACAGTTGCAATCTGAAAGCGGAGTTTGAAATTGCAAGGCTTCTTGGTGCATAAAAATTCCACCTGTCGTTCAGGTCACCTCGTGCCTGCAGCCTGCAGGATGCTCTTAGGATGACTCATCGAAAGCGATACCTGTGAGTGAGCATGACCTTCATCAAACGATAGAAGTAGGACAACCTGGATGGGCTATGTCCCAGCTGGGGCTGACACGTCCCTGGCTCAATAAAACTGACTGCCACAATTCTGCCTCACCACACTGCAGGTGGCAAGAGAAAGAGGTCTCACCCTCTCCATCAGCAAGCCTACAAAAGCCCCTCCCTGCCTTTCCGTGATGGGCCTGCCCACTTCCATCCTCTTGCAGTCACCACGAAGGCTTGGAGGGAGACCAAGCGAAAGTCCATCTCAAAGTGATTGGCCTGCACGTGGCAAGGGATGAGGCAAGGGCAGTGTGGAAAGGCTGAGCAGGAAATTGTGCATCGACCTGTGGAGAAAATCACCAGCCCCACAGCACATGGTGCCCAGAACAAAGTTGCAACTTAAGGAGAAAGGAACACATGGAGGCTTAGGCTGGGATACACTCGGAAGAGCACTGAGCGTGAGAGGCCCAGGGCTCCCCAGGGCAAGAGGACATCACTTTTTGCAGTGGCATGCAAGGCACTCTTTTGTCTCCATTGCAGCCGCAGATGGTGAGAATCCTCTGCCACACACAGCAGGGGTGGGTGGAGTATGTTGCCCTGGTCATCAGCAAAAGCTTTGAAGCCCAGCAGCGAGGATGCGTGGGCTGCCTGGCAGTAGCAGGGAAAGCAAAGGAAGACTAAGAACAAGAAGGGCGTGGTGTCAAGGGATGACACATGGCTCCCTTCCAGTTAGAGCATGAGGATGAGGCAGGTATCTCATACGCTGGGAACACCCGGCATCTCCTGGGTCCTGGGTCCAGATCTCGTTTCTCCATTCCTGGTTGTTCTTCCCAAGGTGAGCGATCTGCTGGCCCTACTAGTACAGGTGGCAGGAACGCAGGGGCCCACACAGACCGCTCCCAAGGCCTGTGAATCTCCCAAAGCCAAGGGCTCCCCCGGAAGAGACGGGGACCCCTCCAGTGCTGAGGGAACTCCCAACAGCAACTGACAGAGAGGACCCCACGGCTGTGCTCTGAGGGAAAGAGGTGAGGATGGGGCACGGCAGGGTGACCATCACGGGGGAGGGTTCGAAGACGGTGGTGGAGTCAGCGCACCGCAGAACGCAAGGCTCGTTGTAGCTGTTTGCAAGGGGGGCTGGTCCGCAGGGGAAAGGGAGGCAGGGTCTGTAGCAAGACATCTCTCGGGTGATGGAGGCAGAGCTGAAACACAGAGCCGGGCATAAGCCCCAGATGGAAGCCGACACTGCCTCTTCCCTAGGAGATATCCCGTTGGTAAAGGCCATCCTTTCCTCACTGGGTATAACAGAAGAGCTTGGTGTCAAGGTGCCGTGCCATAGACAGGAGGGGCAGAGACAGACACCACTTCCTGCTTGTTTTCATTCCCCACTTCAGGCAGGACGGAGAGACTGCCTCTGCTTCATCTCATCAGGGTCTCTCCATGGTGATGCCTGGCTCTTCATCCACGGTGCTCTACGGGTTATCTCCTTCACGCTGCCAAATGAGGGTGCTCGAGAGAAACACTGATGCAGTGACAACTGCTTGGGGCTGAGACGGCTTGATCACAGGCAGCAGCTAAACCCCTGCACAGTCGCTAGCTCCCTCCCCTCACCCTCAGCCCAGAGGGACATCAGAGAGAATAGGAAAGGCTGGAAAATTAATGGCTCACCATACAGACATTTTAATAGGTGAAGGAAAGAGAGAAAAACATAATTATGTCATCCAAGCCCCAGGAGTGGATTGATGTGCAGCCAGTCTCCAGGCATCAGGTACTGTTCAGAGGCACCATGAGGTAGTGCTGGGACTCCTCCCTGCGTACTGGCAGCACGGCTGAGCTGCCAGGAGGTGCACGTTCTGTCCCACAGCTCAGTCCTGTCCTGATGATCCTAGGGAAGGACTAGGAAATCCCTCAGCTGTGTTGTCCCTCAAGATCAGCGTCTCACGTGCCACAGCTTTTCCTGTGCCGTCTCTTGTGAAGGCTGTGTTTGTTGGGCATGACAGAGAGATCACTCTGGATAACCAACATCAAGCCGTTGACTCTTTGAGTGTGACCATCCAGCCAATTCCTTATCCAACGAGTAGTCCACACAACAAATCTATATCTCTACATTTCAGAGACAAGGATTTTGTACAGGACAGTATTCAAGGCTTCACACAAGTCCAGGTAGGTGCTGTCAGTCACTCTTCCCTTATCCACCACAGTTGTAACACCGTCATAGAGGGCCACTCAGTTTGTCAGGCAAGATTTGCCCTTGGGGGAGGCATGTGGGCTGTCATTAAGCACCTCTCTGTTTTACATGTGCTTTAGCCTAGTTTCCAGGAGGATCTGCTGCATGGTCTTGCTGGGCACAGGGGTGAGACTGACCAGCATGTAGTTTCCCAGGTCTTCCTTTTTTCACCTTTTAAGAGTGTGGCTGTCACTGTGGACAGTCACTGGGACCCTCACCGGTCTGCCACAACTACTCACATTCGATGAGTAGTGCCTTAGTACTTTGACCTGTCAGTTCCCTCAGAGCTATCCTATAAGGCCCCACCAACTGGTGTATATTCGTGTTCTTTACGTGGTCTCAAACGTGATCTTCTGCTACGGTGGGGGATACTTCATCCTCCCAGTCTCTGCCTTTTCATCCTATGAATCTGGTGGCGTGGCTAAAGCAGTTGCAGGTGAAGACTGAGGCAAAAAGTTTTTGAATACCTCAGCTTTCTCCATGTCGGTGGTAGCCAGCTGTACCCTTTCGCTCTTTGGGGGAGCTCAGTTCCTTTCATCTTCCCTTGTTGTCCTATGTACCCGAAGAAAGAAAACCCTTGGTAATTGTTCAGGTCCCTTGCCAAGTTCAGCTCCAGCTGTGCCTTGGTTTTCTCTAGCCCCTTCTTGCACTCCCAGGCCATTTCACTATAATCTCCCAAGGATGTGTGTCGCAGCCAGCCCTGCCTGTGCATTTTGGTTTTGTGTCTTAGTTTGGCTAAGAGGTCTTGACTCAGGCAAGCTGGACTCCTGCCTCTCCTGCACGACTTCTTGCACATCCAAACTGAGAGCTGTAATGCCCAAAGCAAAACATCTTTCAAGGTCTGCCAGCTCCTATTTGCTCCTGTATGTCTGAGGCCAGTTTCCCAAGGGATCCCATCTACTAGTGCCCTAAACAGACAAACATTTTCCTTTCAGAGGTTTAGGGGGCACTAACTCTGCTTTCTACACATCCAGTATGCCTCAAGACTGAGAATTCTATCAGGGCATGATAGCTGCAGCACAGGTGAAGCTACAGCCTCACCCAAGGACTCAACCACTGACCATTTCACATCAAAAAGCAGAATACCTCCTTCCAGGGAGAGTCACAAAGCAGAGATGCAATTTGTCTTCAGTGCCTCAATTTGATTTGATTTGATTTGATTTGATTTGATTTGATTTGATTTAGTGTGGAATGGCACTGTTTGAGTTTGTGCAGTCTTTGCTGGGGAAGGCTGAGATGGGTTGCACTGTGCTGGCCTGGATGCAGCGGAGCTGAGTTCGGCTGGGAGATGTTTGGTTTGGTTTCCCAACAAGGACAACGGGCTTTGTATGTGTCCCTGTGTGTGCAGAAGGTGAGCGTGAGCATTCACATGGGGACACGGGCATTCAGTGAGGCCTGTGATGAGCACACTGTTCAGGAGTCCCTGTGGTTCACCCTCTGCCCAAGTCATACAGGCATCAGCAGTACATCAAAGGGGAGGACAAAGAGCTGAGCTGGTCATTCTCATCACAAAGGTCCAGCTGTTTCACTCCTGGACCTGAAGGTGCTGTTCCTAGGGGATGTCACCTTTGCTTTTCTTCTTCCCACAGGGCATATGAGCTCAGCTCGGAGGATTTATTGTTTACTGAAAAACAAGTCTGTCGAAAGAATGGTTAGGAGTTCGGAGAGCCTTATGACTCCTTGCCTAAAGGTAATTCAAGCCAAAATGGATTTGTTTTTCCCCTCGTGCTCATCCTGCAGGCCAACATCCTTTGTGGGATGTGGTAAAGGCAGGGATTCAGAGCTCCCAGGTGCTACTGGGAGGTCGGGGTCAGAGTGAAACAGTTGCCTTAGTGGGTCCAAAAAGCTGAAGAGTGCGAGGGCCGGGCAGAGGATGAGCCACAAAGACTTGGGCTGGCCACTGCCCAAGTGCCTAAGCCACCTGCTAAACTTGTGAGTGTCTGCTGCTCAGGCCAAGGCCCTGAGCTGGAAACAATAGCGAGGTGACTTGAGGTGCTGAAATCCTCAGTGCCCGAAGGGCAGCGTGCAGCGTGGAGGGGCGGTGGCTGTGGGCGTGCTCCAGGAATGGCCGTGGCCAGCAAGCCACTGAGCTTCTCTGAGAGCACCTGAGATGAGATGAACAACCACGTCCTCCAGCCTTAGGGGTCAGCATAATGACTGCTGCGCCTCAAAGGGCACACTTTGGTCTCCGTCACGTGTTACACGCGAGCAAAACCTCTCAGATGAAAGGGGAAAAATCTAATCATCCAGGAGACCTCTGCAAGCAAATACTGCTAGTTAGCAAAGTGCTTCATGCATGAAGAATGCTTCTGGATGCCCAAGGACAGGAGGCAGGGTATAAAAGTCCATGCGTCTCCAGGCCTGCCAAACACTGCCCTTGCGGCCATCTCCTCAGTCGCCTAGGTAAGTCCGAGCTGAGCACACACGGGCTCTTTCTGTGAGCACGCTTGTGCTTCTGACCCATCCTCTTCCCTCGGCTTCCATCTGGGGCTCATGCCCGGCTCTGTGTTTCAGCTCTGCCTCCCTCGCCGAGAGATGTCTTGCTACAGACCCTGCCTCCCTTACCCCTGCGGACCAGCCCCCCTTGCAAACAGCTGCAATGAGTCTTGCGTTCTGCGGTGCGCTGACTCCACCACCGTCATCGAACCCCCCCCAGTGGTGGTCACCCTGCCCGGCCCCATCCTCACCTCTTTCCCTCAGAGCACAGCCGTGGGGTCCGCTCTGTCAGCTGCTGTTGGGAGTTCCCTCAGCACTGGAGGGGTCCCCGTCTCTTCCGGGGGAGCCCTTGGCTTTGGAAGATTCACAGGCCTTGGGAGCGGTCTGTGTGGGCCCCTGCGTTCCTGCCACCTGTACTAGTAGGGCCAGCGGATCGCTCACCTTGGGAAGAACAACCAGGAATGGAGAAACGAGATCTGGACCCAGGACCCAGGAGATGCCGGGTGTTCCCAGCGTATGAGATACCTGCCTCATCCTCATGCTCTAACTGGAAGGGAGCCATGTGTCATCCCTTGACACCACGCCCTTCTTGCTCTTAGTCTTCCTTTGCTTTCTCTGCTACTGCCAGGCAGCCCACGCATCCTCGCTGCTGGGCTTCAAAGCTTTTGCTGATGACCAGGGCAACATACTCCACCCACCCCTGCTGTGGGTGGCAGGTTATTCTCACCATCTGCGGCTGCAATGGAGAGAAAAGAGCGCCTTGCATGCCACTGCAAAAAGTGATGTCCTCTTGCCCTGGGAAGCCCTGGGCCTCTCACGCTCAGTGTTCTTCCACCTTCCTTTAAAATTTAAACTTGGTCTTCTCATTAAAAAAATGTTGCATCCCAGCCTGAGCCTCCGTGTGTTTCTTTCTCCTGAAGTCACAACTTTGTTCTGGGCACCATGTGCTGTGGGGCTGGTGATTTTCTCCACAGGTCGATGCACAATTTCCTGTTCAGCCTTTCCACGCTGCCCTTGCCTCATCCCTGGCCACGTGCAGGCCAGTCGCTTTGAGATGGACTTTCGCTTGGTCTCCCTCCAAGCCTTCGTGGTGGCTGCTGAGGATGGACGTGGGCAGGCCCATCACGGAAAGGCAGGGAGGGCCTTTTGGAGGCATGCTGATGGAGACGGTGGGACATCTCTCTCTTGCCACCTGCGGCGTGTTGGGGCAGGATCAGGGCAGTCAGTTTTGTCGAGCCAGGGACGGGTCAGCCCCAGCTTGGACGTAGCCCATCCAAGTGGTGCCACTGTGACTGTCTGAGGAAGGTGATGCTCACTCACAGGTCCCACCTTCCGTGAACCGTTCTAAGAGTATCCTGCCTCATGAGTATTAGCCTCATCTAGGTGTTCCTGCTGCGCCAGGGGGATTGGACAAGGTCATCTTTTGAGGTCCCTTCCAATCCCTAACATGCTGTGATTCTGTGATACTCTCCTCTAGTTTAAAACCATTGCCCCTTGTCCAGTCGCAACAGGCCTTGATAAAAACTTTGTTCCCCATCGTTCGTATAAACCCTCTTCAGGTACTGAAGGGCCACAACAGGGTCTCCTGAGTGCCTTCTCTTCTCCAGGCTGAACAGCCCCTATTCTCTCAGCCTTTCTTCATAGGAGACGTTCTCCATCCCTCTCATCATTTTTGTGGCCTCCTCTGGAAGCCTCTCTAGGAGGTCCATGTCTTTCCTGTTAGCTGCCGTTGGGACTCCAGCGCTGCATGCAGGGCTCCATGTGGTGTCCCTTGAGAGCACAGGGACAGAATCACCTCCCTAAACCTGCTGGCCACGCTCCTTTTGATGCAGCCAAGGCTACGGTTGGATTTCTGGGCTGCGAGTGCACATTGCAGGCTCATGACTATGTCATGTAGATATTCATCAGAGACAGCTCTTCACGCTCTATCCATTTCTTGATGGAGAAGGCAACGCCTTCACCCTTCCTTCCTCACCTGCCACTTCTGAACATCCCGTAGCCGCCAATTGTGGCACTCCAGCCATGGGACTTGTCCCACTAAGCTTCCGTAACGGCCACTAGGGTGTAGCCTTCTAGCAGCACAGTGGCTTCCAACTCCTGTTTCTGGCCCATGCTGTTTGCATTGATGTAGAGGCACTCTAGCTGGGCTGTAATCTGCGTTGCCTTCCTAGAGGAACACACTTCAGTTGCTCTGAGGTATTTCACTGGTGCTTCCTTGTTGGCTCCTTTTACCTCAGGAGCTCCTGGCTCATCCTCATAGGACTTCAAGTGCGCTGCAGTGTACCCAGCACGTCTCAGAGCATCAGGCCCTCACTCGCACCCCACCCCACTCAACTCAGCATGTCATTCCACAGCTTTGTCACGGGCGGGCCTGCTATCATTCCCCCTCCCTCTTCAAGTCTAGTTTAAAGCTCTGCCAATGAGCTCCACTAGCTCGAGAGCACATTTATCCCAGTAAAGGTGAATGTCTCACATGGGATTCCCCAGCCAGGAGACATCAACCAGGAACTGGGTGATTTTTATGTGGGCTGCAAAGGTGACAGGACTACTGGTGACTCTTGTGCTGATGTGGGCGATGGCACTTAATGCCATAGCAGATCTGTTCAGTTCCACGATCAAAGTTCTTTGGTCAAGAAGCACTGCCTCTTCCCTAGAAGACATCCCGTTGGTACAAGCCATCCTTTCCTCACTGGGAATAACAGAAGAGCTTGGTGTCAAGGTGCCGTGCCATAGACAGGAGGGGCAGAGACAGACACCACTTCCTGCTGGTTTTCATTCCCCGCTTCACGCAGGAGGGAGAGACTGCCTCTGCTTCATCTCATCAGGGTCTCTCCATGGTGATGCCTGGCTCTTCATCCACGGTGCTCTACGGTTTCTCTCCTTCACGCTGCCAAATGAGGGTGCTCGAGAGAAACACTGATGCAGTAACAAACGCTTGGGGCTGAGACGGCTTGATCACAGGCAGCAGCTAAACCCCTGCACGGTCGCTAGCTCCCTCCCCTCACCCCCAGCCCAGAGGGACAGCAGAGAGAATAGGAAAGGCTGGAAAATTAATGGCTCACCATACAGACAGTTTAATAGGTGAAGGAAAGAGAGAAAAACATAATTATGTCATCCAAGCCCCAGGAGTGGATTGATGTGCAGCCAGTCTCCAGGCATCAGGTACTTGTCAGAGGCACCATGAGGTAGTGCTGGGACTCCTCCCTGCGTACTGGCAGCACGGCTGAGCTGCCAGGAGGTGCACGTTCTGTCCCACAGCTCAGTCCTGTCCTGATGATCCTAGGGAAGGACTAGGAAATCCCTCAGCTGTGTTGTCCCTCAGGATCAGCGTCTCACGTGCCACAGCTTTTCCTGTGCCGTCTCTTGTGAAGGCTGTGTTTGTTGGGCATGACAGAGAGATCACTCTGGATAACCAACATCAAGCCGTTGACTCTTTGAGTGTGACCATCCAGCCAATTCCTTATCCAACGAGTAGTCCACACAACAAATCTATATCTCTACATTTCAGAGACAAGGATTTTGTACAGGACAGTATTCAAGGCTTCACACAAGTCCAGGTAGGTGCTGTCAGTCACTCTTCCCTTATCCACCACAGTTGTAACACCGTCATAGAGGGCCACTCAGTTTGTCAGGCAAGATTTGCCCTTGGGGGAGGCATGTGGGCTGTCATTAAGCACCTCTCTGTTTTACATGTGCCTTAGCCTAGTTTCCAGGAGGATCTGCTGCATGGTCTTGCTGGGCACAGGGGTGAGACTGACCAGCATGTAGTTTCCCAGGTCTTCCTTTTTTCACCTTTTAAGAGTGTGGCTGTCACTGTGGACAGTCACTGGGACCCTCACCAGTCTGCCACAACTACTCACATTTGATGAGTAGTGCCTTAGTACTTTGACCTGTCAGTTCCCTCAGAGCTATCCTATAAGGCCCCACCAACTGGTGTATATTCGTGTTCTTTACGTGGTCTCAAACGTGATCTTCTGCTACGGTGGGGTATACTTCATTCTCCCAGTCTCTGCCTTTTCATCCTATGAATCTGGTGGCGTGGCTAAAGCAGTTGCAGGTGAAGACTGAGGCAAAAAGTTTTTGAATACCTCAGCTTTCTCCATGTCGGTGGTAGCCAGCTGTACCCTTTTGCTCTTTGGGGGAGGTCAGTTCCTTTCATCTTCCCTTGTTGTCCTATGTACCCGAAGAAAGAAAACCCTTGGTAATTTTTCAGGTCCCTTGCCAAGTTCAGCTCCAGCTGTGCCTTGGCTTTCTTTAGCCCCTTCTTGCAGTCCCAGGCCGTTTCACTATAATCTCCCCAGGATGTGTGTCGCAGCCAGCACTGCCTGTGCATTTTGGTTTTGTGTCTTAGTTTGGCTAAGAGGTCTTGACTCAGGCAAGCTGGACTCCTGCCTCTCCTGCACGACTTCTTGCACATCCAAACTGAGAGCTGTAATGCCCAAAGCAAAACGTCTTTCAAGGTCTGCCAGCTCCTATTTGCTCCTGTATGTCTGAGGCCAGTTTCCCAAGGGATCCCATCTACTAGTGACCTAAACAGACAAACATTTTCCTTTCAGAGGTTTAGGGGGCACTAACTCTGCTTTCTACCCATCCAGTATGCCTCAAGACTGAGAATTCTATCAGGGCATGATAGCTGCAGCACAGGTGAAGCTACAGCCTCACCCAAAGACTCAGCCACTGACCATTTCACATCAAAAAGCAGAATACCTCCTTCCAGGGAAGAGTCAAAAAGCAGAGATGCAATTTGTCTTCAGTGCCTCAATTTGATTTGACTTGATTTGATTTGATTTGATTTGATTTGATTTGATTTAGTGTGGAATGGCACTGTTTGAGTTTGTGCAGTCTTTGCTGGGGAAGGCTGAGATGGGTTGCACTGTGCTGGCCTGGATGCAGCGGAGCTGAGTTCGGCTGGGAGATGTTTGGTTTGGTTTCCCAACAAGGACAACGGGCTTTGTATGTGTCCCTGTGTGTGCAGAAGGAGAGCGTGAGCATTCACATGGGGACACGGGCATTCAGTGAGGCCTGTGATGAGCACACTGTTCAGGAGTCCCTGTGGTTCACCCTCTGCCCAAGTCATACAGGCATCAGCAGTACATCAAAGGGGAGGACAAAGAGCTGAGCTGGTCATTCTCATCACAAAGGTCCAACTGTTTCACTCCTGGACCTGAAGGTGCTGTTCCTAGGGGATGTCACCTTTGCTTTTCTTCTTCCCACAGGGCATATGAGCTCAGCTCGGAGGATTTATTGTTTACTGAAAAACAAGTCTGTCGAAAGAATGGTTAGGAGTTCGGAGAGCCTTATGACTCCTTGCCTAAAGGTAATTCAAGCCAAAATGGATTTGTTTTTCCCCTCGTGCTCATCCTGCAGGCCAACATCCTTTGTGGGATGTGGTAAAGGCAGGGATTCAGAGCTCCCAGGTGCTACTGGGAGGTCGGGGTCAGAGTGAAACAGTTGCCTTAGTGGGTCCAAAAAGCTGAAGAGTGCGAGGGCCGGGCAGAGGATGAGCCACAAAGACTTGGGCTGGCCACTGCCCAAGTGCCTAAGCCACCTGCTAAACTTGTGAGTGTCTGCTGCTCAGGCCAAGGCCCTGAGCTGGAAACAATAGCGAGGTGACTTGAGGTGCTGAAATCCTCAGTGCCCGAAGGGCAGCGTGCAGCGTGGAGGGGCGGTGGCTGTGGGCGTGCTCCAGGAATGGCCGTGGCCAGCAAGCCACTGAGCTTCTCTGAGAGCACCTGAGATGAGATGAACAACCACGTCCTCCAGCCTTAGGGGTCAGCATAATGACTGCTGCGCCTCAAAGGGCACACTTTGGTCTCCGTCACGTGTTACACGCGAGCAAAACCTCTCAGATGAAAGGGGAAAAATCTAATCATCCAGGAGACCTCTGCAAGCAAATACTGCTAGTTAGCAAAGTGCTTCATGCATGAAGAATGCTTCTGGATGCCCAAGGACAGGAGGCAGGGTATAAAAGTCCATGCGTCTCCAGGCCTGCCAAACACTGCCCTTGCGGCCATCTCCTCAGTCGCCTAGGTAAGTCCGAGCTGAGCACACACGGGCTCTTTCTGTGAGCACGCTTGTGCTTCTGACCCATCCTCTTCCCTCGGCTTCCATCTGGGGCTCATGCCCGGCTCTGTGTTTCAGCTCTGCCTCCCTCGCCGAGAGATGTCTTGCTACAGACCCTGCCTCCCTTACCCCTGCGGACCAGCCCCCCTTGCAAACAGCTGCAATGAGTCTTGCGTTCTGCGGTGCGCTGACTCCACCACCGTCATCGAACCCCCCCCGGTGGTGGTCACCCTGCCCGGCCCCATCCTCACCTCTTTCCCTCAGAGCACAGCCGTGGGGTCCGCTCTGTCAGCTGCTGTTGGGAGTTCCCTCAGCACTGGAGGGGTCCCCGTCTCTTCCGGGGGAGCCCTTGGCTTTGGAAGATTCACAGGCCTTGGGAGCGGTCTGTGTGGGCCCCTGCGTTCCTGCCACCTGTACTAGTAGGGCCAGCGGATCGCTCACCTTGGGAAGAACAACCAGGAATGGAGAAACGAGATCTGGACCCAGGACCCAGGAGATGCCGGGTGTTCCCAGCGTATGAGATACCTGCCTCATCCTCATGCTCTAACTGGAAGGGAGCCATGTGTCATCCCTTGACACCACGCCCTTCTTGCTCTTAGTCTTCCTTTGCTTTCTCTGCTACTGCCAGGCAGCCCACGCATCCTCGCTGCTGGGCTTCAAAGCTTTTGCTGATGACCAGGGCAACATACTCCACCCACCCCTGCTGTGGGTGGCAGGTTATTCTCACCATCTGCGGCTGCAATGGAGAGAAAAGAGCGCCTTGCATGCCACTGCAAAAAGTGATGTCCTCTTGCCCTGGGAAGCCCTGGGCCTCTCACGCTCAGTGTTCTTCCACCTTCCTTTAAAATTTAAACTTTGTCTTCTCATTAAAAAAATGTTGCATCCCAGCCTGAGCCTCCGTGTGTTTCTTTCTCCTGAAGTCACAACTTTGTTCTGGGCACCATGTGCTGTGGGGCTGGTGATTTTCTCCACAGGTCGATGCACAATTTCCTGTTCAGCCTTTCCACGCTGCCCTTGCCTCATCCCTGGCCACGTGCAGGCCAGTCGCTTTGAGATGGACTTTCGCTTGGTCTCCCTCCAAGCCTTCGTGGTGGCTGCTGAGGATGGACGTGGGCAGGCCCATCACGGAAAGGCAGGGAGGGCCTTTTGGAGGCATGCTGATGGAGACGGTGGGACATCTCTCTCTTGCCACCTGCGGCGTGTTGGGGCAGGATCAGGGCAGTCAGTTTTGTCGAGCCAGGGACGGGTCAGCCCCAGCTTGGACGTAGCCCATCCAAGTGGTGCCACTGTGACTGTCTGAGGAAGGTGATGCTCACTCACAGGTCCCACCTTCCGTGAACCGTTCTAAGAGTATCCTGCCTCATGAGTATTAGCCTCATCTAGGTGTTCCTGCTGCGCCAGGGGGATTGGACAAGGTCATCTTTTGAGGTCCCTTCCAATCCCTAACATGCTGTGATTCTGTGATACTCTCCTCTAGTTTAAAACCATTGCCCCTTGTCCAGTCGCAACAGGCCTTGATAAAAACTTTGTTCCCCATCGTTCGTATAAACCCTCTTCAGGTACTGAAGGGCCACAACAGGGTCTCCTGAGTGCCTTCTCTTCTCCAGGCTGAACAGCCCCTATTCTCTCAGCCTTTCTTCATAGGAGACGTTCTCCATCCCTCTCATCATTTTTGTGGCCTCCTCTGGAAGCCTCTCCAGGAGGTCCATGTCTTTCCTGTTAGCTGCCGTTGGGACTCCAGCGCTGCATGCAGGGCTCCATGTGGTGTCCCTTGAGAGCACAGGGACAGAATCACCTCCCTAAACCTGCTGGCCACGCTCCTTTTGATGCAGCCAAGGCTACGGTTGGATTTCTGGGCTGCGAGTGCACATTGCAGGCTCATGACTATGTCATGTAGATATTCATCAGAGACAGCTCTTCACGCTCTATCCATTTCTTGATGGAGAAGGCAACGCCTTCACCCTTCCTTCCTCACCTGCCACTTCTGAACATCCCGTAGCCGCCAATTGTGGCACTCCAGCCATGGGACTTGTCCCACTAAGCTTCCGTAACGGCCACTAGGGTGTAGCCTTCTAGCAGCACAGTGGCTTCCAACTCCTGTTTCTGGCCCATGCTGTTTGCATTGATGTAGAGGCACTCTAGCTGGGCTGTAATCTGCGTTGCCTTCCTAGAGGAACACACTTCAGTTGCTCTGAGGTATTTCACTGGTGCTTCCTTGTTGGCTCCTTTTACCTCAGGAGCTCCTGGCTCATCCTCATAGGACTTCAAGTGCGCTGCAGTGTACCCAGCACGTCTCAGAGCATCAGGCCCTCACTCGCACCCCACCCCACTCAACTCAGCATGTCATTCCACAGCTTTGTCACGGGCGGGCCTGCTATCATTCCCCCTCCCTCTTCAAGTCTAGTTTAAAGCTCTGCCAATGAGCTCCACTAGCTCGAGAGCACATTTATCCCAGTAAAGGTGAATGTCTCACATGGGATTCCCCAGCCAGGAGACATCAACCAGGAACTGGGTGATTTTTATGTGGGCTGCAAAGGTGACAGGACTACTGGTGACTCTTGTGCTGATGTGGGCGATGGCACTTAATGCCATAGCAGATCTGTTCAGTTCCACGATCAAAATTCTTTGGTCAAGAAGCACTGCCTCTTCCCTAGAAGACATCCCGTTGGTACAAGCCATCCTTTCCTCACTGGGAATAACAGAAGAGCTTGGTGTCAAGGTGCCGTCCCATAGACAGGAGGGGCAGAGACAGACACCACTTCCTGCTGGTTTTCATTCCCCGCTTCACGCAGGAGGGAGAGACTGCCTCTGCTTCATCTCATCAGGGTCTCTCCATGGTGATGCCTGGCTCTTCATCCACGGTGCTCTACGGTTTCTCTCCTTCACGCTGCCAAATGAGGGTGCTCGAGAGAAACACTGATGCAGTAACAAACGCTTGGGGCTGAGACGGCTTGATCACAGGCAGCAGCTAAACCCCTGCACGGTCGCTAGCTCCCTCCCCTCACCCCCAGCCCAGAGGGACAGCAGAGAGAATAGGAAAGGCTGGAAAATTAATGGCTCACCATACAGACAGTTTAATAGGTGAAGGAAAGAGAGAAAAACATAATTATGTCATCCAAGCCCCAGGAGTGGATTGATGTGCAGCCAGTCTCCAGGCATCAGGTACTTGTCAGAGGCACCATGAGGTAGTGCTGGGACTCCTCCCTGCGTACTGGCAGCACGGCTGAGCTGCCAGGAGGTGCACGTTCTGTCCCACAGCTCAGTCCTGTCCTGATGATCCTAGGGAAGGACTAGGAAATCCCTCAGCTGTGTTGTCCCTCAGGATCAGCGTCTCACGTGCCACAGCTTTTCCTGTGCCGTCTCTTGTGAAGGCTGTGTTTGTTGGGCATGACAGAGAGATCACTCTGGATAACCAACATCAAGCCGTTGACTCTTTGAGTGTGACCATCCAGCCAATTCCTTATCCAACGAGTAGTCCACACAACAAATCTATATCTCTACATTTCAGAGACAAGGATTTTGTACAGGACAGTATTCAAGGCTTCACACAAGTCCAGGTAGGTGCTGTCAGTCACTCTTCCCTTATCCACCACAGTTGTAACACCGTCATAGAGGGCCACTCAGTTTGTCAGGCAAGATTTGCCCTTGGGGGAGGCATGTGGGCTGTCATTAAGCACCTCTCTGTTTTCCATGTGCCTTAGTGCCGCGATGAAGAGACGGGGGCGCAACTTGATGCAAGCAAAGTGTCCACTTTATTGTTCTCTACACAATCTTTTTATACTGTTACATACATTACAACTACTATCGTGGATTATACTGATTGGTATACCAACTAATTAGCTCATACATATTACAAAAGCTGAGCTCATGATAGGTTAGTAAGAAAGCATGCATATCTTATCTTAGGTCCTTGTAACTACATGCCTTTCGTGTTAGGAAAGCTTCGCGCGACTATAACAAGATACTGTTGCCAAACCACCAGCTCCTGTGCTTTGTTCTTACACCCATCGGCTGTAATTTTCCACAACCCCCCAGTAACTTCCCATGCTAACACAGCAGGTCCAATAACTAAAATCAGCACACTGCCCACAAATACAGCCAAGACAACCCACATCTCCCCCTTTTTGTTTTCAAACATTTGCTTCTTCCCAAGGTCGGCGCCCGACCAGTTCGAGGACGTCTTGCTTCACCAACATTTCTGTACTGGGAGTTTTCGGGAGGTCTTGTGCTTGTACAAGAAAAATCTTATTTACTGAAGCGGTTATCGACTTTTGTAAGCACTGCAAAATACATGGAATCGTTAGTAATAATACACAAATTACTAAAAGGATCAAAATTCCCTGTTTAAGTAAATCTTTTATCCACCCTGTAATTCCCCAAGAAGCTAGCCACCCATCGAGTCCATCCATTCCTTCCTGCACATTGTGAATCCTTTCTCGTAGTTCTGCAATCTGTTTATGAATGCTCACAGAGTGATCAGATAGATTCATGCAACACATTCCTTCAAATTCTTGACATCCATGTCCGTGGGCTAGTAAAAGGAAATCTATGGCAGCACGATTCTGTAAGACTACATGTCGTAAGCTATCTACATCTTGAGCTAATCCTGACAAAATGTCAGAGGTCGTGTTAAATTCTTTGACAGCCCAGCATGCCAATTGTTTTATTTTATTCCAATTGCTTGCGGCCATTCCACCAGGCAAAAATAGGGACAGAGCTATAGTAGATCCTAAAGACCCTAAATTGACGCGATCATCGCAATCTGGTTGTAATTGTCGCAATGACCTTTTTGATCTGGTACTATTGCTCAGGGAACGATTAAGCATGTCCCTCATATGAGGTGCGAACAGCGTAAGTCTCCCAATATAACAAGGTCCTCCCACAGGTTTAAAAGGAATTCCGGGCCATGCTCTATCTCCACAAATCAAGAAATAGCCTTTTGGCAACCTTACCTGTCCAGTGATATCGGCCACATCTCTAGCCCCTGTATTCATTGAAATGTTCCAATGACCAGAGTTACCTGACACGTTTTGATAATGAATCAGTGAATCTAATGTCTCTTTGTGACCATCTCGAATCAAATACCCAGTCCAGCTATCACCAAAATAGACCACTCCAGTCCCGTTAACAGGAAGAATCTCCGGACTCATATTAGAGCAATTTTCGCGATTTGAGATGTTCTCCCATTCCCCCTGTGGAGGGAAGGAGCCCCAAAGTGTCAGTTCCTGAAACGGTAAGTGATTAGAGAAATTGAGCCTTTGAATTAAGCCTTGCTGGAGCATGGCTCCCTGCTCTACTGGCCAGTCGCTACTTTTTATACACCATCCGTCACTGTTATTTCTCCTCCATTGCCAATATGAGGAATTGAGTACATTCGACAAATCAGGGGTGTTAACGTAACCTCGAAAATCGTCTAGGTGTACATATGGATACCCAATTAAACATGTTCTAAACGGATCGCTTACTTGCGCCAGGGACAGACAAAAGTCTGTGGTCCCAGTACGATTTGCCCACGTGAGCCACACATTAGTACGAGGGTCAACATGATGTAAATCAAAGCTAAGACCTAAGCTTATAGTACTTAACAAAAAGATTAATACTTGGCCCATTCCTGCAGGCTCTTAGTCTTCCTTCTGTTTCTCTTTTTCCGACACCTCCTTTTTGTTTCCTCCCACTTATCGGGGTTTACTTCCCAGGTCTGTGGTACTGTTTCTGAGACGGAATTCATTCGGGAGCAACGTTCTCCTCATCGAACGCAGGTTCTGGAGCGTTATCAGAGGACTGCCGTTGCAATGTTTCTCGGAAGGGTCTCACGTTCTTTGCCGGGATCCAGTGAGGACCTCTCTCTGTGGAAACACAAGCATAACCTCTACCCCATGTAACAAGGGGATAGGGTCCCATCACTTTACCTGTTTCGGGGTCCCGGATCAATACTGGCGGCTTAATCTTGGGTTCAAAAAGGGTGTTTGTGCTAAAATGACGAACTACTGGAGGATTGCTGTCTAACAGGGAACAATTCAAAAAATTAAAAACATACAAGGCTTTCTGTAAGCGCTCCTCTGGTGTAGCAGCCCCTATTCCCCCTTTTTGTTTTAATAACAAACGTTTTAAGGTTTGGTGAGATCGTTCTATCAAAGCTTGTCCCGTAGGAGAATGAGGGATACCTGTAATGTGTGATATACCCCAAGAGGCAAAAAAGGTCGTTAGGGTTTTAGACACATATGCAGGGCCATTATCAGTTTTGATTTGAGAGGGTACCCCCAAAGTAGCAAAGGCGCGCATCAGATGTTTTCGCACATCGCGTGCTTTTTCTCCTACATGACAGGAGGCAAATAACATTCCGGAAAATGTATCAATAGAGCAATGAACAAACTTTAAACGACCAAATTCAGCAAAATGAGTGACATCTGTTTGCCAGAGTTGAAGGCTTTGTAGCCCTCTGGGGTTAACTCCTTCTGCTATAGAAGGGAAAGAGTGCCTTTGACAATCAGGACACACCGCAATGATATCATGGGCTTGTTGTATAGTGAGGTCAAATTGACGCTTAAGGCCTGCAGCGTTTTGATGAAAAAAGGAGTGGCTGAGTCGAGCTTGCGCTAATCGATCTGGTAACACCTGCACTGGTAGCGTAAGCAAATCCGCTTGTCGGTTCCCTTCTGCAATAAAACCAGGTAGAGAAGTGTGAGATCGAACATGCATAATAAAATAAGGGTGAAGGCGGGAATCTAACAGGAAAATGAGTTCTTGTAACAGATTGAACAGTGCCGCATGAGAAATATCCCGTAGCACAGAAGCTTCTGCTCGGCTAACAATTCCTGCAACATAAGCAGAATCAGTGATTATATTGAGAGGAATAGACCATTTTCGAAACACTCGAACAACTGCAGATAATTCTACTATTTGAGGAGAACCCTGTACAGTCTCAACATCTGAGCTCCACCGTTCCCGCCGGTCATCCCACCAAAGGATAACAGACTTGTGAGATTTGCCAGACCCATCTGTGAATACAGTAAGGGCTTGTAAAGGCTGGTCACTCCGCTTTGGAACAGGTAAAAGGTGAAAATCAATGCTTAACAGCTTGTGAGAAGGCGGATGAGAAGTGAGTTGGCCTGCATAGCCAGTCAGGGCTATACCTAGTGCATCTGATTGTTGTTGTAACCATTGCAGGTAAACACTTGTTACCGGCATACATATAAGGATGAAGTCCGTGCCCGCCAGGGTAAGTAATCGCTGTCTGGCCCTGATGATTAAAGATGCAAACATCTCATGTTGGGTAGAAATCGTCTTTGTGGCTTGGTTAGGCAGAAAAATCCATTCAATGATTAGTAAAGGGTCAGCTTTCTGGCAGTCCCATTGAAAGATAAGCGCATAAGGCTGTCTAGCAGGATTAAGGATGATCAATTGAAAAGGCAATTCTGGTTCCCATCGATGCGCTTGTCTGGAGGCAATTGCTGTTGCAGCTTTATGCAAGGAAGCTATGGCTTCAGGACTAAGAGTTCGCGGAGCGTTTAAATCCGAGCTTCCTTTAAGCATTTCGAATAGGGGACGAAGGTCCGCATTACTGATTCCTAACAATGGTCTGACCCAATTGATTGTACCCAGCAGTTTTTGTACATCATGTAAGTTCTTTACATTTGCCTGTATCTGTAAGGGTTGCGGGGTAACAGTCTGAGCCCTTATACGCCATCCTAAGTATTTCCAAGGTGGCATTCTTTGAATTTTTTCTGGTGCAATACAGAGGTCTGCTGATTTTACAGCAGCCACGACAAGGGCTACAGCTTCCTCCATGACTTCATGGTGCTGTGCTGCCACTAGGATGTCATCCATATAATGATATAACAATGCAGCAGGCACTGCAGTTCTAACAGGACTAAGTATCTTTGCTACATACCATTGGCATATTGTAGGGCTATTTTTCATTCCCTGCGGTAGCACAACCCACTGATATCTTTGCAAAGGAGCTTGCATGTTGACGCTTGGCACAGAAAAGGCAAATTTAGGGGCATCATCTGGATGCAATGAAATATTGAAAAAACAATCTTTGAGGTCTATGATAGTTAAATGCCAATCTCGAGGGATCATGGTAGGTGATGGAAGCCCAGGCTGCAGGGCCCCCATATCTTCCATAGCGTCATTAATTTTTCTGAGGTCATGGAGCAGGCGCCACTTGCCAGTCAGTTTTTTAATAACAAAGATAGGCGAGTTCCACGGACTCGTTGAGGGTACAATATGTCCCATAGATAGTTGTTCGTTAACTATTTCTTGGAGGGCGTGAAGTTTTTCCAGTGGCAGGGGCCATTGATCAATCCAAATAGGAGTGTCTGTCTTCCAGGTTAACTTTGGGGTTTCACGCCCCTCAATGGCCCCACCTAAAAATGTGTCTGAATAGACACCCCCCACTGAGACAACACATCACGTCCCCACAAGACCATAGGCACTGGTAAGATAAACGGTTTGACTGAGGCAACTTGTCCTTCTGAATTTTGAACTTGTATCATTTCTGCGCTTTGGCGGCTAGCTCCGCACCCCCCAATCCCTGCTAACGTCTGAGAGACATCAGCTAAAGGCCACCTTGAAGGCCACTTCGCTTGAGAAATAACGGTAACATCTGCACCTGTATCAATGATTCCACTCAACACGACTTGCTGACCTCTGCAAATGAGGGTACATTGACATATAGGACGCTTTTGTGAGATGGCTTGAGCCCATAAAATTAGTGGTTCTCCCGTAGACCCAAAGCTTCCCTGTCTCTGCGGGAGCATTTGGTCAGGGATTGAGACATAGTCCTCCTTAGGGATCAGTATCAATTGAGCAATACGACTTCCCTCTGGTACTGTGCAAGGAGGAAATGGGGTCCAAGCCATAATTTTGATTTCGGAATTACTGTCAGGATCAATTACTCCAGGCAATACAAAAAGCCCTGACAGGGTGGTGGATGATCTTCCCAATAATAAAGCCTGCGTTTGAGGAGGCAAAGGGCCTGCAACTTTGGTAGGCAGTAAGTGAACAGAGGAATCAAGCAGCGTTACTGTGTGGGCGGTTGCCAGGTCCAGGCCGGCGCTCCCTGCTGTTGCGGGAGAGAGACTGGAAACCCTCCGGTCCCCCGCTCCTCCCCCCGCGCTTGCAGGGGCGTTGAGGCTGGCCGCGGAACTTGTGTCTGCACGCGCCGCGGGTTCGCGCTCCACTGCCGGTTTCCCGGTATGGGATGCCCATTCACATCATATTTAGATTTACATTGGTTTGCAAAATGCCGTCCCTTCTGGCATCTGGGACAAATACCAGGTGCTGGGGGTCTCTTCCCCCCGGCGCTGCGACAATCTCTTTTAAAGTGACCTGGCTTCCCACAACCGAAACAGTTCTGTTGCTTACTGTTTCCCACAGGTCCGCGCATGGCCGCAAAGGCAGCAGCCATCGCTTCATATTTATGATCCATAGTGCCAATTCTGTTACACGCTTCAATCATCTCAACCAAAGTAGGATTTTGGTTTGGAAGCGATTTTAAAAGTTTTTTGCAATCAGCGTTGGCATTTTCCACTGCTAATTTAAGTAATAGGATATCTCGAGCCTCGGTATTATCTACTTGCCGATCTAAGGCTTGTTTCAAGCGGTCTACAAATTGCATATACGGCTCTCGGGGCTCTTGGGTGATATTAGTAAACGCTTTCTGAGGCTTTTGAGAATCAGGAACTTTCAACAAAGCCTTTTTCGCTTCCTCCCGGACTGCTTCTAAGGCTTCTCGGGGGATATCCCTTGCCTGTCCGACCGGGTCTGCATGTTGCCCAGTCCCAGTAAGATGTTCTATGGTTAAGGCAGCTAGGGCAGCATTCGCATGTCCCGCATACCCCAACAAAATTGTCTGCAGCCCCGTTCTCCATTGAGACTCCCACATTGTATATTGCGTCGGGGTTAATAACAATCGCGCGAGAGATTTTAAATCATGTGGGGTCATGACATATGTATCGAATACAGAAGATAAAAGGCTTGCAAAATAAGGAGAAGACAACCCGTGCTCGGTAACCGTACGACGCAACTCCTTAATCACTGAGAAGGATAATGCTTCCCATTGAGCCGCCCCCCCCCTTCCTTGATATATAACAGGCGCTACTATAGTCCTTGCTATCTCTAACTCCCCCTCCTTTAAGGCTTGGCGTTTGATCTCTCCCCAGACATTATGAGGATCAGGAGGGAAAAGATCGGGTTCTTTTTCGGGATCAACAGGTCCGGGATCAAAGGGATCATCCTCCGGGGGATACCCCGCTGCACAGGCCAAGGGGGGTAGTGACGGTAATGATGGTGCAGAGGGCTTTGTCTCCCCTTCAGAACCTTGCTGGCTCTGCTCTTGCGCTTTCACAGTCTCAAAAATTTTTCTCCAGTGTGGGAGCATATGTTGCGCTTCCTCATCTCCAGAGGTAGCTGCATCCCATAATTTCACCCCTACATCGTCCCAAAGTTCCCGGGTAAAAATCGAAGAAGCAGTAACTGTAGGGATCTTAACCTGGACCCATTTAAGGATCAGCTTGAGGTCCTGACCCGAAAGGGTTTTTTCCCCATGCTTCGTAAGTAAAGCTTTCATTAGCTCATAAACGTCTCTTTCAGGGGAACTCGCCTGATTCCCCATTTTGCTAGTTTCCCGCAGCTCACCTCTCGTTCCAGACGGGGGTGATGACTTCAGTAGCCGGCTTTTCCCTGCTCCTTGTAGCAGCGTTCCCAGTTCTGCGGGACTCGCAGCACGCCACCAGATAGGTGATTATCAGCCTCCGGCGGAGTCTTCACCAAAGATCACGTCGGGGGTCACCATTTGCCGCGATGAAGAGACGGGGGCGCAACTTGATGCAAGCAAAGTGTCCACTTTATTGTTCTCTACACAATCTTTTTATACTGTTACATACATTACAACTACTATCGTGGATTATACTGATTGGTATACCAACTAATTAGCTCATACATATTACAAAAGCTGAGCTCATGATAGGTTAGTAAGAAAGCATGCATATCTTATCTTAGGTCCTTGTAACTACATGCCTTTCGTGTTAGGAAAGCTTCGCGCGACTATAACAAGATACTGTTGCCAAACCACCAGCTCCTGTGCTTTGTTCTTACACCCATCGGCTGTAATTTTCCACAACCCCCCAGTAACTTCCCATGCTAACACAGCAGGTCCAATAACTAAAATCAGCACACTGCCCACAAATACAGCCAAGACAACCCACACCTTAGCCTAGTTTCCAGGAGGATCTGCTGCATGGTCTTGCTGGGCACAGGGGTGAGACTGACCAGCATGTAGTTTCCCAGGTCTTCCTTTTTTCACCTTTTAAGAGTGTGGCTGTCACTGTGGACAGTCACTGGGACCCTCACCGGTCTGCCACAACTACTCACATTTGATGAGTAGTGCCTTAGTACTTTGACCTGTCAGTTCCCTCAGAGCTATCCTATAAGGCCCCACCAACTGGTGTATATTCGTGTTCTTTACGTGGTCTCAAACGTGATCTTCTGCTACGGTGGGGTATACTTCATTCTCCCAGTCTCTGCCTTTTCATCCTATGAATCTGGTGGCGTGGCTAAAGCAGTTGCAGGTGAAGACTGAGGCAAAAAGTTTTTGAATACCTCAGCTTTCTCCATGTCGGTGGTAGCCAGCTGTACCCTTTTGCTCTTTGGGGGAGGTCAGTTCCTTTCATCTTCCCTTGTTGTCCTATGTACCCGAAGAAAGAAAACCCTTGGTAATTGTTCAGGTCCCTTGCCAAGTTCAGCTCCAGCTGTGCCTTGGCTTTCTTTAGCCCCTTCTTGCAGTCCCAGGCCGTTTCACTATAATCTCCCCAGGATGTGTGTCGCAGCCAGCACTGCCTGTGCATTTTGGTTTTGTGTCTTAGTTTGGCTAAGAGGTCTTGACTCAGGCAAGCTGGACTCCTGCCTCTCCTGCACGACTTCTTGCACATCCAAACTGAGAGCTGTAATGCCCAAAGCAAAACGTCTTTCAAGGTCTGCCAGCTCCTATTTGCTCCTGTATGTCTGAGGCCAGTTTCCCAAGGGATCCCATCTACTAGTGACCTAAACAGACAAACATTTTCCTTTCAGAGGTTTAGGGGGCACTAACTCTGCTTTCTACCCATCCAGTATGCCTCAAGACTGAGAATTCTATCAGGGCATGATAGCTGCAGCACAGGTGAAGCTACAGCCTCACCCAAAGACTCAGCCACTGACCATTTCACATCAAAAAGCAGAATACCTCCTTCCAGGGAAGAGTCAAAAAGCAGAGATGCAATTTGTCTTCAGTGCCTCAATTTGATTTGACTTGACTTGATTTGATTTGATTTGATTTGATTTGATTTGATTTGATTTAGTGTGGAATGGCACTGTTTGAGTTTGTGCAGTCTTTGCTGGGGAAGGCTGAGATGGGTTGCACTGTGCTGGCCTGGATGCAGCGGAGCTGAGTTCGGCTGGGAGATGTTTGGTTTGGTTTCCCAACAAGGACAACGGGCTTTGTATGTGTCCCTGTGTGTGCAGAAGGTGAGCGTGAGCATTCACATGGGGACACGGGCATTCAGTGAGGCCTGTGATGAGCACACTGTTCAGGAGTCCCTGTGGTTCACCCTCTGCCCAAGTCATACAGGCATCAGCAGTACATCAAAGGGGAGGACAAAGAGCTGAGCTGGTCATTCTCATCACAAAGGTCCAGCTGTTTCACTCCTGGACCTGAAGGTGCTGTTCCTAGGGGATGTCACCTTTGCTTTTCTTCTTCCCACAGGGCATATGAGCTCAGCTCGGAGGATTTATTGTTTACTGAAAAACAAGTCTGTCGAAAGAATGGTTAGGAGTTCGGAGAGCCTTATGACTCCTTGCCTAAAGGTAATTCAAGCCAAAATGGATTTGTTTTTCCCCTCGTGCTCATCCTGCAGGCCAACATCCTTTGTGGGATGTGGTAAAGGCAGGGATTCAGAGCTCCCAGGTGCTACTGGGAGGTCGGGGTCAGAGTGAAACAGTTGCCTTAGTGGGTCCAAAAAGCTGAAGAGTGCGAGGGCCGGGCAGAGGATGAGCCACAAAGACTTGGGCTGGCCACTGCCCAAGTGCCTAAGCCACCTGCTAAACTTGTGAGTGTCTGCTGCTCAGGCCAAGGTCCTGAGCTGGAAACAATAGCGAGGTGACTTGAGGTGCTGAAATCCTCAGTGCCCGAAGGGCAGCGTGCAGCGTGGAGGGGCGGTGGCTGTGGGCGTGCTCCAGGAATGGCCGTAGACAGCAAGCCACTGAGCTTCTCTGAGAGCACCTGAGATGAGATGAACAACCACGTCCTCCAGCCTTAGGGGTCAGCATAATGACTGCTGCGCCTCAAAGGGCACACTTTAGTCTCCGTCACGTGTTACACGCGAGCAAAACCTCTCAGATGAAAGGGGAAAAATCTAATCATCCAGGAGACCTCTGCAAGCAAATACTGCTAGTTAGCAAAGTGCTTCATGCATGAAGAATGCTTCTGGATGCCCAAGGACAGGAGGCAGGGTATAAAAGTCCATGCGTCTCCAGGCCTGCCAAACACTGCCCTTGCGGCCATCTCCTCAGTCGCCTAGGTAAGTCCGAGCTGAGCACACACGGGCTCTTTCTGTGAGCACGCTTGTGCTTCTGACCCGTCCTCTTCCCTCGGCTTCCATCTGGGGCTCATGCCCGGCTCTGTGTTTCAGCTCTGCCTCCCTCGCCGAGAGATGTCTTGCTACAGACCCTGCCTCCCTTACCCCTGCGGACCAGCCCCCCTTGCAAACAGCTGCAATGAGTCTTGCGTTCTGCGGTGCGCTGACTCCACCACCGTCATCGAACCCCCCCCGGTGGTGGTCACCCTGCCGGGCCCCATCCTCACCTCTTTCCCTCAGAGCACAGCCGTGGGGTCCGCTCTGTCAGCTGCTGTTGGGAGTTCCCTCAGCACTGGAGGGGTCCCCGTCTCTTCCGGGGGAGCCCTTGGCTTTGGAAGATTCACAGGCCTTGGGAGCGGTCTGTGTGGGCCCCTGCGTTCCTGCCACCTGTACTAGTAGGGCCAGCGGATCGCTCACCTTGGGAAGAACAACCAGGAATGGAGAAACGAGATCTGGACCCAGGACCCAGGAGATGCCGGGTGTTCCCAGCGTATGAGATACCTGCCTCATCCTCATGCTCTAACTGGAAGGGAGCCATGTGTCATCCCTTGACACCACGCCCTTCTTGCTCTTAGTCTTCCTTTGCTTTCTCTGCTACTGCCAGGCAGCCCACGCATCCTCGCTGCTGGGCTTCAAAGCTTTTGCTGATGACCAGGGCAACATACTCCACCCACCCCTGCTGTGGGTGGCAGGTTATTCTCACCATCTGCGGCTGCAATGGAGAGAAAAGAGCGCCTTGCATGCCACTGCAAAAAGTGATGTCCTCTTGCCCTGGGAAGCCCTGGGCCTCTCACGCTCAGTGTTCTTCCACCTTCCTTTAAAATTTAAACTTTGTCTTCTCATTAAAAAAATGTTGCATCCCAGCCTGAGCCTCCGTGTGTTTCTTTCTCCTGAAGTCACAACTTTGTTCTGGGCACCATGTGCTGTGGGGCTGGTGATTTTCTCCACAGGTCGATGCACAATTTCCTGTTCAGCCTTTCCACGCTGCCCTTGCCTCATCCCTGGCCACGTGCAGGCCAATCGCTTTGAGATGGACTTTCGCTTGGTCTCCCTCCAAGCCTTCGTGGTGGCTGCTGAGGATGGACGTGGGCAGGCCCATCACGGAAAGGCAGGGAGGGCCTTTTGGAGGCATGCTGATGGAGACGGTGGGACATCTCTCTCTTGCCACCTGCGGCGTGTTGGGGCAGGATCAGGGCAGTCAGTTTTGTCGAGCCAGGGACGGGTCAGCCCCAGCTTGGACGTAGCCCATCCAAGTGGTGCCACTGTGACTGTCTGAGGAAGGTGATGCTCACTCACAGGTCCCACCTTCCGTGAACCGTTCTAAGAGTATCCTGCCTCATGAGTATTAGCCTCATCTAGGTGTTCCTGCTGCGCCAGGGGGATTGGACAAGGTCATCTTTTGAGGTCCCTTCCAATCCCTAACATGCTGTGATTCTGTGATACTCTCCTCTAGTTTAAAACCATTGCCCCTTGTCCAGTCGCAACAGGCCTTGATAAAAACTTTGTTCCCCATCGTTCGTATAAACCCTCTTCAGGTACTGAAGGGCCACAACAGGGTCTCCTGAGTGCCTTCTCTTCTCCAGGCTGAACAGCCCCTATTCTCTCAGCCTTTCTTCATAGGAGACGTTCTCCATCCCTCTCATCATTTTTGTGGCCTCCTCTGGAAGCCTCTCCAGGAGGTCCATGTCTTTCCTTTTAGCTGCCGTTGGGACTCCAGCGCTGCATGCAGGGCTCCATGTGGTGTCCCTTGAGAGCACAGGGACAGAATCACCTCCCTAAACCTGCTGGCCACGCTCCTTTTGATGCAGCCAAGGCTACGGTTGGATTTCTGGGCTGCGAGTGCACATTGCAGGCTCATGACTATGTCATGTAGATATTCATCAGAGACAGCTCTTCACGCTCTATCCATTTCTTGATGGAGAAGGCAACGCCTTCACCCTTCCTTCCTCACCTGCCACTTCTGAACATCCCGTAGCCGCCAATTGTGGCACTCCAGCCATGGGACTTGTCCCACTAAGCTTCCGTAACGGCCACTAGGGTGTAGCCTTCTAGCAGCACAGTGGCTTCCAACTCCTGTTTCTGGCCCATGCTGTTTGCATTGATGTAGAGGCACTCTACCTGGGCTGTAATCTCCGTTGCCTTCCTAGAGGAACACACTTCAGTTGCTCTGAGGTATTTCACTGGTGCTTCCTTGTTGGCTCCTTTTACCTCAGGAGCTCCTGGCTCATCCTCATAGGACTTCAAGTGCGCTGCAGTGTACCCAGCACGTCTCAGAGCATCAGGCCCTCACTCGCACCCCACCCCACTCAACTCAGCATGTCATTCCACAGCTTTGTCACGGGCGGGCCTGCTATCATTCCCCCTCCCTCTTCAAGTCTAGTTTAAAGCTCTGCCAATGAGCTCCACTAGCTCGAGAGCACATTTATCCCAGTAAAGGTGAATGTCTCACATGGGATTCCCCAGCCAGGAGACATCAACCAGGAACTGGGTGATTTTTATGTGGGCTGCAAAGGTGACAGGACTACTGGTGACTCTTGTGCTGATGTGGGCGATGGCACTTAATGCCATAGCAGATCTGTTCAGTTCCACGATCAAAGTTCTTTGGTCAAGAAGCACTGCCTCTTCCCTAGAAGACATCCCGTTGGTACAAGCCATCCTTTCCTCACTGGGAATAACAGAAGAGCTTGGTGTCAAGGTGCTGTGCCATAGACAGGAGGGGCAGAGACAGACACCACTTCCTGCTGGTTTTCATTCCCCGCTTCACGCAGGAGGGAGAGACTGCCTCTGCTTCATCTCATCAGGGTCTCTCCATGGTGATGCCTGGCTCTTCATCCACGGTGCTCTACGGTTTCTCTCCTTCACGCTGCCAAATGAGGGTGCTCGAGAGAAACACTGATGCAGTAACAAACGCTTGGGGCTGAGACGGCTTGATCACAGGCAGCAGCTAAACCCCTGCACGGTCGCTAGCTCCCTCCCCTCACCCCCAGCCCAGAGGGACAGCAGAGAGAATAGGAAAGGCTGGAAAATTAATGGCTCACCATACAGACAGTTTAATAGGTGAAGGAAAGAGAGAAAAACATAATTATGTCATCCAAGCCCCAGGAGTGGATTGATGTGCAGCCAGTCTCCAGGCATCAGGTACTTGTCAGAGGCACCATGAGGTAGTGCTGGGACTCCTCCCTGCGTACTGGCAGCACGGCTGAGCTGCCAGGAGGTGCACGTTCTGTCCCACAGCTCAGTCCTGTCCTGATGATCCTAGGGAAGGACTAGGAAATCCCTCAGCTGTGTTGTCCCTCAGGATCAGCGTCTCACGTGCCACAGCTTTTCCTGTGCCGTCTCTTGTGAAGGCTGTGTTTGTTGGGCATGACAGAGAGATCACTCTGGATAACCAACATCAAGCCGTTGACTCTTTGAGTGTGACCATTCAGCCAATTCCTTATCCAACGAGTAGTCCACACAACAAATCTATATCTCTACATTTCAGAGACAAGGATTTTGTACAGGACAGTATTCAAGGCTTCACACAAGTCCAGGTAGGTGCTGTCAGTCACTCTTCCCTTATCCACCACAGTTGTAACACCGTCATAGAGGGCCACTCAGTTTGTCAGGCAAGATTTGCCCTTGGGGGAGGCATGTGGGCTGTCATTAAGCACCTCTCTGTTTTCCATGTGCCTTAGCCTAGTTTCCAGGAGGATCTGCTGCATGGTCTTGCTGGGCACAGGGGTGAGACTGACCAGCATGTAGTTTCCCAGGTCTTCCTTTTTTCACCTTTTAAGAGTGTGGCTGTCACTGTGGACAGTCACTGGGACCCTCACCGGTCTGCCACAAAAACTCACATTTGATGAGTAGTGCCTTAGTACTTTGACCTGTCAGTTCCCTCAGAGCTATCCTATAAGGCCCCACCAACTGGTGTATATTCGTGTTCTTTACGTGGTCTCAAACGTGATCTTCTGCTACGGTTGGGTATACTTCATTCTCCCAGTCTCTGCCTTTTCATCCTATGAATCTGGTGGCGTGGCTAAAGCAGTTGCAGGTGAAGACTGAGGCAAAAAGTTTTTGAATACCTCAGCTTTCTCCATGTCGGTGGTAGCCAGCTGTACCCTTTTGCTCTTTGGGGGAGGTCAGTTCCTTTCATCTTCCCTTGTTGTCCTATGTACCCGAAGAAAGAAAACCCTTGGTAATTTTTCAGGTCCCTTGCCAAGTTCAGCTCCAGCTGTGCCTTGGCTTTCTTTAGCCCCTTCTTGCAGTCCCAGGCCGTTTCACTATAATCTCCCCAGGATGTGTGTCGCAGCCAGCCCTGCCTGTGCATTTTGGTTTTGTGTCTTAGTTTGGCTAAGAGGTCTTGACTCAGGCAAGCTGGACTCCTGCCTCTCCTGCACGACTTCTTGCACATCCAAACTTAGAGCTGTAATGCCCAAAGCAAAACGTCTTTCAAGGTCTGCCAGCTCCTATTTGCTCCTGTATGTCTGAGGCCAGTTTCCCAAGGGATCCCATCTACTAGTGACCTAAACAGACAAACATTTTCCTTTCAGAGGTTTAGGGGGCACTAACTCTGCTTTCTACCCATCCAGTATGCCTCAAGACTGAGAATTCTATCAGGGCATGATAGCTGCAGCACAGGTGAAGCTACAGCCTCACCCAAAGACTCAGCCACTGACCATTTCACATCAAAAAGCAGAATACCTCCTTCCAGGGAAGAGTCAAAAAGCAGAGATGCAATTTGTCTTCAGTGCCTCAATTTGATTTGACTTGATTTGATTTGATTTGATTTGATTTGATTTGATTTAGTGTGGAATGGCACTGTTTGAGTTTGTGCAGTCTTTGCTGGGGAAGGCTGAGATGGGTTGCACTGTGCTGGCCTGGATGCAGCGGAGCTGAGTTCGGCTGGGAGATGTTTGGTTTGGTTTCCCAACAAGGACAACGGGCTTTGTATGTGTCCCTGTGTGTGCAGAAGGAGAGCGTGATCATTCACATGGGGACACGGGCATTCAGTGAGGCCTGTGATGAGCACACTGTTCAGCAGTCCCTGTGGTTCACCCTCTGCCCAAGTCATACAGGCATCAGCAGTACATCAAAGGGGAGGACAAAGAGCTGAGCTGGTCGTTCTCATCACAAAGGTCCAGCTGTTTCACTCCTGGACCTGAAGGTGCTGTTCCTAGGGGATGTCACCTTTGCTTTTCTTCTTCCCACAGGGCATATGAGCTCAGCTCGGAGGATTTATTGTTTACTGAAAAACAAGTCTGTCGAAAGAATGGTTAGGAGTTCGGAGAGCCTTATGACTCCTTGCCTAAAGGTAATTCAAGCCAAAATGGATTTGTTTTTCCCCTCGTGCTCATCCTGCAGGCCAACATCCTTTGTGGGATGTGGTAAAGGCAGGGATTCAGAGCTCCCAGGTGCTACTGGGAGGTCGGGGTCAGAGTGAAACAGTTGCCTTAGTGGGTCCAAAAAGCTGAAGAGTGCGAGGGCCGGGCAGAGGATGAGCCACAAAGACTTGGGCTGGCCACTGCCCAAGTGCCTAAGCCACCTGCTAAACTTGTGAGTGTCTGCTGCTCAGGCCAAGGTCCTGAGCTGGAAACAATAGCGAGGTGACTTGAGGTGCTGAAATCCTCAGTGCCCGAAGGGCAGCGTGCAGCGTGGAGGGGCGGTGGCTGTGGGCGTGCTCCAGGAATGGCCGTGGCCAGCAAGCCACTGAGCTTCTCTGAGAGCACCTGAGATGAGATGAACAACCACGTCCTCCAGCCTTAGGGGTCAGCATAATGACTGCTGCGCCTCAAAGGGCACACTTTAGTCTCCGTCACGTGTTACACGCGAGCAAAACCTCTCAGATGAAAGGGGAAAAATCTAATCATCCAGGAGACCTCTGCAAGCAAATACTGCTAGTTAGCAAAGTGCTTCATGCATGAAGAATGCTTCTGGATGCCCAAGGACAGGAGGCAGGGTATAAAAGTCCATGCGTCTCCAGGCCTGCCAAACACTGCCCTTGCGGCCATCTCCTCAGTCGCCTAGGTAAGTCCGAGCTGAGCACACACAGGCTCTTTCTGTGAGCACGCTTGTGCTTCTGACCCGTCCTCTTCCCTCGGCTTCCATCTGGGGCTCATGCCCGGCTCTGTGTTTCAGCTCTGCCTCCCTCGCCGAGAGATGTCTTGCTACAGACCCTGCCTCCCTTACCCCTGCGGACCAGCCCCCCTTGCAAACAGCTGCAATGAGTCTTGCGTTCTGCGGTGCGCTGACTCCACCACCGTCATCGAACCCCCCCCGGTGGTGGTCACCCTGCCCGGCCCCATCCTCACCTCTTTCCCTCAGAGCACAGCCGTGGGGTCCGCTCTGTCAGCTGCTGTTGGGAGTTCCCTCAGCACTGGAGGGGTCCCCGTCTCTTCCGGGGGAGCCCTTGGCTTTGGGAGATTCACAGGCCTTGGGAGCGGTCTGTGTGGGCCCCTGCGTTCCTGCCACCTGTACTAGTAGGGCCAGCGGATCGCTCACCTTGGGAAGAACAACCAGGAATGGAGAAACGAGATCTGGACCCAGGACCCAGGAGATGCCGGGTGTTCCCAGCGTATGAGATACCTGCCTCATCCTCATGCTCTAACTGGAAGGGAGCCATGTGTCATCCCTTGACACCATGCCCTTCTTGGTCTTAGTCTTCCTTTGCTTTCTCTGCTACTGCCAGGCAGCCCACGCATCCTCGCTGCTGGGCTTCAAAGCTTTTGCTGATGACCAGGGCAACATACTCCACCCACCCCTGCTGTGGGTGGCAGGTTATTCTCACCATCTGCGGCTGCAATGGAGAGAAAAGAGCGCCTTGCATGCCACTGCAAAAAGTGATGTCCTCTTGCCCTGGGAAGCCCTGGGCCTCTCACGCTCAGTGTTCTTCCACCTTCCTTTAAAATTTAAACTTTGTCTTCTCATTAAAAAAATGTTGCATCCCAGCCTGAGCCTCCGTGTGTTTCTTTCTCCTGAAGTCACAACTTTGTTCTGGGCACCATGTGCTGTGGGGCTGGTGATTTTCTCCACAGGTCGATGCACAATTTCCTGTTCAGCCTTTCCACGCTGCCCTTGCCTCATCCCTGGCCACGTGCAGGCCAGTCGCTTTGAGATGGACTTTCGCTTGGTCTCCCTCCAAGCCTTCGTGGTGGCTGCTGAGGATGGACGTGGGCAGGCCCATCACGGAAAGGCAGGGAGGGCCTTTTGGAGGCATGCTGATGGAGACGGTGGGACATCTCTCTCTTGCCACCTGCGGCGTGTTGGGGCAGGATCAGGGCAGTCAGTTTTGTCGAGCCAGGGACGGGTCAGCCCCAGCTTGGACGTAGCCCATCCAAGTGGTGCCACTGTGACTGTCTGAGGAAGGTGATGCTCACTCACAGGTCCCACCTTCCGTGAACCGTTCTAAGAGTATCCTGCCTCATGAGTATTAGCCTCATCTAGGTGTTCCTGCTGCGCCAGGGGGATTGGACAAGGTCATCTTTTGAGGTCCCTTCCAATCCCTAACATGCTGTGATTCTGTGATACTCTCCTCTAGTTTAAAACCATTGCCCCTTGTCCAGTCGCAACAGGCCTTGATAAAAACTTTGTTCCCCATCGTTCGTATAAACCCTCTTCAGGTACTGAAGGGCCACAACAGGGTCTCCTGAGTGCCTTCTCTTCTCCAGGCTGAACAGCCCCTATTCTCTCAGCCTTTCTTCATAGGAGACGTTCTCCATCCCTCTCATCATTTTTGTGGCCTCCTCTGGAAGCCTCTCCAGGAGGTCCATGTCTTTCCTGTTAGCTGCCGTTGGGACTCCAGCGCTGCATGCAGGGCTCCATGTGGTGTCCCTTGAGAGCACAGGGACAGAATCACCTCCCTGAACCTGCTGGCCACGCTCCTTTTGATGCAGCCAAGGCTACGGTTGGATTTCTGGGCTGCGAGTGCACATTGCAGGCTCATGACTATGTCATGTAGATATTCATCAGAGACAGCTCTTCACGCTCTATCCATTTCTTGATGGAGAAGGCAACGCCTTCACCCTTCCTTCCTCACCTGCCACTTCTGAACATCCCGTAGCCGCCAATTGTGGCACTCCAGCCATGGGACTTGTCCCACTAAGCTTCCGTAACGGCCACTAGGGTGTAGCCTTCTAGCAGCACAGTGGCTTCCAACTCCTGTTTCTGGCCCATGCTGTTTGCATTGATGTAGAGGCACTCTAGCTGGGCTGTAATCTGCGTTGCCTTCCTAGAGGAACACACTTCAGTTGCTCTGAGGTATTTCACTGGTGCTTCCTTGTTGGCTCCTTTTGCCTCAGGAGCTCCTGGCTCATCTTCATAGGACTTCAAGTGCGCTGCAGTGTACCCAGCACGTCTCAGAGCATCAGGCCCTCACTCGCACCCCACCCCACTCAACTCAGCATGTCATTCCACAGCTTTGTCACGGGCGGGCCTGCTATCATTCCCCCTCCCTCTTCAAGTCTAGTTTAAAGCTCTGCCAATGAGCTCCACTAGCTCGAGAGCACATTTATCCCAGTAAAGGTGAATGTCTCACATGGGATTCCCCAGCCAGGAGACATCAACCAGGAACTGGGTGATTTTTATGTGGGCTGCAAAGGTGACAGGACTACTGGTGACTCTTGTGCTGATGTGGGCGATGGCACTTAATGCCATAGCAGATCTGTTCAGTTCCACGATCAAAGTTCTTTGGTCAAGAAGCACTGCCTCTTCCCTAGAAGACATCCCGTTGGTACAAGCCATCCTTTCCTCACTGGGAATAACAGAAGAGCTTGGTGTCAAGGTGCTGTGCCATAGACAGGAGGGGCAGAGACAGACACCACTTCCTGCTGGTTTTCATTCCCCGCTTCACGCAGGAGGGAGAGACTGCCTCTGCTTCATCTCATCAGGGTCTCTCCATGGTGATGCCTGGCTCTTCATCCACGGTGCTCTACGGTTTCTCTCCTTCACGCTGCCAAATGAGGGTGCTCGAGAGAAACACTGATGCAGTAACAAACGCTTGGGGCTGAGACGGCTTGATCACAGGCAGCAGCTAAACCCCTGCACGGTCGCTAGCTCCCTCCCCTCACCCCCAGCCCAGAGGGACAGCAGAGAGAATAGGAAAGGCTGGAAAATTAATGGCTCACCATACAGACAGTTTAATAGGTGAAGGAAAGAGAGAAAAACATAATTATGTCATCCAAGCCCCAGGAGTGGATTGATGTGCAGCCAGTCTCCAGGCATCAGGTACTTGTCAGAGGCACCATGAGGTAGTGCTGGGACTCCTCCCTGCGTACTGGCAGCACGGCTGAGCTGCCAGGAGGTGCACGTTCTGTCCCACAGCTCAGTCCTGTCCTGATGATCCTAGGGAAGGACTAGGAAATCCCTCAGCTGTGTTGTCCCTCAGGATCAGCGTCTCACGTGCCACAGCTTTTCCTGTGCCGTCTCTTGTGAAGGCTGTGTTTGTTGGGCATGACAGAGAGATCACTCTGGATAACCAACATCAAGCCGTTGACTCTTTGAGTGTGACCATTCAGCCAATTCCTTATCCAACGAGTAGTCCACACAACAAATCTATATCTCTACATTTCAGAGACAAGGATTTTGTACAGGACAGTATTCAAGGCTTCACACAAGTCCAGGTAGGTGCTGTCAGTCACTCTTCCCTTATCCACCACAGTTGTAACACCGTCATAGAGGGCCACTCAGTTTGTCAGGCAAGATTTGCCCTTGGGGGAGGCATGTGGGCTGTCATTAAGCACCTCTCTGTTTTCCATGTGCCTTAGCCTAGTTTCCAGGAGGATCTGCTGCATGGTCTTGCTGGGCACAGGGGTGAGACTGACCAGCATGTAGTTTCCCAGGTCTTCCTTTTTTCACCTTTTAAGAGTGTGGCTGTCACTGTGGACAGTCACTGGGACCCTCACCGGTCTGCCACAACTACTCACATTTGATGAGTAGTGCCTTAGTACTTTGACCTGTCAGTTCCCTCAGAGCTATCCTATAAGGCCCCACCAACTGGTGTATATTCGTGTTCTTTACGTGGTCTCAAACGTGATCTTCTGCTACGGTGGGGTATACTTCATTCTCCCAGTCTCTGCCTTTTCATCCTATGAATCTGGTGGCGTGGCTAAAGCAGTTGCAGGTGAAGACTGAGGCAAAAAGTTTTTGAATACCTCAGCTTTCTCCATGTCGGTGGTAGCCAGCTGTACCCTTTTGCTCTTTGGGGGAGGTCAGTTCCTTTCATCTTCCCTTGTTGTCCTATGTACCCGAAGAAAGAAAACCCTTGGTAATTTTTCAGGTCCCTTGCCAAGTTCAGCTCCAGCTGTGCCTTGGCTTTCTTTAGCCCCTTCTTGCAGTCCCAGGCCGTTTCACTATAATCTCCCCAGGATGTGTGTCGCAGCCAGCACTGCCTGTGCATTTTGGTTTTGTGTCTTAGTTTGGCTAAGAGGTCTTGACTCAGGCAAGCTGGACTCCTGCCTCTCCTGCACGACTTCTTGCACATCCAAACTGAGAGCTGTAATGCCCAAAGCAAAACGTCTTTCAAGGTCTGCCAGCTCCTATTTGCTCCTGTATGTCTGAGGCCAGTTTCCCAAGGGATCCCATCTACTAGTGACCTAAACAGACAAACATTTTCCTTTCAGAGGTTTAGGGGGCACTAACTCTGCTTTCTACCCATCCAGTATGCCTCAAGACTGAGAATTCTATCAGGGCATGATAGCTGCAGCACAGGTGAAGCTACAGCCTCACCCAAAGACTCAGCCACTGACCATTTCACATCAAAAAGCAGAATACCTCCTTCCAGGGAAGAGTCAAAAAGCAGAGATGCAATTTGTCTTCAGTGCCTCAATTTGATTTGACTTGATTTGATTTGATTTGATTTGATTTGATTTAGTGTGGAATGGCACTGTTTGAGTTTGTGCAGTCTTTGCTGGGGAAGGCTGAGATGGGTTGCACTGTGCTGGCCTGGATGCAGTGGAGCTGAGTTCGGCTGGGAGATGTTTGGTTTGGTTTCCCAACAAGGACAACGGGCTTTGTATGTGTCCCTGTGTGTGCAGAAGGTGAGCGTGAGCATTCACATGGGGACACGGGCATTCAGTGAGGCCTGTGATGAGCACACTGTTCAGGAGTCCCTGTGGTTCACCCTCTGCCCAAGTCATACAGGCATCAGCAGTACATCAAAGGGGAGGACAAAGAGCTGAGCTGGTCATTCTCATCACAAAGGTCCAACTGTTTCACTCCTGGACCTGAAGGTGCTGTTCCTAGGGGATGTCACCTTTGCTTTTCTTCTTCCCACAGGGCATATGAGCTCAGCTCGGAGGATTTATTGTTTACTGAAAAACAAGTCTGTCGAAAGAATGGTTAGGAGTTCGGAGAGCCTTATGACTCCTTGCCTAAAGGTAATTCAAGCCAAAATGGATTTGTTTTTCCCCTCGTGCTCATCCTGCAGGCCAACATCCTTTGTGGGATGTGGTAAAGGCAGGGATTCAGAGCTCCCAGGTGCTACTGGGAGGTCGGGGTCAGAGTGAAACAGTTGCCTAAGTGGGTCCAAAAAGCTGAAGAGTGCGAGGGCCGGGCAGAGGATGAGCCACAAAGACTTGGGCTGGCCACTGCCCAAGTGCCTAAGCCACCTGCTAAACTTGTGAGTGTCTGCTGCTCAGGCCAAGGCCCTGAGCTGGAAACAATAGCGAGGTGACTTGAGGTGCTGAAATCCTCAGTGCCCGAAGGGCAGCGTGCAGCGTGGAGGGGCGGTGGCTGTGGGCGTGCTCCAGGAATGGCCGTGGCCAGCAAGCCACTGAGCTTCTCTGAGAGCACCTGAGATGAGATGAACAACCACGTCCTCCGGCCTTCGGGGTCAGCATAATGACTGCTGCGCCTCAAAGGGCACACTTTGGTCTCCGTCACGTGTTACACGCGAGCAAAACCTCTCAGATGAAAGGGGAAAAATCTAATCATCCAGGAAACCTCTGCAAGCAAATACTGCTAGTTAGCAAAGTGCTTCATGCATGAAGAATGCTTCTGGATGCCCAAGGACAGGAGGCAGGGTATAAAAGTCCATGCGTCTCCAGGCCTGCCAAACACTGCCCTTGCGGCCATCTCCTCAGTCGCCTAGGTAAGTCCGAGCTGAGCACACACGGGCTCTTTCTGTGAGCACGCTTGTGCTTCTGACCCATCCTCTTCCCTCGGCTTCCATCTGGGGCTCATGCCCGGCTCTGTGTTTCAGCTCTGCCTCCCTCGCCGAGAGATGTCTTGCTACAGACCCTGCCTCCCTTACCCCTGCGGACCAGCCCCCCTTGCAAACAGCTGCAATGAGTCTTGCGTTCTGCGGTGCGCTGACTCCACCACCGTCATCGAACCCCCCCCGGTGGTGGTCACCCTGCCCGGCCCCATCCTCACCTCTTTCCCTCAGAGCACAGCCGTGGGGTCCGCTCTGTCAGCTGCTGTTGGGAGTTCCCTCAGCACTGGAGGGGTCCCCGTCTCTTCCGGGGGAGCCCTTGGCTTTGGGAGATTCACAGGCCTTGGGAGCGGTCTGTGTGGGCCCCTGCGTTCCTGCCACCTGTACTAGTAGGGCCAGCGGATCGCTCACCTTGGGAAGAACAACCAGGAATGGAGAAACGAGATCTGGACCCAGGACCCAGGAGATGCCGGGTGTTCCCAGCGTATGAGATACCTGCCTCATCCTCATGCTCTAACTGGAAGGGAGCCATGTGTCATCCCTTGACACCATGCCCTTCTTGGTCTTAGTCTTCCTTTGCTTTCTCTGCTACTGCCAGGCAGCCCACGCATCCTCGCTGCTGGGCTTCAAAGCTTTTGCTGATGACCAGGGCAACATACTCCACCCACCCCTGCTGTGGGTGGCAGGTTATTCTCACCATCTGCGGCTGCAATGGAGAGAAAAGAGCGCCTTGCATGCCACTGCAAAAAGTGATGTCCTCTTGCCCTGGGAAGCCCTGGGCCTCTCACGCTCAGTGTTCTTCCACCTTCCTTTAAAATTTAAACTTTGTCTTCTCATTAAAAAAATGTTGCATCCCAGCCTGAGCCTCCGTGTGTTTCTTTCTCCTGAAGTCACAACTTTGTTCTGGGCACCATGTGCTGTGGGGCTGGTGATTTTCTCCACAGGTCGATGCACAATTTCCTGTTCAGCCTTTCCACGCTGCCCTTGCCTCATCCCTGGCCACGTGCAGGCCAGTCGCTTTGAGATGGACTTTCGCTTGGTCTCCCTCCAAGCCTTCGTGGTGGCTGCTGAGGATGGACGTGGGCAGGCCCATCACGGAAAGGCAGGGAGGGCCTTTTGGAGGCATGCTGATGGAGACGGTGGGACATCTCTCTCTTGCCACCTGCGGCGTGTTGGGGCAGGATCAGGGCAGTCAGTTTTGTCGAGCCAGGGACGGGTCAGCCCCAGCTTGGACGTAGCCCATCCAAGTGGTGCCACTGTGACTGTCTGAGGAAGGTGATGCTCACTCACAGGTCCCACCTTCCGTGAACCGTTCTAAGAGTATCCTGCCTCATGAGTATTAGCCTCATCTAGGTGTTCCTGCTGCGCCAGGGGGATTGGACAAGGTCATCTTTTGAGGTCCCTTCCAATCCCTAACATGCTGTGATTCTGTGATACTCTCCTCTAGTTTAAAACCATTGCCCCTTGTCCAGTCGCAACAGGCCTTGATAAAAACTTTGTTCCCCATCGTTCGTATAAACCCTCTTCAGGTACTGAAGGGCCACAACAGGGTCTCCTGAGTGCCTTCTCTTCTCCAGGCTGAACAGCCCCTATTCTCTCAGCCTTTCTTCATAGGAGACGTTCTCCATCCCTCTCATCATTTTTGTGGCCTCCTCTGGAAGCCTCTCCAGGAGGTCCATGTCTTTCCTGTTAGCTGCCGTTGGGACTCCAGCGCTGCATGCAGGGCTCCATGTGGTGTCCCTTGAGAGCACAGGGACAGAATCACCTCCCTGAACCTGCTGGCCACGCTCCTTTTGATGCAGCCAAGGCTACGGTTGGATTTCTGGGCTGCGAGTGCACATTGCAGGCTCATGACTATGTCATGTAGATATTCATCAGAGACAGCTCTTCACGCTCTATCCATTTCTTGATGGAGAAGGCAACGCCTTCACCCTTCCTTCCTCACCTGCCACTTCTGAACATCCCGTAGCCGCCAATTGTGGCACTCCAGCCATGGGACTTGTCCCACTAAGCTTCCGTAACGGCCACTAGGGTGTAGCCTTCTAGCAGCACAGTGGCTTCCAACTCCTGTTTCCGGCCCATGCTGTTTGCATTGATGTAGAGGCACTCTAGCTGGGCTGTAATCTGCGTTGCCTTCCTAGAGGAACACACTTCAGTTGCTCTGAGGTATTTCACTGGTGCTTCCTTGTTGGCTCCTTTTGCCTCAGGAGCTCCTGGCTCATCTTCATAGGACTTCAAGTGCGCTGCAGTGTACCCAGCACGTCTCAGAGCATCAGGCCCTCACTCGCACCCCACCCCACTCAACTCAGCATGTCATTCCACAGCTTTGTCACGGGCGGGCCTGCTATCATTCCCCCTCCCTCTTCAAGTCTAGTTTAAAGCTCTGCCAATGAGCTCCACTAGCTCGAGAGCACATTTATCCCAGTAAAGGTGAATGTCTCACATGGGATTCCCCAGCCAGGAGACATCAACCAGGAACTGGGTGATTTTTATGTGGGCTGCAAAGGTGACAGGACTACTGGTGACTCTTGTGCTGATGTGGGCGATGGCACTTAATGCCATAGCAGATCTGTTCAGTTCCACGATCAAAGTTCTTTGGTCAAGAAGCACTGCCTCTTCCCTAGAAGACATCCCGTTGGTACAAGCCATCCTTTCCTCACTGGGAATAACAGAAGAGCTTGGTGTCAAGGTGCCGTGCCATAGACAGGAGGGGCAGAGACAGACACCACTTCCTGCTGGTTTTCATTCCCCGCTTCACGCAGGAGGGAGAGACTGCCTCTGCTTCATCTCATCAGGGTCTCTCCATGGTGATGCCTGGCTCTTCATCCACGGTGCTCTACGGTTTCTCTCCTTCACGCTGCCAAATGAGGGTGCTCGAGAGAAACACTGATGCAGTAACAAACGCTTGGGGCTGAGACGGCTTGATCACAGGCAGCAGCTAAACCCCTGCACGGTCGCTAGCTCCCTCCCCTCACCCCCAGCCCAGAGGGACAGCAGAGAGAATAGGAAAGGCTGGAAAATTAATGGCTCACCATACAGACAGTTTAATAGGTGAAGGAAAGAGAGAAAAACATAATTATGTCATCCAAGCCCCAGGAGTGGATTGATGTGCAGCCAGTCTCCAGGCATCAGGTACTTGTCAGAGGCACCATGAGGTAGTGCTGGGACTCCTCCCTGCGTACTGGCAGCACGGCTGAGCTGCCAGGAGGTGCACGTTCTGTCCCACAGCTCAGTCCTGTCCTGATGATCCTAGGGAAGGACTAGGAAATCCCTCAGCTGTGTTGTCCCTCAGGATCAGCGTCTCACGTGCCACAGCTTTTCCTGTGCCGTCTCTTGTGAAGGCTGTGTTTGTTGGGCATGACAGAGAGATCACTCTGGATAACCAACATCAAGCCGTTGACTCTTTGAGTGTGACCATTCAGCCAATTCCTTATCCAACGAGTAGTCCACACAACAAATCTATATCTCTACATTTCAGAGACAAGGATTTTGTACAGGACAGTATTCAAGGCTTCACACAAGTCCAGGTAGGTGCTGTCAGTCACTCTTCCCTTATCCACCACAGTTGTAACACCGTCATAGAGGGCCACTCAGTTTGTCAGGCAAGATTTGCCCTTGGGGGAGGCATGTGGGCTGTCATTAAGCACCTCTCTGTTTTCCATGTGCCTTAGCCTAGTTTCCAGGAGGATCTGCTGCATGGTCTTGCTGGGCACAGGGGTGAGACTGACCAGCATGTAGTTTCCCAGGTCTTCCTTTTTTCACCTTTTAAGAGTGTGGCTGTCACTGTGGACAGTCACTGGGACCCTCACCGGTCTGCCACAACTACTCACATTTGATGAGTAGTGCCTTAGTACTTTGACCTGTCAGTTCCCTCAGAGCTATCCTATAAGGCCCCACCAACTGGTGTATATTCGTGTTCTTTACGTGGTCTCAAACGTGATCTTCTGCTACGGTGGGGTATACTTCATTCTCCCAGTCTCTGCCTTTTCATCCTATGAATCTGGTGGCGTGGCTAAAGCAGTTGCAGGTGAAGACTGAGGCAAAAAGTTTTTGAATACCTCAGCTTTCTCCATGTCGGTGGTAGCCAGCTGTACCTTTTTGCTCTTTGGGGGAGGTCAGTTCCTTTCATCTTCCCTTGTTGTCCTATGTACCCGAAGAAAGAAAACCCTTGGTAATTTTTCAGGTCCCTTGCCAAGTTCAGCTCCAGCTGTGCCTTGGCTTTCTTTAGCCCCTTCTTGCAGTCCCAGGCCATTTCACTATAATCTCCCCAGGATGTGTGTCGCAGCCAGCACTGCCTGTGCATTTTGGTTTTGTGTCTTAGTTTGGCTAAGAGGTCTTGACTCAGGCAAGCTGGACTCCTGCCTCTCCTGCACGACTTCTTGCACATCCAAACTTAGAGCTGTAATGCCCAAAGCAAAACGTCTTTCAAGGTCTGCCAGCTCCTATTTGCTCCTGTATGTCTGAGGCCAGTTTCCCAAGGGATCCCATCTACTAGTGACCTAAACAGACAAACATTTTCCTTTCAGAGGTTTAGGGGGCACTAACTCTGCTTTCTACCCATCCAGTATGCCTCAAGACTGAGAATTCTATCAGGGCATGATAGCTGTAGCACAGGTGAAGCTACAGCCTCATCCAAGGACTCAACCACTGACCATTTCACATCAAAAAGCAGAATACCTCCTTCCAGGGAAGAGTCAAAAAGCAGAGATGCAATTTGTCTTCAGTGCCTCAATTTGATTTGACTTGATTTGATTTGATTTGATTTGATTTGATTTGATTTGATTTAGTGTGGAATGGCACTGTTTGAGTTTGTGCAGTCTTTGCTGGGGAAGGCTGAGATGGGTTGCACTGTGCTGGCCTGGATGCAGCGGAGCTGAGTTCGGCTGGGAGATGTTTGGTTTGGTTTCCCAACAAGGACAACGGGCTTTGTATGTGTCCCTGTGTGTGCAGAAGGTGAGCGTGAGCATTCACATGGGGACACGGGCATTCAGTGAGGCCTGTGATGAGCACACTGTTCAGGAGTCCCTGTGGTTCACCCTCTGCCCAAGTCATGCAGGCATCAGCAGTACATCAAAGGGGAGGACAAAGAGCTGAGCTGGTCATTCTCATCACAAAGGTCCAACTGTTTCACTCCTGGACCTGAAGGTGCTGTTCCTAGGGGATGTCACCTTTGCTTTTCTTCTTCCCACAGGGCATATGAGCTCAGCTCGGAGGATTTATTGTTTACTGAAAAACAAGTCTGTCGAAAGAATGGTTAGGAGTTCGGAGAGCCTTATGACTCCTTGCCTAAAGGTAATTCAAGCCAAAATGGATTTGTTTTTCCCCTCGTGCTCATCCTGCAGGCCAACATCCTTTGTGGGATGTGGTAAAGGCAGGGATTCAGAGCTCCCAGGTGCTACTGGGAGGTCGGGGTCAGAGTGAAACAGTTGCCTTAGTGGGTCCAAAAAGCTGAAGAGTGCGAGGGCCGGGCAGAGGATGAGCCACAAAGACTTGGGCTGGCCACTGCCCAAGTGCCTAAGCCACCTGCTAAACTTGTGAGTGTCTGCTGCTCAGGCCAAGGCCCTGAGCTGGAAACAATAGCGAGGTGACTTGAGGTGCTGAAATCCTCAGTGCCCGAAGGGCAGCGTGCAGCGTGGAGGGGCGGTGGCTGTGGGCGTGCTCCAGGAATGGCCGTGGCCAGCAAGACACTGAGCTTCTCTGAGAGCACCTGAGATGAGATGAACAACCACGTCCTCCGGCCTTAGGGGTCAGCATAATGACTGCTGCGCCTCAAAGGGCACACTTTGGTCTCCGTCACGTGTTACACGCGAGCAAAACCTCTCAGATGAAAGGGGAAAAAACTAATCATCCAGGAGACCTCTGCAAGCAAATACTGCTAGTTAGCAAAGTGCTTCATGCATGAAGAATGCTTCTGGATGCCCAAGGACAGGAGGCAGGGTATAAAAGTCCATGCGTCTCCAGGCCTGCCAAACACTGCCCTTGCGGCCATCTCCTCAGTCGCCTAGGTAAGTCCGAGCTGAGCACACACGGGCTCTTTCTGTGAGCACGCTTGTGCTTCTGACCCGTCCTCTTCCCTCGGCTTCCATCTGGGGCTCATGCCCGGCTCTGTGTTTCAGCTCTGCCACCCTCACCAAGAGATGTCTTGCTACAGACCCTGCCTCCCTTACCCCTGCGGACCAGCCCCGCTTGCAAACAGCTGCAACGAGTCTTGCGTTCTGCGGTGCGCTGACTCCACCACCGTCATCGAACCCCCCCCGGCGGTGGTCACCCTGCCGGGCCCCATCCTCACCTCTTTCCCTCAGAGCACAGCCGTGGGGTCCTCTCTGTCAGCTGCTGTTGGGAGTTCCCTCAGCACTGGAGGGGTCCCCGTCTCTTCCGGGGGAGCCCTTGGCTTTGGGAGATTCACAGGCCTTGGGAGCGGTCTGTGTGGGCCCCTGCGTTCCTGCCACCTGTACTAGTAGGGCCAGCGGATCGCTCACCTTGGGAAGAACAACCAGGAATGGAGAAACGAGATCTGGACCCAGGACCCAGGAGATGCCGGGTGTTCCCAGCGTATGAGATACCTGCCTCATCCTCATGCTCTAAATGGAAGGGAGCCATGTGTCATCCCTTGACGTCATGCCCTTCTTGCTCTTATCATTCCTTTGCTTTCTCTGCTACTGCCAGGCAGCCCACGCATCCTCGCTGCTGGGCTTCAAAGCTTTTGCTGATGACCAGGGCAACATACTCCACCCACCCCTGCTGTGGGTGGCAGGTTATTCTCACCATCTGCGGCTGCAATGGAGAGAAAAGAGCACCTTGCATGCCACTGCAAAAAGTGATGTCCTCTTGCCCTGGGAAGCCCTGGGCCTCTCACGCTCAGTGTTCTTCCACCTTCCTTTAAAAATTAAACTTTGTCTTCTCATTAAAAAAATGTTGCATCCCAGCCTGAGCCTCCGTGTGTTTCTTTCTCCTGAAGTTGCAGCTTTGTTCTGGGCACCATGTGCTGTGGGGCTGGTGATTTTCTCCACAGGTCGATGCACAATTTCCTGCTCAGCCTTTCTACGCTGCCCTTGCCTCATCCCTGGCCACGTGCAGGCCAGTCGCTTTGAGATGGACTTTCGCTTGGTCTCCCTCCAAGCCTTCGTGGTGGCTGCTGAGGATGGACGTGGGCAGGCCCATCACGGAAAGGCAGGGAGGGCCTTTTGGAGGCATGCTGATGGAGACGGTGGGACATCTCTCTCTTGCCACCTGCGGCGTGTTGGGGCAGGATCAGGGCAGTCAGTTTTGTCGAGCCAGGGACGGGTCAGCCCCAGCTTGGGCGTAGCCCATCCAAGTGGTGCCACTGTGACTGTCTGAGGAAGGTGATGCTCACTCACAGGTCCCACCTTCCGTGAGCCGTTCTAAGAGTATCCTGCCTCATGAGTATTAGCCTCATCTAGGTGTTCCTGCTGCGCCAGGGGGATTGGACAAGATCATCTTTTGAGGTCCCTTCCAATCCCTAACATGCTGTGATTCTGTGATACTCTCCTCTAGTTTCAAACCATCGCCCCTTGTCCAGTCGCAACAGGCCTTGATAAAAACTTTGTTCCCCATCGTTCGTATAAACCCTCTTCAGGTACTGAAGGGCCACAACAGGGTCTCCTGAGTGCCTTCTCTTCTCCAGGCTGAACAGCCCCTATTCTCTCAGCCTTTCTTCATAGGAGACGTTCTCCATCCCTCTCATCATTTTTGTGGCCTCCTCTGGAAGCCTCTCCAGGAGGTCCATGTCTTTCCTGTTAGCTGCCGTTGGGACTCCAGCGCTGCATGCAGGGCTCCATGTGGTGTCCCTTGAGAGCACAGGGACAGAATCACCTCCCTAAACCTGCTGGCCACGCTCCTTTTGATGCAGCCAAGGCTACGGTTGGATTTCTGGGCTGCGAGTGCACATTGCAGGCTCATGACTATGTCATGTAGATATTCATCAGAGACAGCTCTTCAAGCTCTATCAATTTATTGACGGAGAAGGCAACGCCTTCACCCTTCCTTCCTCACCTGCCACTTCTGAACATCCCACAGCCATCAACTGCGGCACTCCAGCCATGGGACTTGTCCCACTAAGCTTCCGTAACGGCCACTAGGGTGTAGCCTTCTAGCAGCACAGTGGCTTCCAACTCCTGTTTCTGGCCCATGCTGTTTGCATTGATGTAGAGGCACTCTACCTGGGCTGTAATCTCCGTTGCCTTCCTAGAGGAACACACTTCAATTGCTCTGAGGTATTTCACTGGTGCTTCCTTGTTGGCTCCTTTTACCTCAGGAGCTCCTGGCTCATCCTCATAGGACTTCAAGTGCGCTGCAGTGTACCCAGCACGTCTCAGAGCATCAGGCCCTCACTCGCACCCCATCCCACTCAACTCAGCATGTCATTCCACAGCTTTGTCACGGGCGGGCCTGCTATCATTCCCCCTCCCTCTTCAAGTCTAGTTTAAAGCTCTGCCAATGAGCTCCACTAGCTCGAGAGCACATTTATCCCAGTAAAGGTGAATGTCTCACATGGGATTCCCCAGCCAGGAGACATCAACCAGGAACTGGGTGATTTTTATGTGGGCTGCAAAGGTGACAGGACTACTGGTGACTCTTGTGCTGATGTGGGTGATGGCACTTAATGCCATAGCAGATCTGTTCAGTTCCACGATCAAAGTTCTTTGGTCAAGAAGCACTGCCTCTTCCCTAGAAGACATCCCGTTGGTACAAGCCATCCTTTCCTCACTGGGAATAACAGAAGAGCTTGGTGTCAAGGTGCCGTGCCATAGACAGGAGGGGCAGAGACAGACACCACTTCCTGCTGGTTTTCATTCCCCGCTTCACGCAGGAGGGAGAGACTGCCTCTGCTTCATCTCATCAGGGTCTCTCCATGGTGATGCCTGGCTCTTCATCCACGGTGCTCTACGGTTTCTCTCCTTCACGCTGCCAAATGAGGGTGCTCGAGAGAAACACTGATGCAGTAACAAACGCTTGGGGCTGAGACGGCTTGATCACAGGCAGCAGATAAACCCCTGCACGGTCGCTAGCTCCCTCCCCTCACCCCCAGCCCAGAGGGACAGCAGAGAGAATAGGAAAGGCTGGAAAATTAATGGCTCACCATACAGACAGTTTAATAGGTGAAGGAAAGAGAGAAAAACATAATTATGTCATCCAAGCCCCAGGAGTGGATTGATGTGCAGCCAGTCTCCAGGCATCAGGTACTTGTCAGAGGCACCATGAGGTAGTGCTGGGACTCCTCCCTGCGTACTGGCAGCACGGCTGAGCTGCCAGGAGGTGCACGTTCTGTCCCACAGCTCAGTCCTGTCCTGATGATCCTAGGGAAGGACTAGGAAATCCCTCAGCTGTGTTGTCCCTCAGGATCAGCGTCTCACGTGCCACAGCTTTTCCTGTGCCGTCTCTTGTGAAGGCTGTGTTTGTTGGGCATGACAGAGAGATCACTCTGGATAACCAACATCAAGCCGTTGACTCTTTGAGTGTGACCATCCAGCCAATTCCTTATCCAACGAGTAGTCCACACAACAAATCTATATCTCTACATTTCAGAGACAAGGATTTTGTACAGGACAGTATTCAAGGCTTCACACAAGTCCAGGTAGGTGCTGTCAGTCACTCTTCCCTTATCCACCACAGTTGTAACACCGTCATAGAGGGCCACTCAGTTTGTCAGGCAAGATTTGCCCTTGGGGGAGGCATGTGGGCTGTCATTAAGCACCTCTCTGTTTTCCATGTGCCTTAGCCTAGTTTCCAGGAGGATCTGCTGCATGGTCTTGCTGGGCACAGGGGTGAGACTGACCAGCATGTAGTTTCCCAGGTCTTCCTTTTTTCACCTTTTAAGAGTGTGGCTGTCACTGTGGACAGTCACTGGGACCCTCACCGGTCTGCCACAACTACTCACATTTGATGAGTAGTGCCTTAGTACTTTGACCTGTCAGTTCCCTCAGAGCTATCCTATAAGGCCCACCGACTTTTGTATATTCGTGTTCTTTACGTGGTCTCAAACGTGATCTTCTGCTACGGTGGGGTATACTTCATCCTCCCAGTCTCTGCCTTTTCATCCTATGAATCTGGTGGCGTGGCTAAAGCAGTTGCAGGTGAAGACTGAGGCAAAAAGTTTTTGAATACCTCAGCTTTCTCCATGTCGGTTGTAGCCAGCTGTACCCTTTCGCTCTTTGGGGGAGTTCTGTTTCCTTTCATCTTCCCTTGCTGTCCTATGTACCCGAAGAAAGAAAACCCTTGGTAATTTTTCGGGTCCCTTGCCAAGTTCAGCTCCAGCTGTGCCTTGGCTTTCTTTAGCCCCTTCTTGCACTCCCAGGCCGTTTCACTATAATCTCCCCAGGATGTGTGTCGCAGCCAGCACTGCCTGTGCATTTTGGTTTTGTGTCTTAGTTTGGCTAAGAGGTCTTGACTCAGGCAAGCTGGACTCCTGCCTCTCCTGCATGACTTCTTGCACATCCAAACTGAGAGCTGTAATGCCCAAAGCAAAACGTCTTTCAAGGTCTGCCAGCTCCTATTTGCTCCTGTATGTCTGAGGCCAGTTTCCCAAGGGATCCCATCTACTAGTGACCTAAACAGACAAACATTTTCCTTTCAGAGGTTTAGGGGGCACTAACTCTGCTTTCTACCCATCCAGTATGCCTCAAGACTGAGAATTCTATCAGGGCATGATAGCTGCAGCACAGGTGATGCTACAGCCTCATCCAAGGACTCAACCACTGACCATTTCACATCAAAAAGCAGAATACCTCCTTCCAGGGAGAGTCACAAAGCAGAGATGCAATTTGTCTTCAGTGCCTCAATTTGATTTGATTTGATTTGATTTGATTTGATTTGATTTGATTTGATTTGATTTGATTTGATTTGATTTAGTGTGCAATGGCACTGTTTGAGTTTGTGCAGTCTTTGCTGGGGAAGGTTGAGATGGGTTGCACTGTGCTGGCCTGGATACTGCAGAGCTGAGTTCGGCTGGGAGATGTTTGGTTTGGTTTCCCAACAAGGACAACGGGCTTTGTATGTGTCCCTGTGTGTGCAGAAGGTGAGCGTGAGCATTCACATGGGGACACAGACATTCAGTGAGGCCTGTGATGAGCACACTGTTCAGCAGTCCCTGTGGCTCACCCTCTGCACAAGTCATGCAGGCATCAGCAGTACATCAAAGGGGAGGACAAAGAGCTGAGCTGGTCATTCTCATCACAAAGGTCCAACTGTTTCACTCCTGGACCTGAAGGTGCTGTTCCTAGGGGATGTCACCTTTGCTTTTCTTCTTCCCACAGGGCATATGAGCTCAGCTCGGAGGATTTATTGTTTACTGAAAAACAAGTCTGTCGAAAGAATGGTTAGGAGTTCGGAGAGCCTTATGACTCCTTGCCTAAAGGTAATTCAAGCCAAAATGGATTTGTTTTTCCCCTTGTGCTCATCCTGCAGGCCAGCATCCTTTGTGGGATGTGGTAAAGGCAGGGATTCAGAGCTCCCAGGTGCTACTGGGAGGTCGGGGTCAGAGTGAAACAGTTGCCTTAGTGGGTCCAAAAAGCTGAAGAGTGCGAGGGCCGGGCAGAGGATAAGCCACAAAGACTTGGGCTGGCCACTGCCCAAGTGCCTAAGCCACCTGCTAAACTTGTGAGTGTCTGCTGCTCAGGCCAAGGCCCTGAGCTGGAAACAATAGCGAGGTGACTTGAGGTGCTGAAATCCTCAGTGCCCGAAGGGCAGCGTGCAGCGTGGAGGGTCGGTGGCTGTGGGCGTGCTCCAGGAATGGCCGTGGCCAGCAAGCCACTGAGCTTCTCTGAGAGCACCTGAGATGAGACGAACAACCACGTCCTCTGGCCTCAGGGGTCAGCATAATGACTGCTGCACCTCAAAGGGCACACTTTGGTCTCCGTCACGTGTTACACGCGAGCAAAACCTCTCAGATGAAAGGGGAAAAATCTAATCATCCAGGAGACCTCTGCAAGCAAATACTGCTAGTTAGCAAAGTGCTTCATGCATGAAGAATGCTTCTGGATGCCCAAGGACTGGACGCAGGGTATAAAAGTCCATGCGTCTCCAGGCCTGCCAAACACTGCCCTTGCGGCCATCTCCTCAGTCGCCTAGGTAAGTCCGAGCTGAGCACACACAGGCTCTTTCTGTGAGCACGCTTGTGCTTCTGACCCGTCCTCTTCCCTCAGCTTCCATCTGGGGCTCATGCCCGGCTCTGTGTTTCAGCTCTGACACCCTCACCAAGAGATGTCTTGCTACAGACCCTGCCTCCCTTACCCCTGCGGACCAGCCCCCCTTGCAAACAGCTGCAACGAGTCTTGCGTTCTGCGGTGCGCTGACTCCACCACCGTCATCGAACCCCCCCCGGCGGTGGTCACCCTGCCCGGCCCCATCCTCACCTCTTTCCCTCAGAGCACAGCCGTGGGGTCCGCTCTGTCAGCTGCTGTTGGGAGTTCCCTCAGCACTGGAGGGGTCCCCGTCTCTTCCGGGGGAGCCCTTGGCTTTGGGAGATTCACAGGCCTTGGGAGCGGTCTGTGTGGGCCCCTGCGTTCCTGCCACCTGTACTAGTAGGGCCAGCGGATCGCTCACCTTGGGAAGAACAACCAGGAATGGAGAAACGAGATCTGGACCCAGGACCCAGGAGATGCCGGGTGTTCCCAGCGTATGAGATACCTGCCTCATCCTCATGCTCTAACTGGAAGGGAGCCATGTGTCATCCCTTGACGTCATGCCCTTCTTGCTCTTATCATTCCTTTGCTTTCTCTGCTACTGCCAGGCAGCCCACGCATCCTCGCTGCTGGGCTTCAAAGCTTTTGCTGATGACCAGGGCAACATACTCCACCCACCCCTGCTGTGGGTGGCAGGTTATTCTCACCATCTGCGGCTGCAATGGAGAGAAAAGAGCACCTTGCATGCCACTGCAAAAAGTGATGTCCTCTTGCCCTGGGAAGCCCTGGGCCTCTCACGCTCAGTGTTCTTCCACCTTCCTTTAAAAATTAAACTTTGTCTTCTCATTAAAAAAATGTTGCATCCCAGCCTGAGCCTCCGTGTGTTTCTTTCTCCCGAAGTTGCAACTTTGTTCTGGGCACCATGTGCTGTGGGGCTGGTGATTTTCTCCACAGGTCGATGCACAATTTCCTGCTCAGCCTTTCTACGCTGCCCTTGCCTCATCCCTGGCCACGTGCAGGCCAGTCGCTTTGAGATGGACTTTCGCTTGGTCTCCCTCCAAGCCTTCGTGGTGGCTGCTGAGGATGGACGTGGGCAGGCCCATCATGGAAAGGCAGGGAGGGCCTTTTGGAGGCATGCTGATGGAGACGGTGGGACGTCTCTCTCTTGCCACCTGCGGCGTGTTGGGGCAGGATCAGGGCAGTCAGTTTTGTCGAGCCAGGGACGGGTCAGCCCCAGCTTGGGCGTAGCCCATCCAAGTGGTGCCACTGTGACTGTCTGAGGAAGGTGATGCTCACTCACAGGTCCCACCTTCCGTGAGCCGTTCTAAGAGTATCCTGCCTCATGAGTATTAGCCTCATCTAGGTGTTCCTGCTGCGCCAGGGGGATTGGACAAGGTCATCTTTTGAGGTCCCTTCCAATCCCTAACATGCTGTGATTCTGTGATACTCTCCTCTAGTTTAAAACCATTGCCCCTTGTCCAGTCGCAACAGGCCTTGATAAAAACTTTGTTCCCCATCGTTCGTATAAACCCTCTTCAGGTACTGAAGGGCCACAACAGGGTCTCCTGAGTGCCTTCTCTTCTCCAGGCTGAACAGCCCCTATTCTCTCAGCCTTTCTTCATAGGAGACGTTCTCCATCCCTCTCATCATTTTTGTGGCCTCCTCTGGAAGCCTCTCTAGGAGGTCCATGTCTTTCCTGTTAGCTGCCGTTGGGACTCCAGAGCTGCATGCAGGGCTCCAGGTGGTGTCCCTTGAGAGCATAGGGACAGAATCACCTCCCTGAACCTGCTGGCCACGCTCCTTTTGATGCAGCCAAGGCTACGGTTGGATTTCTGGGCTGCGAGTGCACATTGCAGGCTCACGACTATGTCATGTAGATATTCATCAGAGACAGCTCTTCACGCTCTATCCATTTCTTGACGGAGAAGGCAACGCCTTCACCCTTCCTTCCTCACCTGCCACTTCTGAACATCCCACAGCCATCAACTGCGGCACTCCAGCCATGGGACTTGTCCCACTAAGCTTCCGTAACGGCCACTAGGGTGTAGCCTTCTAGCAGCACAGTGGCTTCCAACTCCTGTTTCTGGCCCATGCTGTTTGCATTGATGTAGAGGCACTCTACCTGGGCTGTAATCTCCGTTGCCTTCCTAGAGGAACACACTTCAGTTGCTCTGAGGTATTTCACTGGTGCTTCCTTGTTGGCTCCTTTTACCTCAGGAGCTCCTGGCTCATCCTCATAGGACTTCAAGTGCGCTGCAGTGTACCCAGCACGTCTCAGAGCATCAGGCCCTCACTCGCACCCCATCCCACTCAACTCAGCATGTCATTCCACAGCTTTGTCACGGGCGGGCCTGCTATCATTCCCCCTCCCTCTTCAAGTCTAGTTTAAAGCTCTGCCAATGAGCTCCACTAGCTCGAGAGCACATTTATCCCAGTAAAGGTGAATGTCTCACATGGGATTCCCCAGCCAGGAGACATCAACCAGGAACTGGGTGATTTTTATGTGGGCTGCAAAGGTGACAGGACTACTGGTGACTCTTGTGCTGATGTGGGCGATGGCACTTAATGCCATAGCAGATCTGTTCAGTTCCACGATCAAAGTTCTTTGGTCAAGAAGCACTGCCTCTTCCCTAGAAGACATCCCGTTGGTACAAGCCATCCTTTCCTCACTGGGAATAACAGAAGAGCTTGGTGTCAAGGTGCCGTCCCATAGACAGGAGGGGCAGAAACAGACACCACTTCCTGCTGGTTTTCATTCCCCGCTTCATGCAGGAGGGAGAGACTGCCTGTGCTTCATCTCATCAGGGTCTCTCCATGGTGATGCCTGGCTCTTCATCCATGGTGCTTTACGGTTTCTCTCCTTCACGCTGCCAAATGAGGGTGCTCGAGAGAAACACTGATGCAGTAACAAACGCTTGGGGCTGAGACGGCTTGATCACAGGCAGCAGCTAAACCCCTGCACGGTCGCTAGCTCCCTCCCCTCACCCCCAGCCCAGAGGGACAGCAGAGAGAATAGGAAAGGCTGGAAAATTAATGGCTCACCATACAGACAGTTTAATAGGTGAAGGAAAGAGAGAAAAACATAATTATGTCATCCAAGCCCCAGGAGTGGATTGATGTGCAGCCAGTCTCCAGGCATCAGGTACTTGTCAGAGGCACCATGAGGTAGTGCTGGGACTCCTCCCTGCGTACTGGCAGCACGGCTGAGCTGCCAGGAGGTGCACGTTCTGTCCCACAGCTCAGTCCTGTCCTGATGATCCTAGGGAAGGACTAGGAAATCCCTCAGCTGTGTTGTCCCTCAGGATCAGCGTCTCACGTGCCACAGCTTTTCCTGTGCCGTCTCTTGTGAAGGCTGTGTTTGTTGGGCATGACAGAGAGATCACTCTGGATAACCAACATCAAGCCGTTGACTCTTTGAGTGTGACCATCCAGCCAATTCCTTATCCAACGAGTAGTCCACACAACAAATCTATATCTCTACATTTCAGAGACAAGGATTTTGTACAGGACAGTATTCAAGGCTTCACACAAGTCCAGGTAGGTGCTGTCAGTCACTCTTCCCTTATCCACCACAGTTGTAACACCGTCATAGAGGGCCACTCAGTTTGTCAGGCAAGATTTGCCCTTGGGGGAGGCATGTGGGCTGTCATTAAGCACCTCTCTGTTTTCCATGTGCCTTAGCCTAGTTTCCAGGAGGATCTGCTGCATGGTCTTGCTGGGCACAGGGGTGAGACTGACCAGCATGTAGTTTCCCAGGTCTTCCTTTTTTCACCTTTTAAGAGTGTGGCTGTCACTGTGGACAGTCACTGGGACCCTCACCGGTCTGCCACAACTACTCACATTTGATGAGTAGTGCCTTAGTACTTTGACCTGTCAGTTCCCTCAGAGCTATCCTATAAGGCCCCACCAACTGGTGTATATTCGTGTTCTTTACGTGGTCTCAAACGTGATCTTCTGCTACGGTGGGGTATACTTCATTCTCCCAGTCTCTGCCTTTTCATCCTATGAATCTGGTGGCGTGGCTAAAGCAGTTGCAGGTGAAGACTGAGGCAAAAAGTTTTTGAATACCTCAGCTTTCTCCATGTCGGTGGTAGCCAGCTGTACCCTTTTGCTCTTTGGGGGAGGTCAGTTCCTTTCATCTTCCCTTGTTGTCCTATGTACCCGAAGAAAGAAAACCCTTGGTAATTGTTCAGGTCCCTTGCCAAGTTCAGCTCCAGCTGTGCCTTGGCTTTCTTTAGCCCCTTCTTGCAGTCCCAGGCCGTTTCACTATAATCTCCCCAGGATGTGTGTCGCAGCCAGCACTGCCTGTGCATTTTGGTTTTGTGTCTTAGTTTGGCTAAGAGGTCTTGACTCAGGCAAGCTGGACTCCTGCCTCTCCTGCACGACTTCTTGCACATCCAAACTGAGAGCTGTAATGCCCAAAGCAAAACGTCTTTCAAGGTCTGCCAGCTCCTATTTGCTCCTGTATGTCTGAGGCCAGTTTCCCAAGGGATCCCATCTACTAGTGACCTAAACAGACAAACATTTTCCTTTCAGAGGTTTAGGGGGCACTAACTCTGCTTTCTACCCATCCAGTATGCCTCAAGACTGAGAATTCTATCAGGGCATGATAGCTGCAGCACAGGTGAAGCTACAGCCTCACCCAAAGACTCAGCCACTGACCATTTCACATCAAAAAGCAGAATACCTCCTTCCAGGGAAGAGTCAAAAAGCAGAGATGCAATTTGTCTTCAGTGCCTCAATTTGATTTGACTTGATTTGATTTGATTTGATTTGATTTGATTTGATTTGATTTAGTGTGGAATGGCACTGTTTGAGTGTGTGCAGTCTTTGCTGGGGAAGGCTGAGATGGGTTGCACTGTGCTGGCCTGGATGCAGCGGAGCTGAGTTCGGCTGGGAGATGTTTGGTTTGGTTTCCCAACAAGGACAACGGGCTTTGTATGTGTCCCTGTGTGTGCAGAAGGTGAGCGTGAGCATTCACATGGGGACACGGGCATTCAGTGAGGCCTGTGATGAGCACACTGTTCAGCAGTCCCTGTGGTTCACCCTCTGCCCAAGTCATGCAGGCATCAGCAGTACATCAAAGGGGAGGACAAAGAGCTGAGCTGGTCATTCTCATCACAAAGGTCCAACTGTTTCACTCCTGGACCTGAAGGTGCTGTTCCTAGGGGATGTCACCTTTGCTTTTCTTCTTCCCACAGGGCATATGAGCTCAGCTCGGAGGACTTATTGTTTACTGAAAAACAAGTCTGTCGAAAGAATGGTTAGGAGTTCGGAGAGCCTTATGACTCCTTGCCTAAAGGTAATTCAAGCCAAAATGGATTTGTTTTTCCCCTCGTGCATATCCTGCAGGCCAGCATCCTTTGTGGGATGTGGTAAAGGCAGGGATTCAGAGCTCCCAGGTGCTACTGGGAGGTCGGGGTCAGAGTGAAACAGTTGCCTTAATGGGTACAAAAAGCTGAAGAGTGCGAGGGCCGGGCAGAGGATGAGCCACAAAGACTTGGGCTGGCCACTGCCCAAGTGCCTAAGCCACCTGCTAAACTTGTGAGTGTCTGCTGCTCAGGCCAAGGCCCTGAGCTGGAAACAATAGCGAGGTGACTTGAGGTGCTGAAATCCTCAGTGCCCGAAGGGCAGCGTGCAGCGTGGAGGGGCGGTGGCTGTGGGCGTGCTCCAGGAATGGCCGTGGCCAGCAAGCCACTGAGCTTCTCTGAGAGCACCTGAGATGAGATGAACAACCACGTCCTCCGGCCGTCGGGGTCAGCATAATGACTGCTGCGCCTCAAAGGGCACACTTTGGTCTCCGTCACGTGTTACACGCGAGCAAAACCTCTCAGATGAAAGGGGAAAAATCTAGTCATCCAGGAGACCTCTGCAAGCAAATACTGCTAGTTAGCAAAGTGCTTCATGCATGAAGAATGCTTCTGGATGCCCAAGGACAGGAGGCAGGGTATAAAAGTCCATGCGTCTCCAGGCCTGCCAAACACTGCCCTTGCGGCCATCTCCTCAGTCGCCTAGGTAAGTCCGAGCTGAGCACACACGGGCTCTTTCTGTGAGCACGCTTGTGCTTCTGACCCATCCTCTTCCCTCGGCTTCCATCTGGGGCTCATGCCCGGCTCTGTGTTTCAGCTCTGCCTCCCTCACCGAGAGATGTCTTGCTACAGACCCTGCCTCCCTTACCCCTGCGGACCAGCCCCCCTTGCAAACAGCTGCAATGAGTCTTGCGTTCTGCGGTGCGCTGACTCTACCACCGTCATCGAACCCCCCCCGGTGGTGGTCACCCTGCCCGGCCCCATCCTCACCTCTTTCCCTCAGAGCACAGCCGTGGGGTCCGCTCTGTCAGCTGCTGTTGGGAGTTCCCTCAGCACTGGAGGGGTCCCCGTCTCTTCCGGGGGAGCCCTTGGCTTTGGAAGATTCACAGGCCTTGGGAGCGGTCTGTGTGGGCCCCTGCGTTCCTGCCACCTGTACTAGTAGGGCCAGCGGATCGCTCACCTTGGGAAGAACAACCAGGAATGGAGAAACGAGATCTGGACCCAGGACCCAGGAGATGCCGGGTGTTCCCAGCGTATGAGATACCTGCCTCATCCTCATGCTCTAACTGGAAGGGAGCCATGTGTCATCCCTTGACACCACGCCCTTCTTGCTCTTAGTCTTCCTTTGCTTTCTCTGCTACTGCCAGGCAGCCCACGCATCCTCGCTGCTGGGCTTCAAAGCTTTTGCTGATGACCAGGGCAACATACTCCACCCACCCCTGCTGTGGGTGGCAGGTTATTCTCACCATCTGCGGCTGCAATGGAGAGAAAAGAGCGCCTTGCATGCCACTGCAAAAAGTGATGTCCTCTTGCCCTGGGAAGCCCTGGGCCTCTCACGCTCAGTGTTCTTCCACCTTCCTTTAAAAATTAAACTTTGTCTTCTCATTAAAAAAATGTTGCATCCCAGCCTGAGCCTCCGTGTGTTTCTTTCTCCTGAAGTCACAACTTTGTTCTGGGCACCATGTGCTGTGGGGCTGGTGATTTTCTCCACAGGTCGATGCACAATTTCCTGTTCAGCCTTTCCACGCTGCCCTTGCCTCATCCCTGGCCACGTGCAGGCCAGTCGCTTTGAGATGGACTTTCGCTTGGTCTCCCTCCAAGCCTTCGTGGTGGCTGCTGAGGATGGACGTGGGCAGGCCCATCACGGAAAGGCAGGGAGGGCCTTTTGGAGGCATGCTGATGGAGACGGTGGGACATCTCTCTCTTGCCACCTGCGGCGTGTTGGGGCAGGATCAGGGCAGTCAGTTTTGTCGAGCCAGGGACGGGTCAGCCCCAGCTTGGACGTAGCCCATCCAAGTGGTGCCACTGTGACTGTCTGAGGAAGGTGATGCTCACTCACAGGTCCCACCTTCCGTGAACCGTTCTAAGAGTATCCTGCCTCATGAGTATTAGCCTCATCTAGGTGTTCCTGCTGCGCCAGGGGGATTGGACAAGGTCATCTTTTGAGGTCCCTTCCAATCCCTAACATGCTGTGATTCTGTGATACTCTCCTCTAGTTTAAAACCATTGCCCCTTGTCCAGTCGCAACAGGCCTTGATAAAAACTTTGTTCCCCATCGTTCGTATAAACCCTCTTCAGGTACTGAAGGGCCACAACAGGGTCTCCTGAGTGCCTTCTCTTCTCCAGGCTGAACAGCCCCTATTCTCTCAGCCTTTCTTCATAGGAGACGTTCTCCATCCCTCTCATCATTTTTGTGGCCTCCTCTGGAAGCCTCTCCAGGAGGTCCATGTCTTTCCTTTTAGCTGCCGTTGGGACTCCAGCGCTGCATGCAGGGCTCCATGTGGTGTCCCTTGAGAGCACAGGGACAGAATCACCTCCCTAAACCTGCTGGCCACGCTCCTTTTGATGCAGCCAAGGCTACGGTTGGATTTCTGGGCTGCGAGTGCACATTGCAGGCTCATGACTATGTCATGTAGATATTCATCAGAGACAGCTCTTCACGCTCTATCCATTTCTTGATGGAGAAGGCAACGCCTTCACCCTTCCTTCCTCACCTGCCACTTCTGAACATCCCGTAGCCGCCAATTGTGGCACTCCAGCCATGGGACTTGTCCCACTAAGCTTCCGTAACGGCCACTAGGGTGTAGCCTTCTAGCAGCACAGTGGCTTCCAACTCCTGTTTCTGGCCCATGCTGTTTGCATTGATGTAGAGGCACTCTAGCTGGGCTGTAATCTGCGTTGCCTTCCTAGAGGAACACACTTCAGTTGCTCTGAGGTATTTCACTGGTGCTTCCTTGTTGGCTCCTTTTACCTCAGGAGCTCCTGGCTCATCCTCATAGGACTTCAAGTGCGCTGCAGTGTACCCAGCACGTCTCAGAGCATCAGGCCCTCACTCGCACCCCACCCCACTCAACTCAGCATGTCATTCCACAGCTTTGTCACGGGCGGGCCTGCTATCATTCCCCCTCCCTCTTCAAGTCTAGTTTAAAGCTCTGCCAATGAGCTCCACTAGCTCGAGAGCACATTTATCCCAGTAAAGGTGAATGTCTCACATGGGATTCCCCAGCCAGGAGACATCAACCAGGAACTGGGTGATTTTTATGTGGGCTGCAAAGGTGACAGGACTACTGGTGACTCTTGTGCTGATGTGGGTGATGGCACTTAATGCCATAGCAGATCTGTTCAGTTCCACGATCAAAGTTCTTTGGTCAAGAAGCACTGCCTCTTCCCTAGAAGACATCCCGTTGGTACAAGCCATCCTTTCCTCACTGGGAATAACAGAAGAGCTTGGTGTCAAGGTGCCGTGCCATAGACAGGAGGGGCAGAGACAGACACCACTTCCTGCTGGTTTTCATTCCCCGCTTCACGCAGGAGGGAGAGACTGCCTCTGCTTCATCTCATCAGGGTCTCTCCATGGTGATGCCTGGCTCTTCATCCACGGTGCTCTACGGTTTCTCTCCTTCACGCTGCCAAATGAGGGTGCTCGAGAGAAACACTGATGCAGTAACAAACGCTTGGGGCTGAGACGGCTTGATCACAGGCAGCAGCTAAACCCCTGCACGGTCGCTAGCTCCCTCCCCTCACCCCCAGCCCAGAGGGACAGCAGAGAGAATAGGAAAGGCTGGAAAATTAATGGCTCACCATACAGACAGTTTAATAGGTGAAGGAAAGAGAGAAAAACATAATTATGTCATCCAAGCCCCAGGAGTGGATTGATGTGCAGCCAGTCTCCAGGCATCAGGTACTTGTCAGAGGCACCATGAGGTAGTGCTGGGACTCCTCCCTGCGTACTGGCAGCACGGCTGAGCTGCCAGGAGGTGCACGTTCTGTCCCACAGCTCAGTCCTGTCCTGATGATCCTAGGGAAGGACTAGGAAATCCCTCAGCTGTGTTGTCCCTCAGGATCAGCGTCTCACGTGCCACAGCTTTTCCTGTGCCGTCTCTTGTGAAGGCTGTGTTTGTTGGGCATGACAGAGAGATCACTCTGGATAACCAACATCAAGCCGTTGACTCTTTGAGTGTGACCATCCAGCCAATTCCTTATCCAACGAGTAGTCCACACAACAAATCTATATCTCTACATTTCAGAGACAAGGATTTTGTACAGGACAGTATTCAAGGCTTCACACAAGTCCAGGTAGGTGCTGTCAGTCACTCTTCCCTTATCCACCACAGTTGTAACACCGTCATAGAGGGCCACTCAGTTTGTCAGGCAAGATTTGCCCTTGGGGGAGGCATGTGGGCTGTCATTAAGCACCTCTCTGTTTTCCATGTGCCTTAGCCTAGTTTCCAGGAGGATCTGCTGCATGGTCTTGCTGGGCACAGGGGTGAGACTGACCAGCATGTAGTTTCCCAGGTCTTCCTTTTTTCACCTTTTAAGAGTGTGGCTGTCACTGTGGACAGTCACTGGGACCCTCACCGGTCTGCCACAACTACTCACATTTGATGAGTAGTGCCTTAGTACTTTGACCTGTCAGTTCCCTCAGAGCTATCCTATAAGGCCCCACCAACTGGTGTATATTCGTGTTCTTTACGTGGTCTCAAACGTGATCTTCTGCTACGGTGGGGTATACTTCATTCTCCCAGTCTCTGCCTTTTCATCCTATGAATCTGGTGGCGTGGCTAAAGCAGTTGCAGGTGAAGACTGAGGCAAAAAGTTTTTGAATACCTCAGCTTTCTCCATGTCGGTGGTAGCCAGCTGTACCCTTTTGCTCTTTGGGGGAGGTCAGTTCCTTTCATCTTCCCTTGTTGTCCTATGTACCCGAAGAAAGAAAACCCTTGGTAATTGTTCAGGTCCCTTGCCAAGTTCAGCTCCAGCTGTGCCTTGGCTTTCTTTAGCCCCTTCTTGCAGTCCCAGGCCGTTTCACTATAATCTCCCCAGGATGTGTGTCGCAGCCAGCACTGCCTGTGCATTTTGGTTTTGTGTCTTAGTTTGGCTAAGAGGTCTTGACTCAGGCAAGCTGGACTCCTGCCTCTCCTGCACGACTTCTTGCACATCCAAACTGAGAGCTGTAATGCCCAAAGCAAAACGTCTTTCAAGGTCTGCCAGCTCCTATTTGCTCCTGTATGTCTGAGGCCAGTTTCCCAAGGGATCCCATCTACTAGTGACCTAAACAGACAAACATTTTCCTTTCAGAGGTTTAGGGGGCACTAACTCTGCTTTCTACCCATCTAGTATGCCTCAAGACTGAGAATTCTATCAGGGCATGATAGCTGCAGCACAGGTGAAGCTACAGCCTCACCCAAAGACTCAGCCACTGACCATTTCACATCAAAAAGCAGAATACCTCCTTCCAGGGAAGAGTCAAAAAGCAGAGATGCAATTTGTCTTCAGTGCCTCAATTTGATTTGACTTGATTTGATTTGATTTGATTTGATTTGATTTGATTTGATTTGATTTAGTGTGGAATGGCACTGTTTGAGTTTGTGCAGTCTTTGCTGGGGAAGGCTGAGATGGGTTGCACTGTGCTGGCCTGGATGCAGCGGAGCTGAGTTCGGCTGGGAGATGTTTGGTTTGGTTTCCCAACAAGGACAACGGGCTTTGTATGTGTCCCTGTGTGTGCAGAAGGTGAGCGTGAGCATTCACATGGGGACACGGGCATTCAGTGAGGCCTGTGATGAGCACACTGTTCAGCAGTCCCTGTGGTTCACCCTCTGCCCAAGTCATACAGGCATCAGCAGTACATCAAAGGGGAGGACAAAGAGCTGAGCTGGTCATTCTCATCACAAAGGTCCAGCTGTTTCACTCCTGGACCTGAAGGTGCTGTTCCTAGGGGATGTCACCTTTGCTTTTCTTCTTCCCACAGGGCATATGAGCTCAGCTCGGAGGATTTATTGTTTACTGAAAAACAAGTCTGTCGAAAGAATGGTTAGGAGTTCGGAGAGCCTTATGACTCCTTGCCTAAAGGTAATTCAAGCCAAAATGGATTTGTTTTTCCCCTCGTGCTCATCCTGCAGGCCAACATCCTTTGTGGGATGTGGTAAAGGCAGGGATTCAGAGCTCCCAGGTGCTACTGGGAGGTCGGGGTCAGAGTGAAACAGTTGCCTTAGTGGGTCCAAAAAGCTGAAGAGTGCGAGGGCCGGGCAGAGGATAAGCCACAAAGACTTGGGCTGGCCACTGCCCAAGTGCCTAAGCCACCTGCTAAACTTGTGAGTGTCTGCTGCTCAGGCCAAGGCCCTGAGCTGGAAACAATAGCGAGGTGACTTGAGGTGCTGAAATCCTCAGTGCCCGAAGGGCAGCGTGCAGCGTGGAGGGGCGGTGGCTGTGGGCGTGCTCCAGGAATGGCCGTGGCCAGCAAGCCACTGAGCTTCTCTGAGAGCACCTGAGATGAGACGAACAACCACGTCCTCCGGCCTTAGGGGTCAGCATGACTGCTGCGCCTCAAAGGGCACACTTTGGTCTCCGTCACGTGTTACACGCGAGCAAAACCTCTCAGATGAAAGGGGAAAAATCTAATCATCCAGGAAACCTCTGCAAGCAAATACTGCTAGTTAGCAAAGTGCTTCATGCATGAAGAATGCTTCTGGATGCCCAAGGACAGGAGGCAGGGTATAAAAGTCCATGCGTCTCCAGGCCTGCCAAACACTGCCCTTGCGGCCATCTCCTCAGTCGCCTAGGTAAGTCCGAGCTGAGCACACACGGGCTCTTTCTGTGAGCACGCTTGTGCTTCTGACCCATCCTCTTCCCTCGGCTTCCATCTGGGGCTCATGCCCGGCTCTGTGTTTCAGCTCTGCCTCCCTCGCCGAGAGATGTCTTGCTACAGACCCTGCCTCCCTTACCCCTGCGGACCAGCCCCCCTTGCAAACAGCTGCAATGAGTCTTGCGTTCTGCGGTGCGCTGACTCCACCACCGTCATCGAACCCCCCCCGGTGGTGGTCACCCTGCCCGGCCCCATCCTCACCTCTTTCCCTCAGAGCACAGCCGTGGGGTCCGCTCTGTCAGCTGCTGTTGGGAGTTCCCTCAGCACTGGAGGGGTCCCCGTCTCTTCCGGGGGAGCCCTTGGCTTTGGGAGATTCACAGGCCTTGGGAGCGGTCTGTGTGGGCCCCTGCGTTCCTGCCACCTGTACTAGTAGGGCCAGCGGATCGCTCACCTTGGGAAGAACAACCAGGAATGGAGAAACGAGATCTGGACCCAGGACCCAGGAGATGCCGGGTGTTCCCAGCGTATGAGATACCTGCCTCATCCTCATGCTCTAACTGGAAGGGAGCCATGTGTCATCCCTTGACACCATGCCCTTCTTGGTCTTAGTCTTCCTTTGCTTTCTCTGCTACTGCCAGGCAGCCCACGCATCCTCGCTGCTGGGCTTCAAAGCTTTTGCTGATGACCAGGGCAACATACTCCACCCACCCCTGCTGTGGGTGGCAGGTTATTCTCACCATCTGCGGCTGCAATGGAGAGAAAAGAGCGCCTTGCATGCCACTGCAAAAAGTGATGTCCTCTTGCCCTGGGAAGCCCTGGGCCTCTCACGCTCAGTGTTCTTCCACCTTCCTTTAAAATTTAAACTTTGTCTTCTCATTAAAAAAATGTTGCATCCCAGCCTGAGCCTCCGTGTGTTTCTTTCTCCTGAAGTCACAACTTTGTTCTGGGCACCATGTGCTGTGGGGCTGGTGATTTTCTCCACAGGTCGATGCACAATTTCCTGTTCAGCCTTTCCACGCTGCCCTTGCCTCATCCCTGGCCACGTGCAGGCCAGTCGCTTTGAGATGGACTTTCGCTTGGTCTCCCTCCAAGCCTTCGTGGTGGCTGCTGAGGATGGACGTGGGCAGGCCCATCACGGAAAGGCAGGGAGGGCCTTTTGGAGGCATGCTGATGGAGACGGTGGGACATCTCTCTCTTGCCACCTGCGGCGTGTTGGGGCAGGATCAGGGCAGTCAGTTTTGTCGAGCCAGGGACGGGTCAGCCCCAGCTTGGACGTAGCCCATCCAAGTGGTGCCACTGTGACTGTCTGAGGAAGGTGATGCTCACTCACAGGTCCCACCTTCCGTGAACCGTTCTAAGAGTATCCTGCCTCATGAGTATTAGCCTCATCTAGGTGTTCCTGCTGCGCCAGGGGGATTGGACAAGGTCATCTTTTGAGGTCCCTTCCAATCCCTAACATGCTGTGATTCTGTGATACTCTCCTCTAGTTTAAAACCATTGCCCCTTGTCCAGTCGCAACAGGCCTTGATAAAAACTTTGTTCCCCATCGTTCGTATAAACCCTCTTCAGGTACTGAAGGGCCACAACAGGGTCTCCTGAGTGCCTTCTCTTCTCCAGGCTGAACAGCCCCTATTCTCTCAGCCTTTCTTCATAGGAGACGTTCTCCATCCCTCTCATCATTTTTGTGGCCTCCTCTGGAAGCCTCTCCAGGAGGTCCATGTCTTTCCTGTTAGCTGCCGTTGGGACTCCAGCGCTGCATGCAGGGCTCCATGTGGTGTCCCTTGAGAGCACAGGGACAGAATCACCTCCCTAAACCTGCTGGCCACGCTCCTTTTGATGCAGCCAAGGCTACGGTTGGATTTCTGGGCTGCGAGTGCACATTGCAGGCTCACGACTATGTCATGTAGATATTCATCAGAGACAGCTCTTCACGCTCTATCCATTTCTTGACGGAGAAGGCAACGCCTTCACCCTTCCTTCCTCACCTGCCACTTCTGAACATCCCGTAGCCGCCATTGTGGCACTCCAGCCATGGGACTTGTCCCACTAAGCTTCCGTAACGGCCACTAGGGTGTAGCCTTCTAGCAGCACAGTGGCTTCCAACTCCTGTTTCTGGCCCATGCTGTTTGCATTGATGTAGAGGCACTCTAGCTGGGCTGTAATCTGCGTTGCCTTCCTAGAGGAACACACTTCAGTTGCTCTGAGGTATTTCACTGGTGCTTCCTTGTTGGCTCCTTTTACCTCAGGAGCTCCTGGCTCATCCTCATAGGACTTCAAGTGCGCTGCAGTGTACCCAGCACGTCTCAGAGCATCAGGCCCTCACTCGCACCCCATCCCACTCAACTCAGCATGTCATTCCACAGCTTTGTCACGGGCGGGCCTGCTATCACTCCCCCTCCCTCTTCAAGTCTAGTTTAAAGCTCTGCCAATGAGCTCCACTAGCTCGAGAGCACATTTATCCCAGTAAAGGTGAATGTCTCACATGGGATTCCCCAGCCAGGAGACATCAACCAGGAACTGGGTGATTTTTATGTGGGCTGCAAAGGTGACAGGACTACTGGTGACTCTTGTGCTGATGTGGGTGATGGCACTTAATGCCATAGCAGATCTGTTCAGTTCCACGATCAAAGTTCTTTGGTCAAGAAGCACTGCCTCTTCCCTAGAAGACATCCCGTTGGTACAAGCCATCCTTTCCTCACTGGGAATAACAGAAGAGCTTGGTGTCAAGGTGCCGTGCCATAGACAGGAGGGGCAGAGACAGACACCACTTCCTGCTGGTTTTCATTCCCCGCTTCACGCAGGAGGGAGAGACTGCCTCTGCTTCATCTCATCAGGGTCTCTCCATGGTGATGCCTGGCTCTTCATCCACGGTGCTCTACGGTTTCTCTCCTTCACGCTGCCAAATGAGGGTGCTCGAGAGAAACACTGATGCAGTAACAAACGCTTGGGGCTGAGACGGCTTGATCACAGGCAGCAGCTAAACCCCTGCACGGTCGCTAGCTCCCTCCCCTCACCCCCAGCCCAGAGGGACAGCAGAGAGAATAGGAAAGGCTGGAAAATTAATGGCTCACCATACAGACAGTTTAATAGGTGAAGGAAAGAGAGAAAAACATAATTATGTCATCCAAGCCCCAGGAGTGGATTGATGTGCAGCCAGTCTCCAGGCATCAGGTACTTGTCAGAGGCACCATGAGGTAGTGCTGGGACTCCTCCCTGCGTACTGGCAGCACGGCTGAGCTGCCAGGAGGTGCACGTTCTGTCCCACAGCTCAGTCCTGTCCTGATGATCCTAGGGAAGGACTAGGAAATCCCTCAGCTGTGTTGTCCCTCAGGATCAGCGTCTCACGTGCCACAGCTTTTCCTGTGCCGTCTCTTGTGAAGGCTGTGTTTGTTGGGCATGACAGAGAGATCACTCTGGATAACCAACATCAAGCCGTTGACTCTTTGAGTGTGACCATCCAGCCAATTCCTTATCCAACGAGTAGTCCACACAACAAATCTATATCTCTACATTTCAGAGACAAGGATTTTGTACAGGACAGTATTCAAGGCTTCACACAAGTCCAGGTAGGTGCTGTCAGTCACTCTTCCCTTATCCACCACAGTTGTAACACCGTCATAGAGGGCCACTCAGTTTGTCAGGCAAGATTTGCCCTTGGGGGAGGCATGTGGGCTGTCATTAAGCACCTCTCTGTTTTCCATGTGCCTTAGCCTAGTTTCCAGGAGGATCTGCTGCATGGTCTTGCTGGGCACAGGGGTGAGACTGACCAGCATGTAGTTTCCCAGGTCTTCCTTTTTTCACCTTTTAAGAGTGTGGCTGTCACTGTGGACAGTCACTGGGACCCTCACCGGTCTGCCACAACTACTCACATTTGATGAGTAGTGCCTTAGTACTTTGACCTGTCAGTTCCCTCAGAGCTATCCTATAAGGCCCCACCAACTGGTGTATATTCGTGTTCTTTACGTGGTCTCAAACGTGATCTTCTGCTACGGTGGGGTATACTTCATTCTCCCAGTCTCTGCCTTTTCATCCTATGAATCTGGTGGCGTGGCTAAAGCAGTTGCAGGTGAAGACTGAGGCAAAAAGTTTTTGAATACCTCAGCTTTCTCCATGTCGGTGGTAGCCAGCTGTACCCTTTTGCTCTTTGGGGGAGGTCAGTTCCTTTCATCTTCCCTTGTTGTCCTATGTACCCGAAGAAAGAAAACCCTTGGTAATTGTTCAGGTCCCTTGCCAAGTTCAGCTCCAGCTGTGCCTTGGCTTTCTTTAGCCCCTTCTTGCAGTCCCAGGCCGTTTCACTATAATCTCCCCAGGATGTGTGTCGCAGCCAGCACTGCCTGTGCATTTTGGTTTTGTGTCTTAGTTTGGCTAAGAGGTCTTGACTCAGGCAAGCTGGACTCCTGCCTCTCCTGCACGACTTCTTGCACATCCAAACTGAGAGCTGTAATGCCCAAAGCAAAACGTCTTTCAAGGTCTGCCAGCTCCTATTTGCTCCTGTATGTCTGAGGCCAGTTTCCCAAGGGATCCCATCTACTAGTGACCTAAACAGACAAACATTTTCCTTTCAGAGGTTTAGGGGGCACTAACTCTGCTTTCTACCCATCCAGTATGCCTCAAGACTGAGAATTCTATCAGGGCATGATAGCTGCAGCACAGGTGAAGCTACAGCCTCACCCAAAGACTCAGCCACTGACCATTTCACATCAAAAAGCAGAATACCTCCTTCCAGGGAAGAGTCAAAAAGCAGAGATGCAATTTGTCTTCAGTGCCTCAATTTGATTTGACTTGATTTGATTTGATTTGATTTGATTTGATTTGATTTGATTTGATTTGATTTGATTTAGTGTGGAATGGCACTGTTTGAGTTTGTGCAGTCTTTGCTGGGGAAGGCTGAGATGGGTTGCACTGTGCTGGCCTGGATGCAGCGGAGCTGAGTTCGGCTGGGAGATGTTTGGTTTGGTTTCCCAACAAGGACAACGGGCTTTGTATGTGTCCCTGTGTGTGCAGAAGGTGAGCGTGAGCATTCACATGGGGACACGGGCATTCAGTGAGGCCTGTGATGAGCACACTGTTCAGCAGTCCCTGTGGTTCACCCTCTGCCCAAGTCATACAGGCATCAGCAGTACATCAAAGGGGAGGACAAAGAGCTGAGCTGGTCATTCTCATCACAAAGGTCCAGCTGTTTCACTCCTGGACCTGAAGGTGCTGTTCCTAGGGGATGTCACCTTTGCTTTTCTTCTTCCCACAGGGCATATGAGCTCAGCTCGGAGGATTTATTGTTTACTGAAAAACAAGTCTGTCGAAAGAATGGTTAGGAGTTCGGAGAGCCTTATGACTCCTTGCCGAAAGGTAATTCAAGCCAAAATGGATTTGTTTTTCCCCTCGTGCTCATCCTGCAGGCCAACATCCTTTGTGGGATGTGGTAAAGGCAGGGATTCAGAGCTCCCAGGTGCTACTGGGAGGTCGGGGTCAGAGTGAAACAGTTGCCTTAGTGGGTCCAAAAAGCTGAAGAGTGCGAGGGCCGGGCAGAGGATAAGCCACAAAGACTTGGGCTGGCCACTGCCCAAGTGCCTAAGCCACCTGCTAAACTTGTGAGTGTCTGCTGCTCAGGCCAAGGCCCTGAGCTGGAAACAATAGCGAGGTGACTTGAGGTGCTGAAATCCTCAGTGCCCGAAGGGCAGCGTGCAGCGTGGAGGGGCGGTGGCTGTGGGCGTGCTCCAGGAATGGCCGTGGCCAGCAAGCCACTGAGCTTCTCTGAGAGCACCTGAGATGAGACGAACAACCACGTCCTCCGGCCTTAGGGGTCAGCATAATGACTGCTGCGCCTCAAAGGGCACACTTTGGTCTCCGTCACGTGTTACACGCGAGCAAAACCTCTCAGATGAAAGGGGAAAAATCTAGTCATCCAGGAGACCTCTGCAAGCAAATACTGCTAGTTAGCAAAGTGCTTCATGCATGAAGAATGCTTCTGGATGCCCAAGGACAGGAGGCAGGGTATAAAAGTCCATGCGTCTCCAGGCCTGCCAAACACTGCCCTTGCGGCCATCTCCTCAGTCGCCTAGGTAAGTCCGAGCTGAGCACACACGGGCTCTTTCTGTGAGCACGCTTGTGCTTCTGACCCATCCTCTTCCCTCGGCTTCCATCTGGGGCTCATGCCCGGCTCTGTGTTTCAGCTCTGCCTCCCTCGCCGAGAGATGTCTTGCTACAGACCCTGCCTCCCTTACCCCTGCGGACCAGCCCCCCCTCACCGGTCTGCCACAACTACTCACATTTGATGAGTAGTGCCTTAGTACTTTGACCTGTCAGTTCCCTCAAGAGCTATCCTATAAGGCCCCACCAACTGGTGTATATTCATGTTCTTTACGTGGTCTCAAACGTGATCTTCTGCTACGGTGGGGGATACTTCATCCTCCCAGTCTCTGCCTTTTCATCCTATGAATCTGGTGGCATGGCTAAAGCAGTTGCAGGTGAAGACTGAGGCAAAAAGTTTTTGAATACCTCAGCTTTCTCCATGTCGGTTGTAGCCAGCTGTACCCTTTCGCTCTTTGGGGGAGTTCTGTTTCCTTTCATCTTCCCTTGTTGTCCTATGTACCCAAAGAAAGAAAACCCTTGGTAATTTTTCGGGTCCCTTGCCAAGTTTAGCTCCAGCTGTGCCTTGGCTTTCTTTAGCCCCTTCTTGCAGTCCCAGGCCGTTTCACTATAATCTCCCCAGGATGTGTGTCGCAGCCAGCACTGCCTGTGCATTTTGGTTTTGTGTCTTACTTTGGCTAAGAGGTCTTCACTCAGTGTGACAGATTGCAATTCCCCCTCCTCTGCAGCACAGCACTTCTCCCTCTTCCTCTGCTATTTGAGGCTAACAGCTTCTTTTGTCTGGCCCAGAGCACCCTGGCTCCTGCGACATTAGAAGAAGGGAGTGCCAAGGCACACTGGGCCGCGCCCAGTGTGGGGGATATTTGAGGGCTTCAGGGGCACCCACACTCAGTGTGGGGGGTGCAGAGAAGCTTATACAATGCCTACAGTCAGGTCTGATCAGATAACAAAACGGGACTCTCGTCGAGACTCCGCCCATTGCCGCGGGTCTCTTGGAGCACGAGCTTAGCCACTGCCGCCACAAGAGCCCCCCTCCCCGGGATGGAGACTCCGCTTGCCTCGCCGCCACAGGTGTAAGTAAAACTTCTCGCAGGATTGCGAGTATATTTTCTTTCCGTGCACATTTGCACAAGTTCTTTATTTCCTCGCACAATCGCGAGTGGCCGCCGAGAGCCCCTCGCACAATCGCGAGTATATTTTCCTCCCGTGCCTCCACATAAGCACGTGTAGGATTCCGTGCACATTTGCACGTGTGAAATAACTCTCGCAGGACTGCGAGTGTATTATAAATTTACTCTCGCGGAATCGCGAGTGCACAGTTTCCGTACTCACTGTGAGTACGTGTATCTCTATAAAAATAATCCCACACCGTGCTTAGGCAAGTGTGTACTCCTCCGGGACTCGGGGACGGCCCCGGCATTGTTTTGGTGAAGCCACGTGCATGCACTCTGTGGACCTCCTGTTGTATTAGTGGCTGCCCCTCTCAATAATTTCCTCCACTGATATCCGAACCTGTATTTAAGTCACATTTGGAGTGCTAAAACCCTGTGCCTCGCTGGTCTAATAAAAGTTGTTTTTGGACCTTGTGGTCCCTAAAATTGACCTGTGGGTTGCTCTGTGACATTTCTGGCGTAGTCGTGCAGGATATCAGAGATGGAGGAATTATTTGGAGGGTTGAGTAATATCTCTGCAGTAATCTGGGGTCTTGCAGTTACGTGGGCTGTGGTGTGTGCCAGTTTGAGTGTTTACTTAAAGGTAACACAGGATCTGTGTAAACTTAAGGACCGAATGGAGGAAAACCTTTCGCGGGAGAGTGAACGATTTGACTCTTTAAGGCGGGACTTTTCGTGGCAAAACAAACAGTTTGACTCTTTAAAGAAAAACCTCTCGTGGCAAAATGAGCAGTCCGAGATTGTTAAGCAGGACCTCTTGCGACAAAGCGAATGGTTTGACTCTTTAAAGGAGGACTTTTCGCGGCAAAGCAAACAGTTTGATTCTTTAAAGCAAAGCCTTTCGTGGCAGAGTGAGCAGTCTGACTTTCTTAAGCAGGACATTGCGCAGCAGAGCGAAAATTTTGACTCTTTGAAACAAAACCTTTTGCGGCAAAGCGAAAAGTTTGACTCTTTAATACAGGACTTTTCGCGGCAAAGCATACGGTCGGATTATTTAGAACAGAGGTTTGGCTTGTTAGAACAGAAACTTGGCTTTTTGGAACAGAAACTTGAGTTTTTGTTATTTAATATAAGAGCCGCCTCTAGTGTCTCCCCCGTTCAGGCGTGCACCTCGGCCCCCCCGATTCTCGACAAAGATACTGATTCTGAAAACAGTGTTGATGTGTGGGGGGTAGAAACAAAAGACGTGCGTCCTCTTATTAGAACTGAGACACATACGGATGGATGAGGCAGAAATCCACGCACGGCTACCCATAGCACGCCATATTCAGGACTGGAGCTAGGGGATTTACAAACTAGATTCTCACGGAAGCCGGGCGAAACAGAGACTGAATATCTTTGGCGCGTTTCGCTTACTGGGCTGGTGGTATAGACCCCAGGGAACGTGGGGAGCCAGTGGCAATTGTTATAAAAGGTTTATCAGATCTTGCCGAGGGAGTTCAAAAGGCGGCTTGTATACAAGCAATGTATGAAAGAGGCCGGCAGTCCCCCCCTATGGCGGCGCCGGTGGATCCGGTCCACCTTCGGCTGCTTATTAAAGGACTACCGGATGCTTTAAAAATATATGTCCAGTCCCTTAAGGAAAAAATTCAGGGGGCTATTGATCGTAATAAGCAAAATCCCCGAAGTCCTCCTGAACATGTATTAACCTGGGCTGAAATTTTACACAATGTGGTTACACATGGGCGCGAGATGGGGTGGGTAGACCCGAGCGGCAGCCCGTGTAGAAGCCGGACGGTCCGGAAGATAAGCCGAGCCGAGCCTCTTCAGGGACCACCCCCCACTAGGCCGCCCCCCCTGTCACAGAAACCGGAGCGTTTTTCAAATCAGAGTAGCAGCTTGCAGCGGAGCGACCTGTGGCGCCGCGCAGCCGCTTTGGGAGTGCCCCGAACACTGCTACATAAGCTTTCCACTGAACATTTACAGGAGCTAGTGGAATATTTAGAGGGAAGATCAGAGAACCAAGAGGAGGCACCGGTAACCGTCCCCCCTCCCTGAGGACAAGCGAAACACTAACCCTTTCGTATCCTCACAAAGGGAGTCAAAAAACTAGTAAAAGCGGATGGGAACCGGGACCGCCCCACCCGCTCTGTATTCTCTTGCCAATGGTCCAGTGATAAAAAACCATACATACATATCCCCGTTGGTCCAAGGCGGATAAGTGTGAGATTTCTAATTGACACGGGCGCACAAATCAGTGTTTTGAACAGGCGGCAAGCTGACAAACTTGGGATTAAACCATCAAGGAAAGCCATCAATATAGTGGGGGTAACGGGTGTAGCAGAGAGGTGTCCTTTAGCTCGAACCCACCTTTTGCTGCCTGGGGAAAAGCGGACAACGCCTGTGGAAGTTGCCCTGAGCCCTTATAAGGTGAACATATTGGGATTTGATATTTTGGCAGGTAGACGGTGGTGCTTACCTAATGGAGAGATTTGGAGCTTTGGGAGTCACAGAGCAGAGGTAGCCCGCATTAAAATATTGCCATTTACCTCTGCACCCTTGCAGCCCGAAAGGACCACTGACATTAGGATTTTGCAACTTGCTCCTGCTCCACCCACATCTACAATAACCTGTACCCCACGATACCCCCTGCCAAATGCAGCAAAACGGGGCACTACGGAGGTTATTAATGATCTTGAAGAAAGACAAACAATTAGCCGCGGTGTCCAGACGGCCCCCTCCCCGTACCGGCAACTCGGGCGGTCCGGCATAGCAAAGCCCCACCCCGCGAGTGCCGGCCTCTGCCCCGGGACTGGCGGCGCGAGACGGAGCAGCCTGAGAGAGCTGCTAGAAACACATGTCCAGTACGGGCATAACCCGAGAAACGGAGGCAAACCTCCCCCCGTAAAACTTCTGTCGCCTCCCGGCTGGCCGCCCCCCCCGCCACCATTCCTGGCATCCAAGTCCTGGTGGTGTGGGGCGGGGCAGCCCGGCCTCGCGAGCGCTGGCAGGCAACCACCTTCCCCGGGTTGGCCGCCTCCCCCCCGCTCGCTGCGGGCGGGCGCGCCCCCCCCAACTCTTGCGAACTGGAAAAGAAAAAAAAAAGAAAAAAAAAAGCCGCGGCTTGGGACCAGTGACCCCGCCCCGGCTCAGTGCTCTCTGAGGGTCAGGAGCAGCTCCCATTAGGACCCGGCAATGTGCCTCAGCACTGCTGCTTACTAAAAGTAGCTGCTAATATTACTTGCTATCAAAAAATTTACTGGCACTCCACTGCAGCTAAATGGGGCATTATGGAGGTCATTAACGATTTTGATAAAGAGTCAATAACAGGAAACCACTCGATAAAGACCCACCCCCAGAACAAAAGGTCCAAGAGATATTTTCTGCTCAGAACCTTCTGAGCTAGTTCAACATGTTAACTATGAAAGCCCGGTTCCAAAGGGACCGAGATCTGTTTTTGTGTTTTCTTGCAGGGCGAAGGAAGATGACAGGATGGAAGAGAAGTACAGATGCGTGTGACGGGGTGGAAGAAGATTCACCTAACACCAGCAAGGGATGGAAGAGCATCCAGATGCCTTGGAAACAACACCAACAATGACAGGGTGGAAGAGGATCCAGCTAACACCACCAAGCCATTCAGAAGGAAGGCAGCCACAGGAATGGAAAAACTAACGAACTGTGACTGATGCTGGGACTCAATAATTACCTCGGGCAATTGTTGATTGTTGTAATTACTTCAATTATATTGTTGATTGTTATTAATAACTGTTTGCAGGGGTAAGTCAACATATGTTATATGGTGATCCACAGTGGACATTAAGGCTCACTGGCAGAAGTGTCCCCTTTTACTTTGGAGGCAAGAGGTAGCTGTCATAGCACTCCAGAGTTCTGTCAGACCATGACTGTAGTCACAGGGTGGGATTGTGACAGATTGCAATTCCCCCTCCTCTGCAGCACAGCACTTCTCCCTCTTCCTCTGCTATTTGAGGCTAACAGCTTCTTTTGTCTGGCCCAGAGCACCCTGGCTCCTGCGACATTAGAAGAAGGGAGTGCCAAGGCACACTGGGCCGCGCCCAGTGTGGGGGATGTTTGAGGGCTTCAGGGGCACCCACACTCAGTGTGGGGGGTGCAGAGAAGCTTATACAATGCCTACAGTCAGGTCTGATCAGGTAACAAAACGGGACTCTCGTCGAGACTCCGCCCATTGCCGCGGGTCTCTTGGAGCACGAGCTTAGCCACTGCCGCCACAAGAGCCCCCCTCCCCGGGATGGAGACTCCGCTTGCCTCGCCGCCACAGGTGTAAGTAAAACTTCTCGCAGGACTGAGAGTATATTTTCTTTCCGTGCACATTTGCACAAGTTCTTTATTTCCTCGCACAATCGCGAGTGGCCGCCGAGAGCCCCTCGCACAATCGCGAGTATATTTTCCTCCCGTGCCTCCACATAAGCACGTGTAGGATTCCGTGCACATTTGCACGTGTGAAATAACTCTCGCAGGACTGCGAGTGTATTATAAATTTACTCTCGCGGAATCGCGAGTGCACAGTTTCCGTACTCACTGTGAGTACGTGTATCTCTATAAAAATAATCCCACACCGTGCTTAGGCAAGTGTGTACTCCTCCGGGACTCGGGGACGGCCCCGGCATTGTTTTGGTGAAGCCACGTGCATGCACTCTGTGGACCTCCTGTTGTATTAGTGGCTGCCCCTCTCAATAATTTCCTCCACTGATATCCGAACCTGTATTTAAGTCACATTTGGAGTGCTAAAACCCTGTGCCTCGCTGGTCTAATAAAAGTTGTTTTTGGACCTTGTGGTCCCTAAAATTGACCTGTGGGTTGCTCTGTGACACTCAGGCAAGCTAGACTCCTGCCTCTCCTGCACGACTTCTTGCACATCCAAACTGAGAGCTGTAATGCCCAAAGCAAAACGTCTTTCAAGGTCTGCCAGCTCCTATTTGCTCCTGTATGTCTGAGGCCAGTTTCCCAAGGGATCCCATCTACTAGTGCCCTAAACAGACAAACATTTTCCTTTCAGAGGTTTAGGGGGCACTAACTCTGCTTTCTACCCATCCAGTATGCCTCAAGACTGAGAATTCTATCAGGGCATGATAGCTGCAGCACAGGTGAAGCTACAGCCTCACCCAAGGACTCAACCACTGACCATTTCACATCAAAAAGCAGAATACCTCCTTCCAGGGAGAGTCACAAAGCAGAGATGCAATTTGTCTTCAGTGCCTCAATTTGATTTGACTTGATTTGATTTGATTTGATTTGATTTAGTGTGGAATGGCACTGTTTGAGTTTGTGCAGTCTTTGCTGGGGAGGCTGAGATGGATTGCACTGTGCTGGCCTGGATGCAGCGGAGCTGAGTTCGGCTGGGAGATGTTTGGTTTGGTTTTCCAACAAGGACAACGGGCTTTGTATGTGTCCCTGTGTGTGCAGAAGGTGAGCGTGAGCATTCACATGGGGACACGGGCATTCAGTGAGGCCTGTGATGAGCACACTGTTCAGCAGTCCCTGTGGCTCACCCTCTGCCCAAGTCATGCAGGCATCAGCAGTACATCAAAGGGGAGGACAAAGAGCTGAGCTGGTCGTTCTCATCACAAAGATCCAACTGTTTCACTCCTGGACCTGAAGGTGCTGTTCCTAGGGGATGTCACCTTTGCTTTTCTTCTTCCCACAGGGCATATGAGCTCAGCTCGAAGGATTTATTGTTTACTGAAAAACAAGTCTGTCGAAAGAATGGTTAGGAGTTCGGAGAGCCTTATGACTCCTTGTCTAAAGGTAATTCAAGCCAAAATGGATTTGTTTTTCCCCTCGTGCTCATCCTGGCGGCCAGTCACTAGTGGTGTTCCCCAGGGGTCAGTGTTGGGTCCAGTCCTGTTTAACATCTTTATTGATGATTTAGATGAGGGGATTGAGACCATCATCAGCAAATTTGCTGATGACACCAAGTTGGGAGGGAGTGTCGACCTGCTGGAAGGCAGGAGGGCTCTGCAGAGGGATCTGGATAGACTGGAAAAATGGGCTGATTCCAATGGGATGAAGTTCAATAAGGCCAAATGCCGGGTGCTGCACTTTGGTCACAACAACCCCCTGCAGCGCTACAGGCTGGGCGCAGAGTGGCTGGAGAGCAGTCAGGCAGAAAGGGACCTGGGGATACTAATGGACAGGAAGCTCAACATGAGCCAACAGTGTGCCCAGGTGGCCAAGAAGGCCAACGGTATCCTGTCCTGTATCAAAAACAGCGTGGTCAGCAGGACAAGGGAAGTGATCCTTCCCCTGTACTCTGCATTGGTGAGGCCACACCTGGAGTATTGTGTTCAGTTCTGGGCCCCTCAGTTCAGGAAAGACATTGAAGTGCTGGAGCGGGTCCAGAGAAGAGCAACACCACTGGTGAAGGGACTTGAACATAAGACCTATGAGGAGAGGCTGAGGGAGCTGGGGTTGTTTAGTCTAGAGAAGAGGAGGCTTAGAGGTGACCTCATCACTCTCTATAACTACCTGAAGGGAAGTTATAGCCAGGTGGGGATTGGTCTCTTCTCCTAGGCAGTTAGCAATAGGACAAGGGGGCATGGGCTTAAACTCTACCAGGGGAAATTTAGGCTGGATATTAGAAAGAAATTCTTTACAGAGAGAGTGATCAGGCATTGGAATGGCCTGCCCAGGGAGGTAGTGGACTCGCCGTCCCTGGAGGTTTTTAAACTGAGATTGGACATGGCACTTAGTGCCATGATCTAGTAAACGGACTAGAGTTGGACCAAGGGTTGGACTCGATGATCTCTGAGGTCTCTACCAACCCAGTCGATTCTGTGATTCTGTGATTCTGTGATCCTGCAGGCCAGCATCCTTTGTGGGATGTGGTAAAGGCAGGGATTCAGAGCTCCCAGGTGCTACTGGGAGGTCGGGGTCAGAGTGAAACAGTTGCCTTAGTGGGTCCAAAAAGCTGAAGAGTGCGAGGGCCGGGCAGAGGATAAGCCACAAAGACTTGGGCTGGCCACTGCCCAAGTGCCTAAGCCACCTGCTAAACTTGTGAGTGTCTGCTGCTCAGGCCAAGGCCCTGAGCTGGAAACAATAGCGAGGTGACTTGAGGTGCTGAAATCCTCAGTGCCCGAAGGGCAGCGTGCAGCGTGGAGGGGCGGTGGCTGTGGGCGTGCTCCAGGAATGGCCGTGGCCAGCAAGCCACTGAGCTTCTCTGAGAGCACCTGAGATGAGACGAACAACCACGTCCTCTGGCCTCAGGGGTCAGCATAATGACTGCTGCGCCTCAAAGGGCACACTTAGGTCTCCGTCACATGTTACACGCGAGCAAAACCTCTCAGATGAAAGGGGAAAAAACTAATAATCCAGGAGACCTCTGCAAGCAAATACTGCTAGTTAGCAAAGTGCTTCATGCATGAAGAATGCTTCTGGATGCCCAAGAACAGGAGGCAGGGTATAAAAGTCCATGCGTCTCCAGGCCTGCCAAACACTGCCCTTGCGGCCATCTCCTCAGTCGCCTAGGTAAGTCCGAGCTGAGCACACACGGGCTCTTTCTGTGAGCACGCTTGTGCTTCTGACCCATCCTCTTCCCTCGGCTTCCATCTGGGGCTCATGCCCAGCTCTGTGTTTCAGCTCTGCCTCCCTCGCCAAGAGATGTCTTGCTACAGACCCTGCCTCCCTTACCCCTGCGGACCAGCCCCCCTTGCAAACAGCTGCAATGAGTCTTGCGTTCTGCGGTGCGCTGACTCCACCACCGTCATCGAACCCCCCCCGGTGGTGGTCACCCTGCCCGGACCCATCCTCACCTCTTTCCCTCAGAGCACAGCCGTGGGGTCCTCTCTGTCAGCTGCTGTTGGGAGTTCCCTCAGCACTGGAGGGGTCCCCGTCTCTTCCGGGGGAGCCCTTGGCTTTGGAAGGTTCACAGGCCTTGGGAGCGGTCTGTGTGGGCCCCTGCGTTCCTGCCACCTGTACTAGTAGGGCCAGCGGATCGCTCACCTTGGGAAGAACAACCAGGAATGGAGAAACGAGATCTGGACCCAGGACCCAGGAGATGCCGGGTGTTCCCAGCGTATGAGATACCTGCCTCATCCTCATGCTCTGACTGGAAGGGAGCCATGTGTCATCCCTTGACACCATGCCCTTCTTGCTCTTAGTCTTCCTTTGCTTTCTCTGCTACTGCCAGGCAGCCCACACATCCTCGCTGCTGGGCTTCAAAGCTTTTGCTGATGACCAGGGCAACATACTCCACCCACCCCTGCTGTGGGTGGCAGGTTATTCTCACCATCTGTGGCTGCAATGGAGAGAAAAGAGCGCCTTGCATGCCACTGCAAAAAGTGATGTCCTCTTGCCCTGGGGAGCCCTGGGCCTCTCACGCTCAGTGTTCTTCCACCTTCCTTTAAAATTTAAACTTTGTCTTCTCATTAAAAAAATGTTGCATCCCAGCCTGAGCCTCGGTGTGTTTCTTTCTCCTGAAGTCGCAACTTTGTTCTGGGCACCATGTGCTGTGGGGCTGGTGATTTTCTCCACAGGTCGATGCACAATTTCCTGTTCAGCCTTTCCACGCTGCCCTTGCCTCATCCCTGGCCGCGTGCAGGCCAGTTGCTTTGAGATGGACTTTCGCTTGGTCTCCCTCCAAGCCTTCGTGGTGGCTGCTGAGGATGGACGTGGGCAGGCCCATCACGGAAAGGCAGGGAGGGCCTTTTGGAGGCATGCTGATGGAGATGGTGGGACATCTCTCTCTTGCCACGTGCGGCGTGTTGGGACAGGATCAGGGCAGTCAGTTTTGTCGAGCCAGGGACGGGTCAGCCCCAGCTTGGACGTAGCCCATCCAAGTGGTGCCACTGTGACTGTCTGAGGAAGGTGATGCTCACTCACAGGTCCCACCTTCCGTGAACCGTTCTAAGAGTATCCTGCCTCATGAGTATTAGCGTCATCTAGGTGTTCCTGCTGCGCCAGGGGGATTGGACAAGATCATCTTTTGAGGTCCCTTCCAATCCCTAACATGCTGTGATTCTGTGATACTCTCCTCTAGTTTAAAACCATCGCCCCTTGTCCAGTCGCAACAGGCCTTGATAAAAACTTTGTTCCCCATCGTTCGTATAAACCCTCTTCAGGTACTGAAGGGCCACAACAGGGTCTCCTGAGTGCATTCTCTTCTCCAGGCTGAACAGCCCCTATTCTCTCAGCCTTTCTTCATAGGAGACGTTCTCCATCCCTCTCATCATTTTTGTGGCCTCCTCTGGAAGCCTCTCCAGGAGGTCCATGTCTTTCCTGTTAGCTGCCGTTGGGACTCCAGAGCTGCATGCAGGGCTCCAGGTGGTGTCCCTTGAGAGCATAGGGACAGAATCACCTCCCTGAACCTGCTGGCCACGCTCCTTTTGATGCAGCCAAGGCTACGGTTGGATTTCTGGGCTGCGAGTGCACATTGCAGGCTCATGACTATGTCATGTAGATATTCATCAGAGACAGCTCTTCACGCTCTATCAATTTATTGACGGAGAAGGCAACGCCTTCACCCTTCCTTCCTCACCTGCCACTTCTGAACATCCCACAGCCATCAACTGCGGCACTCCAGCCATGGGACTTGTCCCACTAAGCTTCCGTAACGGCCACTAGGGTGTAGCCTTCTAGCAGCACAGTGGCTTCCAATTCCTGTTTCTGGCCCATGCTGTTTGCATTGATGTAGAGGCACTCTAGCTGGGCTGTAATCTGCATTGCTTTCCTAGAGGAACACACTTCAATTGCTCTGAGGTATTTCACTGGTGCTTCCTTGTTGGCTCCTTTTACCTCAGGAGCTCCTGGCTCATCCTCATAGGACTTCAAGTGCGCTGCAGTGTACCCAGCACGTCTCAGAGCATCAGGCCCTCACTCGCACCCCATCCCACTCAACTCAGCATGTCATTCCACAGCTTTGTCACGGGCGGGCCTGCTATCACTCCCCCTCCCTCTTCAAGTCTAGTTTAAAGCTCTGCCAATGAGCTCCACTAGCTCGAGAGCACATTTATCCCAGTAAAGGTGAATGTCTCACATGGGATTCCCCAGCCAGGAGACATCAACCAGGAACTGGGTGATTTTTATGTGGGCTGCAAAGGTGACAGGACTACTGGTGACTCTTGTGCTGATGTGGGTGATGGCACTTAATGCCATAGCAGATCTGTTCAGTTCCACGATCAAAGTTCTTTGGTCAAGAAGCACTGCCTCTTCCCTAGAAGATATCCCGTTGGTACAAGCCATCCTTTCCTCACTGGGAATAACAGAAGAGCTTGGTGTCAAGGTGCCGTGCCATAGACAGGAGGGGCAGAGACAGACACCACTTCCTGCTGGTTTTCATTCCCCGCTTCACGCAGGAGGGAGAGACTGCCTCTGCTTCATCTCATCAGGGTCTCTCCATGGTGATGCCTGGCTCTTCATCCACGGTGCTCTACGGTTTCTCTCCTTCACGCTGCCAAATGAGGGTGTTCGAGAGAAACACTGATGCAGTGACAACTGCTTGGGGCTGAGACGGCTTGATCACAGGCAGCAGCTAAACCCCTGCACGGTCGCTAGCTCCCTCCCCTCACCCCCAGCCCAGAGGGACAGCAGAGAGAATAGGAAAGGCTGGAAAATTAATGGCTCACCATACAGACAGTTTAATAGGTGAAGGAAAGAGAGAAAAACATAATTATGTCATCCAAGCCCCAGGAGTGGATTGATGTGCAGCCAGTCTCCAGGCATCAGGTACTTGTCAGAGGCACCATGAGGTAGTGCTGGGACTCCTCCCTGCGTACTGGCAGCACGGCTGAGCTGCCAGGAGGTGCACGTTCTGTCCCACAGCTCAGTCCTGTCCTGATGATCCTAGGGAAGGACTAGGAAATCCCTCAGCTGTGTTGTCCCTCAGGATCAGCGTCTCACGTGCCACAGCTTTTCCTGTGCCGTCTCTTGTGAAGGCTGTGTTTGTTGGGCATGACAGAGAGATCACTCTGGATAACCAACATCAAGCCGTTGACTCTTTGAGTGTGACCATCCAGCCAATTCCTTATCCAACGAGTAGTCCACACAACAAATCTATATCTCTACATTTCAGAGACAAGGATTTTGTACAGGACAGTATTCAAGGCTTCACACAAGTCCAGGTAGGTGCTGTCAGTCACTCTTCCCTTATCCACCACAGTTGTAACACCGTCATAGAGGGCCACTCAGTTTGTCAGGCAAGATTTGCCCTTGGGGGAGGCATGTGGGCTGTCATTAAGCACCTCTCTGTTTTCCATGTGCCTTAGCCTAGTTTCCAGGAGGATCTGCTGCATGGTCTTGCTGGGCACAGGGGTGAGACTGACCAGCATGTAGTTTCCCAGGTCTTCCTTTTTTCACCTTTTAAGAGTGTGGCTGTCACTGTGGAGAGTCACTGGGACCCTCACCGGTCTGCCACAACTACTCACATTTGATGAGTAGTGCCTTAGTACTTTGACCTGTCAGTTCCCTCAGAGCTATCCTATAAGGCCCCACCAACTGGTGTATATTCGTGTTCTTTACGTGGTCTCAAACGTGATCTTCTGCTACGGTGGGGTATACTTCATTCTCCCAGTCTCTGCCTTTTCATCCTATGAATCTGGTGGCGTGGCTAAAGCAGTTGCAGGTGAAGACTGAGGCAAAAAGTTTTTGAATACCTCAGCTTTCTCCATGTCGGTGGTAGCCAGCTGTACCCTTTTGCTCTTTGGGGGAGGTCAGTTCCTTTCATCTTCCCTTGTTGTCCTATGTACCCGAAGAAAGAAAACCCTTGGTAATTGTTCAGGTCCCTTGCCAAGTTCAGCTCCAGCTGTGCCTTGGCTTTCTTTAGCCCCTTCTTGCAGTCCCAGGCCGTTTCACTATAATCTCCCCAGGATGTGTGTCGCAGCCAGCACTGCCTGTGCATTTTGGTTTTGTGTCTTAGTTTGGCTAAGAGGTCTTGACTCAGGCAAGCTGGACTCCTGCCTCTCCTGCACGACTTCTTGCACATCCAAACTTAGAGCTGTAATGCCCAAAGCAAAACGTCTTTCAAGGTCTGCCAGCTCCTATTTGCTCCTGTATGTCTGAGGCCAGTTTCCCAAGGGATCCCATCTACTAGTGACCTAAACAGACAAACATTTTCCTTTCAGAGGTTTAGGGGGCACTAACTCTGCTTTCTACCCATCCAGTATGCCTCAAGACTGAGAATTCTATCAGGGCATGATAGCTGCAGCACAGGTGAAGCTACAGCCTCACCCAAAGACTCAACCACTGACCATTTCACATCAAAAAGCAGAATACCTCCTTCCAGGGAAGAGTCAAAAAGTAGAGATGCAATTTGTATTCAGTGCCTCAATTTGATTTGACTTGATTTGATTTGATTTGATTTGATTTATTGTGTAATGGCACTGTTTGAGTTTGTGCAGTCTTTGCTGGGGAGGCTGAGATGGGTTGCACTGTGCTGGCCTGGATGCAGCGGAGCTGAGTTCGGCTGGAAGATGTTTGGTTTGGTTTCCCAACAAGGACAACGGGCTTTGTATGTGTCCCTGTGTGTGCAGAAAGTGAGCGTGAGCATTCACATGGGGACACGGGCATTCAGTGAGGCCTGTGATGAGCACACTGTCCAGCAGTCCCTGTGGCTCACCCTCTGCCCAAGTCATGCAGGCATCAGCAGTACATCAAAGGGGAGGACAAAGAGCTGAGCTGGTCGTTCTCATCACAAAGGTCCAACTGTTTCACTCCTGGACCTGAAGGTGCTGTTCCTAGGGGATGTCACCTTTGCTTTTCTTCTTCCCACAGGGCATATGAGCTCAGCTCGGAGGATTTATTGTTTACTGAAAAACAAGTCTGTCGAAAGAATGGTTAGGAGTTCGGAGAGCCTTATGACTCCTTGCCTAAAGGTAATTCAAGCCAAAATGGATTTGTTTTTCCCCTCGTGCTCATCCTGCAGGCCAACATCCATTGTGGGATGTGGTAAAGGCAGGGATTCAGAGCTCCCAGGTGCTACTGGGTGGTCGGGGTCAGAGTGAAACAGTTCCCTTAGTGGGTCCAAAAAGCTGAAGAGTGTGAGGGCCGGGCAGAGGATGAGCCACACAGACTTGGGCTGGCCACTGCCCAAGTGCCTAAGCCACCTGCTAAACTTGTGAGTGTCTGCTGCTCAGGCCAAGGCCCTGAGCTGGAAACAATAGCGAGGTGACTTGAGGTGCTGAAATCCTCAGTGCCCGAAGGGCAGCGTGCAGCGTGGAGGGGCGGTGGCTGTGGGCGTGCTCCAGGAATGGCCGTAGACAGCAAGCCACTGAGCTTCTCTGAGAGCACCTGAGATGAGACGAACAACCACGTCCTCTGGCCTTAGGGCTCAGCATAATGACTGCTGCGCCTCAAAGGGCACACTTTGGTCTCCGTCACGTGTTACACGCGAGCAAAACCTCTCAGATGAAAGGGGAAAAAACTAATCATCCAGGAAACCTCTGCAAGCAAATACTGCTAGTTAGGAAAGTGCTTCATGCATGAAGAATGCTTCTGGATACTCAAGGACTGGAGGCAGGGTATAAAAGTCCATGCGTCTCCAGGCCTGCCAAACACTGCCCTTGCGGCCATCTCCTCAGTCGCCTAGGTAAGTCCGAGCTGAGCACACACGGGCTCTTTCTGTGAGCACGCTTGTGCTTCTGACCCGTCCTCTTCCCTCGGCTTCCATCTGGGGCTCATGCCCAGCTCTGTGTTTCAGCTCTGCCTCCCTTGTCGAGAGATGTCTTGCTACAGGCCCTGCCTCCCTTTCCCCTGCGGACCAGCCCCCCTTGCAAACAGCTGCAATGAGTCTTGCGTTCTGCGGTGCGCTGACTCCACCACCGTCATCGAACCCCCCCCGGCGGTGGTCACCCTGCCGGGCCCCATCCTCACCTCTTTCCCTCAGAGCACAGCCGTGGGGTCCTCTCTGTCAGCTGCTGTTGGGAGTTCCCTCAGCACTGGAGGGGTCCCCGTCTCTTCCGGGGGAGCCCTTGGCATTGGGAGATTCACAGGCCTTGGGAGCGGTCTGTGTGGGCCCCTGTGTTCCTGCCACCTGTACTAGTAGGGCCAGCGGATCGCTCACCTTGGGAAGAACAACCAGGAATGGAGAAACGAGATCTGGACCCAGGACCCAGGAGATGCCGGGTGTTCCCAGCGTATGAGATACCTGCCTCATCCTCATGCTCTAACTGGAAGGGAGCCATGTGTCATCCCTTGACACCATGCCCTTCTTGCTCTTATCATTCCTTTGCTTTCCCTGCTACTGCCAGGCAGCCCACACATCCTCGCTGCTGGGCTTCAAAGCTTTTGCTGATGACCAGGGCAACATACTCCACCCACCCCTGCTGTGGGTGGCAGGTTATTCTCACCATCTGCGGCTGCAGTGGAGAGAAAAGAGCGCCTTGCATGCCACTGCAAAAAGTGATGTCCTCTTGCCCTGGGCCTCTCACGCTCAGTGTTCTTCCACCTTCCTTTAAAAATTAAACTTTGTCTTCTCATTAAAAAAATGTTGCATCCCAGCCTGAGCCTCCGTGTGTTTCTTTCTCCTGAAGTTGCATCTTTGTTCTGGGCACCATGTGCTGTGGGGCTGGTGATTTTCTCCACAGGTCGATGCACAATTTCCTGCTCAGCCTTTCCACGCTGCCCTTGCCTCATCCCTGGCCACGTGCAGGCCAGTCGCTTTGAGATGGACTTTCGCTTGGTCTCCCTCCAAGCCTCCGTGGTGGCTGCTGAGGATGGACGTGGGCAGGCCCATCACGGAAAGGCAGGGAGGGCCTTTTGGAGGCATGCTGATGGAGACGGTGGGACATCTCTCTCTTTCCACCTGTGGCGTGGTGGGGCAGAATCAGGGCAGTCAGTTTTGTCAAGCCAGGGACACGTCTTGCCACTGTGACTGTTTGAGGAATGTGATGCTCACTCTCAGGTCTCGCTTTTCATGGGTCATTCTAAGAGCATCCTGCAGGCTGCAGGTAGGTTATACACTTGTGCAATGGCCAGCCAGCCTCTTTTTGGCTCAACCTCTGCCCAGTCCTTGCAGTCTTCATCTTTTTGGTCCCACTAAGGCAAAGGTTTCACTCTGACCCCGACCTCCCCGTAATACATGAGAGCTCTGAATCCCTGCCTTTACCACATCCCATAGAGGCTCTTGGCCTCCAGGATGAGCACGAGGGGAAAAACAAATCACACAACAGTTAACATTTTGAAAAAGGATCATGTTGGTAGAGGAACTCTCATCAGAAATTGGGATCTGTGCAGGTGGGTTGTTGGTATGAAATGTTGTTTTGCAACATCAAAGGATGGGCTGAAGGTGTTTTTAGTCTCCCTGTCACATGTGTGGAGGTCATTTCATCTGCATATATGTCCTTACAATGCATGTTGTTATTTGATACTTTTCTCAATCATATTTATACAGGTGTCTTCAAGTGAATCTGCTCTTTAAGCTCCCATTAGAGTCAAAGGAGACGTGGAGGTTGATTCATTTACTTGAACATCCATGTTTAGCACTATTTCAGATGCCCGAGCTGTGCCCAGGACTTTCTCATGGGTCTGCCAGAGATGACACAGACATCTATGACAGCCCATAGATGATTCTATTGTATAACCATGACCTCCCAAATTATAATCAGGAGTTCAGTTCAAAAATCTTGTGGAATTTCAAATGACACTAGATGACTGTCTGAGAGTAGACAGACAGTGTGTCAATAGAGTCCAGAGACTGATTCCTTTTCTTATAAAGAAGAGACATGAATTGTGTCATATGTATCACCCGATAAACTCCACTGATCATTGCCTAACCCATATACCCAGTAGCAGGTGTCTATGCTATTGGACATGTTCCCTGGCATCCTGCCAGGTCCCCAGCCACTACTGCAGGAGACAACATGTCTTCTGTATGTCCCATATCATATTTCCAAGCCCATGTGGATGGCAGAAATGTCTCAGGGGATTTCAGGTGGCAGTAGATGCCTCTGAATACACACAACTGAAGCAAGCCAGTCAGATTAAATTGTCTCATAGAATCATAAAACCATTTGGGTTGCAAGGGACCTTCAAACATCACATAGTTCTACTCCCCTGCCATGATCAGGGACATTTTTCACTACATCAGTTTGCTTAAAGCTCTATCAAACCTGACTTAGAACATTTCCAGTGATGGGGGCGTTCACAACTTCTCTGGGCAAACTCTTTCATTGTCTCATCACCCTCATCATTTAATGATTCTTCCTCATGTCCTATCTAAACTTACCCTCTGCCACTTTAAAATCATTGCCTCTTGTCCTGACACTACAGGCGTTGATAAAAAGTCTCCATATTTCTTCTAAGTCCCTTTTAAGTGTTGAAGGGCTGCCAGAAGATCACCCCAGAGCCTTCTCCAGGCTGAACAACCCCAACTCAGCCTTTCTTCACAGGCGAGGTGTTCCAGTCTTTGAATCATTTCTGTGGCATCCTCTGGACCTGTTCCAACCAACAGGTCCATGTCTTTCTTAAACTGGGGACCCCAGAACTGGATGAAGCAGTCCAGATGAGATCTCATGAGAGCAAGGGGGGCGGAAACACATCCCTCAGTCTGGTGGCCACACTTCTTTTGATGCAGCCCAGCATACAACTGGCTTTCTGGATTGCATGTGCCTATCATTGACTCAAATCCATTTTTTTCACCCACCAGTATCCCCAAGTCCTTCTCTGCAGGGCTGTTCTCAATGAATTAATCCTCCAATCTGTACTGATAGCAAGGGTTGCCCCCATCCATTAGCTTCAGCTCATAGTCACTGATTCTGAATCATAAACTAGTGGACTAAGCCCTTAATAGAAATTTGATAATATTTGAGTTCAAGAAACAGTAGAAACTATTCTCACTCATTTGAACTCAGCTTGCTTGGGATAACTCAGTGACTATGGGAGAAATTCCAGTCAAGCCACGATATGTTTTACCTACCTCTGCAGTCCTTTTTTTGTTTCTGTGTTCCATCTACTAAATCGGGGGGAACCAACGTGCTTGATATTTCTTCAGTAGCCCTAGACATATGGTCCTTGCTGCATTGTAGGTGATCTCTAAGAAGAAATCATTAAAAAGGTACATGGTCAACACCTGAGCTTTACAGTGACCTCTCCTGAGACCTGTGTGATCAAGGTGAACTTCAAGGTAGAGTGAGATTTACAGTCAAACACAAAACACAAATTGTCTCTCCATCTTTTGGCTGTTGAAAGCATGTATTTCCAGCTACCCGAAACCTCTGGACTCCAGAACACTGGGGCAGTGAAGTCTGTTAGTGTCAAACTGCCAAATCACATAACACTTTTAGGTTAGAAGTCTGTGTGGGGGATGTGGTGGATGCATTCGTCCCCCATCAGCCAAACCAACAGCAGTTTGGTCCAGGCTCCAGAGGAGGGAAGGGCCTGAGATGCAGCCAGGTCAAGAACTCCTTCCAGGAGACCCATAGGGAAACAGAACGGGAACAGAATACTGGTGGCTTGTGGGCACAGGGAGTCTCATGCAGACTTTTCCTACTGTGTGCAATTTGACTATGAGTCAACTGCAGCGATTAGAGACGACGCATACTGGGACACAGACAGAAATTCACGCAGAGGCAGAGGTCTTGTTCATGAAGGAGAGCACAGCCTTGCCTAGCAGAGAGCTGACTTATGCCTAGGCTAGCTTATTTATTCACCATTTACCATTTTATAGGATTTACAGATACAAGCATGGACTAAGATGTTTACACAAGGTGTTTTTCCACTAATTGTTATTAAAAACACACTAAATTCATGTGATATTTGTCTCACTTGTTTTTCCACTCACCCACAGACCAGGCCCAAGGACATTCACTCATCCCAGACACTTGGGGGTGGTTATCCAGCCCGAGATACCATTCTCACGAGTCTGGGCTATAACTTTTCACAATTATGAGAAAGATACTTCAAAGTAATCTGTCCAAGGCCTTTTATATATTATTATGTTAGTATTATGTCTTCGACCGTCCACATGGTCATGTTAGTATTGATCTTCCTTTATCATCCAGGTGGCTGGAACCACACATCTTGCTTTCCCACGTTTTACTTTCCAACAGTTGACTACTTCATTTTATAAATATGACAGCCTAGATGAGCCACTTCGAGCTCTCTCTGCTAAGTAAGTGAGCTGTGTGGCAATGGATTTACTACTCATGGGTCAGTGGATGAGCCCAATCTAAGTTTAATATTAATCATTTAGCTTAAGTAAATGTACACTAAATATAATGAATTATTTAGAGACATAAGGTTGTATGATTTTTAATATACTCTTTGCTTCATGTTACTTGGTAAGCTGAATTTGCTAAAATTTTAAGTTGTAAAGTTCTGCTCATATTTACCAAAAGCAACTACAAAATAAAATGGACAAGATAAGGTCTAGTTTGCACTCCACAAGACATGTGTAGTATGATTCCTCTTGCTGAAGTTTAGGCATGTACAGAACAAAGTGCATCACGTACGAGGTTCTTGTCTAGGTTCCTAATATAATCAGTGGACTTGGAGGAAAGGCTTAAGTTAACACACAGAAATTATTAGTGACATTTGAGTTGCACTGGCCTCTCAAGGCACCTACAAGTAGTCACAAGTTATGATGGTAGAATTATGGGAGATACACATCCTTCTAGTAAACAGATAAGTGCTGGGAGTATTCCCCTTGACCATTTCGAATGATATTAACTTCCACATTTCAGGGAAACTGAACCTGCCTCTGTCAGTAAAACAAATGGAACCTAAGCAGCCATTCAGCCAACCTAATAATGGAGGTGTTTGTCACAGAGAGAGCTGGGCAGCTTGGCTCCTCTTTAGGCTCCATTTACTGGAGCTCCACTGACTATGATAGAAGTTTGGGCACATGTAAATCCCAACAATGGAAACAACACTGTGACCTCTTTTTCCAGAACTGGACTATGGACCTCTTGACGGTCAGTTAGGTCACATCCAATGTACTTGCAGTTACGTCTTAGTGCCTGCTGAGGGAATTTACTTTGTGGCTAAGCTTGTCTCCATTATATTCACTACAAACTGGGTAGATTCCCTACACTGCTCTTGAGAAGGATGCATGAAAACGGGAGAGTGTACACTTGAGTTATTGTAAACAGGAATAACACCTGCATTGGTTTCTATCATTTAACAATAATTTCTCTGCAGCAAGATTTCTAGTATTTTTTTCTAGTAACAAAAGTGTCAGCAGGTTGGGGATATTCTTAGAGCTGCAAAAAGTATTCTGTTGCATGCAAAGGGACAGCAGAGGTTCAGTTTAACCCTGTCTCTACTTACGAAACCATATGGTTTTATTTCAACATGAGATTTTAATACCAACTGTGCTGGTTTGACTGAAAATGAGTTAATTTTATTCATGCAGTTACAAACCTTCCTTTCTATAGCTAGCAAGGTCATTATTTGGACTCAGTTTGAGGACAAGAGGCAATACCCCAGAAATGAGTTGATGTTTTTAATTGCTTTGGTCTGAGAGCCAAGGACATTCTGAGCACTCTGCCCACAGGTGTGAGACATGAAGGAAGGGGGGCATGGACGGAGCAGAGCTTAACTGATATTCAAACTGACCATAAGATTATTCCATCCCATTAGTGTCATGCTTCATATTTAAGGAGAGTCAGGATCTTCTGGTCACTCTCTCATGTTTTCTTCTCTTTGCTCTTGGAGACCTGTTCGGGGGAGTTCTTTTCATTACTTTCCTTAGATCGGCCTTTACCATCCTGCCATTTTGCAGTGGCCTCTGGGCCTTTTCTGCCTTTTTTCTCTCTTTTCTCTCCCCGGGATTGGCTGTTGGGACCAGTGTGCTGTTTCCTTGGACTGGCTGCTTGGTGTGGATGGAGTTCATGAGGAACTGCATTGATCATCTTTTATTTTATATCCTATTTCTGTTTTACACATATATATTTACTAGTAGTGTATTAGTATTTTATTAAACTGTGTTTACCTCAATCCAAGTTTCTCCCTTCCCTTTCAATTATCTCCCCTATCTGGGGGGGGTGGGGAGGGGAGTGAGTGAGCGTCTGTCGTGGTTGTATTGTTAGCTTGGGTTAAACCATGACACCAACTTAATTTAATTTACAGCATGTATGAGTGTCATGGAGGCAGGCCAAAACTAGTACAGGCAAATAATAAGGCAAAGCCAACTTTAATTTGGAACCAAAACCAAATGATAGACCAAAACTAAAGCAGGGGGATGGGGGGAGGGGTTAATCCAATATCAGTCAGCACTCTGGCAACGTTTAATAAACTGCAGGTTCAATATACCAGTTGGGGATATTATTACCATGCAACCACAGAATAATGATGATCCACAGTGTGCAGTTACTCACTCAGGAAAGGCCTCTCTCACTCAAGGATACCCAGCAGAAATAATCTCTTGCCCAAGGGCTGGTGGCAAGGGCTCATTCAGGGATATGTCCAGAAGAAAATAATCACTCACCAAGGAGCAGGTGGGGGCACTCAGTCCCAGAAAGTCTCCTTAGGTAGTGTCTCTGATCTCAGGGCACAGGTCCAGTCACAGTCTTGCTGCTCTTAGGAGGCCACTCCAAGGAAAGCTTCTGCAGGGGCACATTTTATAGCCAGGTAAGATCTGGCTGTGAGCGTTATAAGCATGGTCCAGAAGCTTCTCTGGGCCTGGGCACTTCATTGGCTGAGCACCCCATCTATTGACTGAGGGTGCCACCCCTCCTGCTCCCCCACCTGCGGGGAGGTGAACATGAGGAGTGGGGGGATGTGACTGCCAGCACTGACCAAGGTGCATACATGAGGACAGTCGCAGAGGGGCACAAAAGGTACTTAAGAGCCCCACTGAAAGCTCTGGACCTCATCGGGATGTGTGCAACCGCCACAATGTCTCCATGCACATTTAATATTAGGATCCAGCTTCATCCTCAGGGATGCCTCATTACTTCTGTTACACTAGAGGGGGCTATTGACTTTCTCTAAGTAAACTCTTTGAATTTAAAACTTTCCTTGATGCCAATTTCAAAATTCTATTAACATTGTCAAGGGGGAATCACTAAAGTTAGTGTTGCTATTGAGTAATCTCAGTTTTTCCTCAAGGCATGAAGCAGTGCAATGATATGTTGCTGACATTAATGACAACAAGACTCCCTTTGGCCATCAAATCGAATTCTATCAAATGACTAGCTACTACTGCCATGGGCCTCTTAGATATTTCAGAAAGCAACAGAAACAGCCTTGAGTCTTCAGAGACTGATCCCAGTTAGAAAGATGCCTGGAAGAACTCATTATATATGAGGCAATGAGGCAATATGGCTAGGGAAAAGGGCAACTATGGCAGATAAGGTCAAGGTAAGAGAGACGCAGAGCACAACCAGAGCCCTGGGAAATGTGAAATTAATTGCTTGGTATCACAGTAATTTCCAGAACAAAGGGAATCACAGAAAGGCAATATAGCCTGAAGTTTGAAAAAGCCTTAAGAAAGCTGAACAACATGGTTCCCACACATTTAATAAGACCCCACACCCCTCTTATCTAGCAGGCTTGGGTGCAAGACCAGATTACTGTGCTGGATGTAAGGTATAGGTCTCCTGGCTTCTACAATAGCCCTGCAGTTGGAGCCAGTGCCAAAAAAAAAAAAAAAAAAACAAAAAAAAACAAGAGCCGGAGAGTGATTTGGGTGGCTAAATTGGGTGCTTGCTCTCATATGCTTTATGCCTCTATCATAGGACTCAGTTCCCCAAGCCACAGCAGCTACCACTTGCACTTAGTAATCTTGCCTGGGTCTAGGCAAATGCACCACCAACATCTGTTATTTCACTGGGCTCTGAAAGGACAACTTGAACAGTACTGTACTGATAGGTTGTACGTGTGAACACCTATGTGTTGGTGTCTGAACTGGCAAGTTGAATCCTCCCCGTAATGCTAGGTGATATGAATTATCAGCCCTTGCTGTCAGCTTTCCGGTCTCAGAAAATGTGTTCCACATCACTTACCTATGAGACATTTCTATAGAAATAACAAATCATAGACCACTCATCATCATCCAAAGTGATATCAGCTATTATTTTGCCTTAGTGCACATGCAGAAAATAGTTCAGAATAGATACTTGTCGTGGTTTTGTTTAAAAGCAAGTTTCTCTTTTAGTGAACTTGCCTGTCAGCTAAAGTTTTCATATTAGCTGCATTTTCCTGGAGAACCATATACATGTTTTGGTAAACATAGCAATGGAATGCGAAGTTATTGATAAGGACAGATTCACATCTCACGAGAGGTGTCGAGGGTTAAGATTGCGGGGTGACAATAAAACCCTGGCAGATGTATTGTTAACCCCCTCGCCCCCCCACTTCCCCCTTTTTGCCCCTCCATCTCCCCCCTTCCCACTCAGGACAGGTGATCGGGAGGGAAAGAAGGACAGAGAGAAGAGAGTTGGAAAAATTAACGATGTTTTACCAATGCTACTAATAAGAATAGAGAAAATAATACAAAATATACAAAACCAATCTTGAAAGTCTCAGCAACTGCAGAGCTGGCAACCAAAGTCCTGGACTGGACGCTGCAGCCAACTGGAGCTGGATTCAGTCTCTCACTAGGCCTCAGTTCGCAGGGACGACTAACAAGGTCCTCTCCTAATGTCGGCCATAAGCAGAAGGGAAAAAGCAAAGGGAAAAGGGATGAGATCCTCGTGATCTCCCACTTTTATATGAAGTATTCACGTGAATGGAATGTTATACACAGTTGGTCAGTTTCTTGGTCACCTGTTTCTTGTCGCCCCTCTCACGAGATGTTCATCCGTGCTTATCAATAAGTTTGCATTCCACTGCTAGGTTTACCAAAACATGTGTCTGGTTCTCCAGGAAAATACAGTTAATATGAAGGCTTTAGCTGACAGGCAAAATTCACTGGAAGCGAAACTTGTTTTTAACAAAACCAGGACATTCCACCCCTTATAATATGCCGTTCACTGAATACTTAAACCTTATCAATACAATCTATCAATACAATCTAATTAATCACTACTACTATATATATATATACACATGTACATATATACACAGGAGTAATTAATCAGTGGACCATCCTTTAAAAAGTTCATTAAGTTCATTTTGTCATGACAGTCTCCCAGGGCAGGAAAAATGGTACAAGTGCATCTCATGACCACTGCTTGTGGGTTAAAGACATCAACTTCGAAGAAGTTGTCAGGCGCCACTTGAAGAAGCTAGCTCTGGTTTCATCATCACTGTCTTGATCTGAAAGACACTTATTAAACACTGTTAGTACGGCAATTCACATCACGCAGTTCAGTATTGCATATTTTCACCTAAACTCAAATCCCCTTGAGGTATACACCGAACTTCTCCATCCTTAAGCATCACCCACCAGGTGCTGCCAGGTCCCTGGGCAAAAACAATCCCGCGACTGGGCTTGCCTTTGCCTGAGGCAGGAGTAAGACAGACTGCCTTTCCTAATATATTTTTCATGTGTACTACAGGGACTTTATCTCCTTCTGCAGTCCGTAGAATTTCTGATTGGGCAGGTCCGGCTCGATTGGTTGATCCCCTGGTGTTGACCAACCAAGTGGCTTTTGCTAAATGTGAATCCCAATTTTTAAAGGTTCCACCACCAAGTACCTTTAGAATAGTTTTTAGCAAACCATTGTACCTTTCAATTTTCCCAGTGGCTGGTGCATGATATGGAATATGATATACCCACTCAATATCATGTTCTTTGGCCCAATTGTCTATAATACTGTTTTTGAAATGAGTACCGTTGTCTGATTCAATTCTTTCTGGCGTACCGTGTCGCCAAAGGACTTGCTTTTCAAGGCCCTAGATAGTATTTCAGGCTGTAGCATGAGGTACGGCATATGTTTCCAACCATCCAGTGGTTGCTTCCACCATTGTAAGTACATAACGCTTACCTTGACGTGTTCGTGGAAGTGTAATATAATCAATCTGCAAAGCTTCTCCATACTTTAACCATCGCCCTCCATACCATGCAGGCTTTAACTGTTTCGCTTGTTTGATTTCAGCGCAAGTTTCACATTAATGAATAACCTGTGAAATAGTGTCCATAGTTAAATCCACGCCTCGATCACGAGCCCATTTATATGTTGCATCTCTACCTTGATGCCCTGAAGCATCATGGGCCCATCGGGCTAGGAAAAGTTCACCTTTATGTTGCCAGTCCAAGTCCACCTCAGCTACTTTAATCTTAGCAGCTTGATCCACTTGTTGGTTGTTTAGATGTTCCTCGGTGGCTCGACTTTTAGGCACATGAGCATCTACATGACGAACTTTCACAGGCAGGCTCTCTAGCCGAGCAGCAATGTCTTGCCACAGTGTGGCAGCCCAAATGGGTTTACCTCTGCGCTGCCAGTTACTTTTCTTCCATTGCTGTAGCCACCCCCACAAGGCATTTGCTACCATCCATGAGTCAGTATAGAGATAAAGTATTGGCCACTTCTCTCGTTCAGCAATGTCCAAAGCCAGCTGGATGGCTTTCACTTCTGCAAATTGACTAGATTCACCTTGTCCTTCAGTGGCTTCTGCAACTTGTCGTGTGAGACTCCACACAGCAGCTTTCCACCTTCGATGTTTTCCCATAAGACGACAGGATCCACCTGTGAACAGTGCATACTGCTTATCAGTCTCTGAAAGGGTATTATACGGTGGTGCTTCTTCAGCACGTTTTACTTCCTCCTCATCTGGAGACATCCCAAAGTCTTTGCTTTCTGGCCAGTCTGTAATCACTTCTAAGATCCCTGGGTGATTGGGATTTCCAATTCGAGCTCGTTGCGTGATCAATGCAATCCATTTACTCCACGTAACTTCGGTTGCATGATGTGGAGAGGGAACCGTCCCTTTGAACATCCAGCTCAGCACTGGCAGCCGAGGTGCCAGGAGGAGCTGTGCTTCAGTACCGATCACTTCTGAAGCAGCTCGAACTCCTTCGTATGCTGCTAGTATCTCTTTTTCAGTTGAAGTATAGTTGGCCTCAGATCCTTTGTATCCTCGACTTCAAAAACCTAAGGGTCGACCTCGGGTTTCTCCTGGTGCTTTCTGCCAGAGGCTCCAGGTAAGTCCATTATCTCCGGCTGTGGTGTAGAGCACATTTTTAACATCTAGTCCAGTCTGAACTGGTCCAAGGGCCACCGCATGAGTTATCTCATGCTTAATTTGTTCAAAGGCTTGTCGTTGTTCAGGGCCCCACTCAAATTGGTTCTTTTTACGAGTCCCTCAATAGAGAGGGCTCACAATCTGGCTGTAGTCAGGAATATGCATTCTCCAAAAACCTACAACACCAAAGAAAGTCTGTGTCTCCTTTTTATTAGTAGGTGGAGACATTGCTGCAATTTTTTTGATCACGTCCATTGGGATCTGACGATGGCCATTTTGCCATTTTATTCTAAAAACTGGATCTCTCGTGCAGGTCCCTTGACCTTGCTTCGTTTTATGGCAAAACCAGCATCCAAAAGAATCTGAATTATTCTCTTACCTTTCTTGAAGACTTCTTTCGCTGTGTTGCCCCATAAGATGACGTCATCAATATATTGCAAGTGTTCTGGAACTTTACCTTGCTCCAGTGTGGTCTGGATCAGTCCATGGCAGACGGTAGGACTGTGTTTCCACCCCTGGGGCAAGCGATTCCACGTGTACTGGATGCCCCTCCAAGTGAAAGCAAACTGCGGCCTGCACTCTGCTGCTACAGGAATAGAGAAAAATGCATTAGCAATGTCAGTAGTAGCATACCACTTAGCTGCCTTTGACTCCAGTTCAAATTGCAGTTCTAGCATGTCAGGTACAGCAGCACTCAGTGGTGGCATAACTTCATTCAGGCCACGATAGTCTACAGTTAGTCTCCACTCATCACTAGACTTACACACTGGCCAGACTGGGCTGTTAAAAGGTGAGCGAGTCTTACTGATCACACCCTGGCTTTCCAATTGACGGATCAACTTCTGGATAGGAATCAAAGAGTCTTGATTGGTGCGATATTGCCGGCCATGCACTGTCGTGGTAGCAATTGGCACCTGCTGATCGTCAACCATCAGCAGTCCTACAACAGAAGGGTCATCTGAAAGACCAGGCAAATCAGACAGCTGTTCAATTTTCTCCGTGTCCACAGCTGCTATACCAAATGCCCACCTATACCCTTTTGAGTCCTTAAAATACCCTCTCTTGAGGTAGTCTGTGCCAAGGATGCATGGAGCATCTGGACCAGTCACAATGGGATGCTTTTGCCAGTTTTTTCCAGTTAGGCTCATTTCAGCCTCTACAACAGTCAGTTCCTGGGATCCCCCAGTCACTCCAACAATATTGGTGGACTGCGTTCCTTTATAATTAGAAGGAATTATCGTGCACTGAGCACCAGTGTCCACTAAAGCTTTGTGCTCCTGGGGGTGTGTTGTACCAGGCCATGGTATTTGTACAGTCCAATAAACTCTGTTATCCCTTTCCTCCACCTGGTTGGAGGCGGGGCACCTCTAATTTCTGTTTTGCACAGTCTCTGGGTGTGAATTAGAGGTTCCTTCAAGAGCATCAGAATCTCTTCTGCTCCTTTTGTAAACTGGAGCAGCCATCTTCCTAGGAGTTTTTCCTTTTATCTCACGTACTCGTTCTTGAAGTTCTGAGGGAGGTCTTCCATGCCACTTATTCACGTTTTCTCCCTGCTCATGTACGAAGAACCACAGTGAACCTTTTTTTGGGGGCTGCCTCTGTCCTCTCTCTCGAGATTGGAAATGCCTTTTCCTAATAGCTGAAACACAGGTTCGTGCAGGTTGTGAATGGTATGTGTCTTCTCTGAGTTCTTTGATTTCTTGCAATAGCTTTTCAAACCGGTCATCAGATTTTTCACATAGTTTCTCTACAGCAGAGACACAAGCCCATAGAGAACCAGCAAGGCTGTCCTCAAAGTTCCGGAGCTGCTCAATCACTTCAGTAATATCTTGTACACCTCCAGCTGTCCAGACCATTCCTGCCAATGACTTAGCATATGAAGGTGGTGCACTTTGTACAAAACTACGCCACAGAGGCCGTGTACTATTGATTCTATCTGGGTCTGTCCCCTCTTGGCTGTTTGGTCCAAAATAGATGATCTCTCGCACAGCTGATTCTCTCAGGAACTGAATACCTCTCTCCATAGTATTCCATTTCCCTAACTTGGATATACAATCTTCCTTGTAGGAAAATCTTACTTTCATAGCTGCCAGGAGTCGGGTCCAGAGACTAGTGGCATTAGACTCTCTTGAAATTGCCCTATCAATGGTGGAATCTTTTGACAGAGATCCGAGCTGCCTGGCTTCACCACCTTCCAATTCAATTGTTTCTGCCCCATTGTCCCAGCATCGGAGCAGCCAGGTTAAAATATTCTCGCCTTCAAGACGACTAAAGTCTTTTCGCAGATCTCTCAGCTCACCTGGAGAAAAGGACCGAGTGGTGGTCACTTCATCTCCTCCCTGTCCTGATGATGCCCCTTGGGTTGATGTTGGCCCTGTGCCATCATCTGCTGCATGAGTAGTCTTTCTAGTGACTTTCTTACAACCAGCAACTGATGCTGATATGGGTTCACCATCATTTGATTCATTTCCAGAGTCTGAATGACTGTCACAGTGATTGCTGTGGTTACCACAGCAACGGTGACCAGTGTGTGAAGAAGAGGGGGCTGCCTTGTTAGCCTTTGGGGCTGGAGAAGTAATGTTATCTGCAGCGACCTTGGCAGAGGAACTCTGCGGAGGAGCTGTATGTTCAGCCTGCGAAGCCGCGGTTGCGGGGGCAGTGGCTGCAGCTGCAGCTTTTGCTGTTTTGCTCTTTCTCGAGCAGCTAGGAGTGCTTTTTGTTAAAGCTTCCGAAGACGCACCGCTAATCTCAGGACAACAAAGAGAAGCAAACCTTCTGTTGAAACCCATTTCTCTTAACAGAAGCACAAACTGACACACATTCAGCAAACCAGAAAACACCATCACAGTTCTATCAAAACTCCAAGGATATTCAAGGATATTCGTTGCCCCTCTCGTGAGATGTCCATCCGTGCTTATCAATAAGTTTGCATTCCATTGCTAGGTTTACCAAAACATGTGTCTGGTTCTCCAGGAAAATGCAGTTAATATGAAGGCTTTAGCTGACAGGCAAAATTCACTGAAAGAGAAACTTGTTTTTAACAAAAACAGGACAAGAGGGGCAACGAGAAACTGGTGACCAAGAAACTGACCAACTGTGTATAACATTCCATTCACGTGAATACTTCATATAAAAGCGGGAGATCACGAGGATCTCGTCCCTTTTCCCTTTTGCCTTTGCTTTTATTTCCAATTTCCTGATCAGTGTTTCCCTTTTGATGCTCCTTGAAATGAATGATGGCAACTTTTCTATAACAGCACAGCTTCCAACAATTGGATTATCATGTTTAATCTGTGTCCTGGTTTTGTTAAAACAAGTTTCTCTTTCAGTGAATTTTGCCTGTCAGCTAAAGCCTTCATATTAACTGCATTTTCCTGGAGAACCAGACACATGTTTTGGTAAACCTAGCAATGGAATGCAAGCTTATTGATAAGCACGGATGGACATCTCGCGAGAGGGGCGACGAGAAACAAGTGACCAAGAAACTGACCAACTGTGTATAACATTCCATTCACGTGAATACTTCATATAAAAGTGGGAGGTCACGAGGATCTCGTCCCTTTTCCCTCTTTCCTTATGGCCGTCATTAGGAGAGGATCTTGCTAGTCATCCCTGCTAACTAAGGCCTAGTGAGAGACTGAATCCAGCTCCAGTTGGCTGCAGAGTCCAATCCAGGACTTTGGGTGCCGGCTCTGCAGTTGCTGAGACTTTCAAGATTGGTTTTGTATATTTTGTATTATTTTCTCTATTCTTATTAGTAGCATTAGTAAAACATTTTTAATTTTTCCAGCTCTCTTCTCTCTGTCCTTCTTTCCCTCCCGAGCACCTGTCCTGAGTGGGAAGAGGGGAGAGGGAGGGGCAAAAAGGGGAAGTAGCGGGGGAGAGGATGTTAGCAATACATCTGCCAGGGCTTCATTGTCACCCCACAATATAAACCCTCGACAATACTACATCCAGTTTAAGGCCTCCCAGTAAAATATCAACAAGCTGGAGTGAGTTAAGTGGAGGGCTACAGGATGGCCAAAGGGCACTTTATCAGTTTGGAGAAGAGATGGCTTTGGGGCAACTTCATGGCAGCCTTCCAGTGACTCTCTTTTCTACAGTTAAATCTACTTGGAAGTGGAAAAATCATGAGAAAATTTTATTTAAAGTTTTCTTTATCAGTAAGATTTTTGTTTTCAAAAATAAATGTGAATAATTAGGAAGATTGTTTTGATATTTTACTGTTTCAAGATCATTGATTAAAAAAAATCATAAATAGGAAATAAGTAGAAAAAAATTTTTTTTCACAATGATTTCATTTTTTTTCTTCCTACTTTGCTTCCTGTAACATTTGTGAAGGTAACTAGAAATTATGAAAAAGACCCTTGAAAGCCCATGTGTGGTGAACAAGCTGCAATGGACATGCTTTGCCTAGACAGCTTTCCCAAAGTGTCACTCAGAAGATGTGGTGCAAAGATATAGTCTGAGTGAAATATACTATGAAAATGTCAAATGTCCCACACGGAAACCTTTAATGTGTTTTTTTTTGTTGTTTTTCAAAATAGAATTCAATTTTTAAATTATTTGAGCTGCTACATATAAGCTTTCTCCAGAAAGCAGTTTTGTCAGCTGAAAGATCTATAATGTTTCAGGTGAATTTCATATGCCATTTTTCCAGAGGGTTTCTTCTTTTACTAACAAGCTCTTCCTTGCAAATGTGTCATCAGTCCATTGTTGCTAATTTGCCCCATGGAATTTCTCCACCCACGGAATTACTCTCCAGAGATCCTCAACAACTACTGAAATCAGTGCTTGGTACAGTTCAGCCTTTATCTGTGGCTGTCTATCTTTATGAAAGTCAAGACTGACTAGAAGGTAGTTCAGTCTAAAATTGTTTTCTGTCCAATAAGATGCTGTTGTAGTCAATGTTTAGTAGTAAGACTCAAACTACAGAGTAAAGGATGATTAAATTCACCAGGCAACTTTTTCTGATATTGTTATTAATTGTGCCTCAACCTTTAAAACCTAAGTAACTGTTGTATCCAGTTTGAGACAAGGACCTGAATGCAGAGTGAAACCTAGCACCATCAAATGTCTTCAGGGCTTGGAAAACAGCCCTGTAAAAATTGGACACAGGCTCAATATTATGCGTATAAGTTCATATGTAAGTAACTAGATACTACAGACATGTGCATCAGTCTTATTATGCGTATGAAAAGTGGAGTTTATTCTTATGAAATACATTGTTCTTAATCAATGTCTCAGTCATCTGGTAATAGATTATTACCTGTCGTTTCCATTCTTGAGATGGAAAATATCTCTCTACTCACAGTATTTAACAAGAAATGTTAAGATTTCTTGTGAATCTGTGTACAAGTTTGTACTCCTCTATGACCGAGCACTTTGAGGGAGTTCTTACATGTGCCCATGTATGTGTATATTCAGGACAATGCGAATGAGTACTTATGTATTTTATAAAAAATTCATGTGTGCATTAATGAGTGGAATTTTCAATGTAATAATTAATGTTGATGATGTATATGAGTTTTTATATCTCTTTCAGTGAAAAGCCGGAGGGTGTGTGTCTCTGAGTTCACATGTGTAAGCTTACGTATACCTTTTTACTATGGATTAGTATGAGTGGTATCTTTACATATTTATGTACTGTCTTATACATATCTTTGTGTGCAGTTGTGGAGAGTGTCAGTCTATTGGACGATTTGCAATTTATTCTATAATTGTCCATGTGAAGATAATGAAATACATGTTAAAACTTACATTTCATAAGGGAGAGAGAGCAGGATGAGAGGGAGGGGGGAAGGGAGGGAGGGAGAAAAGAAGGACAGACTAATAGTGACTTTAATACTGTTCCCAAGGTTTATTTGAGTTATCACAGTCTTTATAGACAGTGTGTTCACCACTGTAAGTTAAAATACTCTGATATTGATTATTCCCTTATCAGACAAATCCTACCTCTCTCCAAGACATGACAAATATTACAGCAGTACTGGAATTCAGGCTACTGGGCTTCAGTAGCAACGCACACTGCCAGATCCTGCTATTCACAGTGTTTTTGGTTATTTATACTCTCACCATCCTAGGAAACATCACTATTATTTCAGTGGTGACACTGGAGCCAAGACTTCATTTGCCCATGTACAAATTTCTCAAGAACCTCTCTTTCCTAGAGGTCTGTTACACCACCACAGTTGTACCCAAGACGCTGGCCAATCTACTGGCAAAGAGGAAGAGCATCTCCTTCTCAGGATGTATGGCACAGCTTTATTACTTCATTTCCTTGGGAGCCACTGAGTGCTACCTTTTGGCAGTGATGGCATATGACCGATACGTTGCGGTCTGTGAACCCCTGCACTATGGTGTGGTCATGACTGCTGAGTCTTATACCTGTCTGGCTATGGGCTGCTGGGTCACTGGTGTTTTCACTGGTTTTCTGCCCTGTCTGATGGTCTCCAGATTGCGTTTCTGCAGTGACAACCTCATTAATCACTTCTTCTGTGATATCCCTCCACTGTTGAAGCTTTCATGCTCAGACACCACTGTCACAGAAGCTGTCATCTTCATCCTCTCTTTTCTGGTACTTGCCAGCTGTTTTCTGTTGACTCTTGTCTCATACCTACTTATAATTCTCAGTATCCTGAAGATACCCTCCGCTTCTGGAAAAAGAATTACCTTCTCCACCTGCAGCTCACACCTCATGGTAGTGACTATATACTATGGTACGATGATCTCCATGTATGTCCGTCCCTCCTACAACCTGTCCTCAGAGATCAATAAGGCTGTATCTGTGCTCTACACAGTAGTCACACCCCTTCTCAACCCAGTAATCTACAGCTTGAGAAACAAGGCATTCAAGAAGGCCTTGGGAAAAATAGTCATCAGACACCATCGTCTTCATTCTTTGTGAGTTGGGAACACTTTGAGATTGACTCTTGTTGATATTCAGGGTCTTTGTTGTATTCTGACTACAGAACAGGTTATCATGAGCATGAGCAATAGCAGCTGTTTTTGTTGCTTTTGTATAAAGAAATAATTCAAGGAAGTTATTACTGTAAACCAAAATGACTCCTGGACTATACAATGTTCCACTTTCCTGTTTTTCCTCTTCCTCTTTTTTACCCACCATCTAATTTACTTTTTACTACTACTATAACTGCTATCTGAATTACACTTTTTTTCTTATTAGTGCACAGACACAAATATGCATGAACACTCAAAGGCTAATACATGATTTTAAATTTAGAAAATATTTATGTGCTTCCTTGCTTGTACATTTTTCTCTTGATGTGCCTGGTCATTTTTTTTTTAATTCACTGATTCAGAAGAAATGTCACTATGTTTTTCTTATACTTCATTTTGGCCATGTGAAATCAACCTCTTGACACAAAGCAGAAGAAGTGTATTTGCCTTTTATGAGGAAAATTATTTCAGAAACACATTTTTGTAATTACTTTACAATAATTCAATACTACAAGAGACTAACGTGACATAGCTGGATTTATTAAGTGCATTGTTCCTTTCTCTCCACCTTTCAGCAACATGTCAGCTGCTGAGACATCAGTGCATACTCTCACATTACTAGATGCATAGTACTGGGAGTTCTGGTTGACAGCAAGTTGAACATGAGTCAACATGGTGCCCTGGCAGCCAAGAGGCCAAACATGTCCTGGGGGCATCAAGCACAGCATTGCCAGCTGGTCAGGAAAGGGATTGTCCTGCCATGCACTGGTGCGGCCTCACCTGGAGCAGTGTGTGCAGTTCTTGGTGCCACAGGATAAAAAGGATATAAAGCTACTGGAGAGTGTGCAGAGGAGGCCATGAAGTTGGTGAAGGGTTTGGAGTGGAAGCCATGTGAGGAGTGGCTGAAGTCACTGAGTTTGTTCAGCCTGGAGAAGAGGAGACCTCATCGCGGTCTACAGCTTTCTCACAAGAGGAGGAAGAAGGGTAGGCACTGAACTCTTCTCTTTAGTTACCAATGACAGAACTCAAGGGAATGGCAGGAAGTTGTGCCAGGGGAGGTTTAGGTTGGACATTAGGAAAAGGTTCTCCATCCAGAGGGTGCTGGAGCACTGGAACAGGCTCCCCAGGGACGTAGTCATGGCCCTAAGCCTGTCAGTATTCAAGAACAGACTAGACAATGCACTCAGAAACATGGTGTGACATGTGGGGTTGTCCTGTGCAGGGACAGGAGTTTGTCTCAATGATCCTTGTGGGTCCCTTCCAACTCAGGACGTTCTATGATTCTATACTTAGAACATCTGCTGGAGATTGTGAGATATCACAGAGCAGCCTCAGGAGACTTGTATCCGTCTGCAGCAGCTGCTTTAGTCCATTAGATGACCCATGGACCTACAAATGACATTTGTGATAGAGACTGCAAAGAGCCGAAACAAGACACAAAGACACAAAACTACCATGGTGCTACTAAAGACAGACACCAGAGCAAGCACTCCACCGAGTGTCTGCATCTGGAGCAATGAGATTGTCTTCTCAATGTCTCTGGTGATATCCCTGTGACATATTCAATGCTCCAGAGTAAAGCTTGTGATTGGTGGAATTGGCACTGAATCTGCCAGAGACCAGCCCCTCCTTCTGGAGTGACAGTCGGACACCACTCAGGACACTGTGGGGTATTGATAATTATAATAGATGCATGTGTTTAGGCAGCTAATTTTCTTCCCAGGTATAATCTCTGGATGAGATGAATGGCTTTCTATAAAGCACTGATGATACTGGCTAGTATTTCAGTTTAATTCCTGTCTAAGATATCTTAAGGTAATTGAAACACTTATTGAGGCTGGCAGACACAGAACAGAATAAATGGGGAACAGACACTTATCTGGAGGTGGCCATAATAGAGTCTTCAACAGAAGTCTAGAAAGATTTACGTGTATGGAAAATGTCTCCATTCTCTAATCAAAAACTACCGATTTGTTTTTAAATTCATTTCTGACATGCAATAATCTGTTTGCAGAGCCTGCATGATTAACTCTTCAAGTCTGACACAATAATTTATAAAATCATAGGAAGAAGTTAAGGCCCGTTCCAGTGCCCATTCCAGAGATCCTTTCCCACCTACATCAGTCTGCTGTTTCCTACACCATATCCTTTTCCATAGAGCCTTAGAAACATACTATAAAAGGTCAAATAAATTAGATTCTAAGACAGGCGTCTCATCATCTACTGGCAAATTATGAATAAATGTCATTGGATGGCAAGGTCCAAAGTTTTGTGGTGAACGGAGTTAAATGCAGTTGGCAGTCAATCACAAGTGGTGCTCCCCAGGGCTCAGTAATGGATCCTGTTCTGTGCAATATCTTCATCAATAGTCTGGATGAGGGGATCGAGTGCACCCTCAGTGAGTTTGCAGATGACACCAAGTTGAGTGGGAGTGTTGATCTGCTGGAGGGTGGGAAGGCTCTACAGAGGGATCTGGACTGTCTGGATCAATGGGCTGACGTTCAACAAGGCCAAGTGCCAGGTCCTGCACTGGAGTCACAACAACCCCATGAATGCTACAGGCTCAGGGAAGAGTGGCTGGAAAACTACCTGGCAGAGAGGGATCTGGGGGGTGTTGATCGACAGCGGCTGAATATGAGCCAGTGTGTGCCCAGGTGGCCCAGAAGACCAACATCATCTTGGCGTGCATGGAGAGTAGTGTGGCCAGCAAGCCCAAAGCAGTGACTGTCCCCTATGCTGGGCACCAGTGAGGACAAACCTTGAATCCTGGGGTGAGTTTTGTGCCCCTCATGACAACAAAGCCCTTGAGGTGCTGGAGCAAGTTCAGAGAAGGGCAATGGAGCTGGTGAAGGGGCTGGAGCACAAGTGTGATGGGAGCGGCTGAGGGACCTGGGGAGGCTCAGCCTGGAGGAGACTGAAGGGAGACCTTCTTGCCCTCTACAGCTACTTGAAAGGAGAATCAGGGAATGTCCTGAGTTGGAAGGCACCCTCAAGGATCATTGAGTCCAACTCCTGTCCCTGCATATGACCACTCCAAAAATTTACACCATGTGTCTGAGGGCATTGTCCAATTGCTTCTTGAATACTGTCAGGAGTTTTTAGCATAGAGGATGTCAGTCTCTTCCCCCAAGAAACAAGCAATAGGATTGAGAAGAAATGTCCTCAGGTTGTGCCAGGGAAGGTTTAGATTGGATATTAGGAAAAACTTCTTTACCGAATTGGTTGTCAAGTATTGGAACAATCTGCCCAGGGAAGTGGTGGAGTATTTAAAAGTACTTAAAAGACAGGTAGACTTGGTGCTTAGGGACATGTTTAGCGGTGCCCTTGGTAGTGTTAGGTTAATGATTGGATTTCATGACGTTAAGGGTCTTTTCTGATATCAGTGATTCTATGGTAATTTTTTAAACAGCCTTAAAAATAAGGCTATCACAAGCCCAGGAAGAGGCTAGGAGGATAGTAAGTGTGTGCATTAAATTATCACAAAATTTGAAGAAATGAAGGGGTGATAGAATTTTTTGCAAGTATAAAAATAGCTGAGACTACCCATGACTGAGGTGTCTGCAAGTAGCCTTGATTAGTGATACTAAAAATAATATAAATTAAATGGTTTGGTTTGGTTTGGTTTGGTTTGGTTTGGTTTGGTTTGGTTTTTTCATTGAGAACCAGCATGGTCATGTGGAAAGATCCACAGCAACCATATGTTGTGAGTGGAGCTTTAAAAACCTCTCAATGGTCTGTAAACAGACAAGCAAAAGATCTCTCCATATAGTCTGTCATGTGTCAGTGGCCAAATTGCTGTTGACAAATTTACCATGAGGAACCAGGATGTGAAATGCTCTGGGCTGCGTGGCATGAAGCTCCATCATAGAATTCTTCTACCACCAAAAGCAGTAGGAGCAGAAGACAGGCTTCAGCCCAAGAATTGGCATACCAAACAAATGACTTCAGGACCTACAGGAAGAGAGTAGTAGATGATGATCAGGTTATCTACAAGGAGGCATTTTTAAGAAGCTAATCACATGATCTGCTTAGACATCTATACCACAGGCAATACACTTATTGCCCTGACAGTGCATGTTTTTCATTCACTAGTTGCTGAGAATATTAGATGAGTGTGGATATCTCCAATGTACATATGACTGAGAAAAAACCCAAGAATGTTAGCCAAGGATAGTATGAATGTGACTGTCTGGGCCTGGTGGAGACCTGTGTTGCCTCAGTGTTACAGCTTCCCACTAGGTCACTTAGCATAACACAGTTCATGCATCACCCTAAGGACTAACTTTCAAACAGTTAACAGCATTTATGTACCTAAACAGACATCCAGTGCAATCTAAATGACCATAGGTTATCTGAGATATTTAAAGGGCTGACAGAACTGACCCTTTAAATGTGGGAGACCAGCACCCTCCTGGAGGAAAATCTGAGTCTAGACAGGGTACCCCAAGTATCTAAAATGAATTAGCTTGGGAAAATGCGAAGCAGGATTCAGTTCCAGGTTGAGTTATATACAATGTTAGGTGTGCACAGGTGATCTGGTTACCCTGTCTTCCTTTGTAGACAAAAGAGATCTAGCCAAAACAGTCAGCAAGTCATAGGAACGATTCAGCCTACCTGAGCTCACACCAAGGGCTCACTTGAGGTCTTCATACACAGGCATCTAGTGCAAACTCAAACGTCTTATGCTTCGGTCTCCATCTACTTCTGTATAAGGGGTACAAGGCTCCTATAAATCTGGTGCTGTATCTGTCTGTCCCATGTGGAAGTCTCAGAAACCCTAGTGCATTCTGGCAAGGCATGAGATGTCTGTGTATGCTCAGTAATGCTACGGCTTTGGCCAGCAGAACTGCATCCAGAACTGCATTCACTGTGTTAGATCATCTTCATTCTACATGCTGTGAACTCAGGCAGTGAAGTGTCTTTCTGTGGGATCACGCTTCTTTCCTATTTGTTCCCACTCCTTATCTCCTTTATTACATACAAAAGAAGAAACAACAAGAGTGGTTGAAGCTACATCAGGCTTGGGTCTTTGAGACAGAGAAGGCAGATCTTGACATAAGTCACTCTCACCACAAGTGGTGCTGCCAAATCCTCTGAGGGAGCTTGAAGTGAGCTAGGTCACAGCACACATCCCACTCCTGCGCTACACGTGAAACCTGTAAGAAAGGTTATTGTTGCTGGTTGAGTACCACTATTCTGTCCCACACCGCCTCCCTCAGAGTGGCAAAAATACATGACAAGTTTCTGTTTTCTTACTATTACTCACAGAATATTATTACTCTTTTAGAGATATGTTAGGCAACCCAGTCAAAGAAATCTGTTGTTCACATGGCTATTCATTGATGAGTGGTGTGAGTAATAAATAATACGTATTTCATTAAATAATTTTATTGTTTTGATTGTAAGAGACCTTTAAGATCATTGAGTCCAACCGTAAAACCAACACTGCCAAGGCCACCTCTGAACCATGTCCCTGAGAACCTCATCCACATGTCTTTTAAACACCTCCAGGGATAATGATTCTACAACTTCTCTGGGCAGCCCATTCCAACACCCCAGCAAGGAGTATGCCCATCTAAGCCATGAGCAGCCAGTTTCTCCAAGAGAATGCTGTGGGAAACAGTGTCAAAGGCTTTACTAAAGTCTGTGTCTAAATTTGGGTGGTGACAATAGACAAACACATTTTCTTTGTTTCATTGAAAGGTTTATGATAAATGACAGAGAAGTGAAGATGTTCAGAAACTTTCAGAACATGAGTCTTCATTGCTTTAGATTAAATGAATTGCAGTCTTGAAGCACCTATTTTTCTTATGTGTGATTCTAGACAGATAGTTCACCTATAGCTTCCCCCATTCCAGCTGGCCATACCCAGAGTACTATGCACACTTGGACCAAGGACCTCCCACCTCATCCAGATTGAAATTTGCTTGAGAATTGCACACACACACACATACACACACACATACACACATGTCAGGTTTGAGAAGATACAAACCCTCTGCTCTCTCCCCTAGCAGCTGGGATCAGGCATGCAGGTTGTGACCCAGTGGTCTCACTCCAGCTATTGGTGCTGAGACTGTACTCACTTCACTCATCTCTGTTCTTCTAGTAGCTGGTACTCTGGACACAAAGTCTGTAGGACCTGAATAGAGTTGGTGCCAAGAGCTACGGCTCCTCCAGCTTCTGACTCAGGGACCCCACTCACTCTAGCAGCTGATACCATGGGCAAGGGGCACTGACACTCCCATTCTGATGCCAGTTGCCGTCTCCATATCCACACATGCCTGGATACCTGGTAACTGACATTTAGTCCTTACAGCACTCATACATACCTGGGACAGACAGTAATTACACAGAGATATAATTTTCATAGCTCCCCCTGCACCTCCTCCTGCCTGCAAATACCCTAAATCCTGATGTTTCTCTTGTTTCCTTCTTCTATCAGTTACCAAGGACCAGGTGGTTCTCTCCAAAGCTTTGTCTGCAGTTTATCAATGGTCTATCAACTATTAACTGGACAATTTTGGTCTTTGTCATTGTCTGCCTTACCTGTTGCCTATCAGGTTTGTGTCTCTGTTCTCTTTGGTTCCTCCTTTTTCTTATTATCACCTTCAACATTCAAATGTCCTTCACTGGCTATCCTTAACAAAGCAGACACTGTCACCTTGCACATACCCTTACTATGACTTTTACAACTACAAACCTCTTCACTATACAGAGCTTGGTATGTTTGTCTCCTGTAGGCAGCAAGCTCTTGTATCTTTTCTTTCCTTTTGA